>NC_041227.1:231003-257731 GCF_002837175.3 Physeter macrocephalus
TCACAACCCGCTCCTCCCCCACGACCCCACCCCCTGCCCCACGACCCCGCCCTGTCTCCCACGCCCCCGCCCGCCCGCGCGAGAAAACAGGAAGGGGCCCGCGGCGGCGGCGGCGGCGCTGGAAGGAAGCGCAGGAAGCGGCGGCGGGTGCGGCGCTTATCTCGGGCCCCAGCCGGACCCCTGGCCTCACGCCCCGCGCCGGCCGGGCAGGGGACGTGGGGGCGGCCGGAGGACGGGCCTGCTCACCTGGCGGGGGGCCCTGGCCGCCTTACCACCGAGCCGCAACTGTCACAACCGGGCCATGGAGGGAGGCGACAGGACTTCACTGGGCCAGGCGGTGCCCCTCCAGCCCGGGGACCCAGGGGCCGGGGTCCAACCGCAGGACGCCCCACCTCCCCACAACGCACACTGGCCCGCCCCGCCCCCAGGCCCTGGCCGCCCCGTTTCCCCCCTTACAAGGACTCGCTTTGCCCTGCAGGTGCGGGCTCCCTGCTGCTTCTTCCGGGCTTTAACTCTTGGAGGGGGGGGACGGCGCGCCAATGGTTGTTTCTGTGTTTACAAAGCTGGGTCTTTTCCTGGGGAGGGGGCAGGATGGGGACTGTCCCTGGGCGCCCCCCAGGGTCCCGCAGGCCACTGGCAGGGACAATGGGCTCCAACACCTGGCACTCCCTCCCCCCGCCCCATGAGTATGTGCTTTGCTTCCTGGAGTGGGGGGCCGCGTGTGTTTCCGCGTCAACCACGACTGGAACGACGCCTTGGCGCACACCTGCAGGCAGGGACCCCACACTCAGGCTCACAGGCAAGAGCCCGAGGGCCTTCAGGTCTGGTGCAGGTGTTTCCTCCCGCGCCTTCGCGGCACCCAGCGCCAGATGCAGGGTCCGGCCGACTCACGTCCTGTCCCAGAGCCCTGGCTCCGCGAACGCGGAGGTGTGTCATGTTCAGGGCCTGGCATGGCGGGCACCCGTCTTTCCCACAACCTCCCACTGCCTCCTGGTGCTCGGCTGGGCTGGGGTGGCGGCCAGTAGGGGAGGGGACACCGGGGAGGTGCCGCTGGAGCCCATGAGTGGGCCCCAGGCAGGGCAAAGGCGCTCTGCCGCCCTCAGAAGGGCCAGTGCTCGAGGTTGGCACGGACCCCACCCCTGCGGTCTGTCGGCAGCCTGGGGAGGGGCAGAGGTGGGCAGTGGGGGTCGGGAGAGAGGGGCCTGTGGGCGGGGGCGGGGAACACACAAGTGGCACATTGGGATCACGTTTTTGGTTTTCCGAATCCAGAGACTTAGTTTGCCTGTCGCCCGTGTTCCAGATGTTCTTTCAAAGGCTCCCAGTCTGGGGAGGCCGTGGGACCCGGACTACCCTTCAAAGCCTGCCTGGCCCCTCCTTGCAGCGCTGCACATGGGCGGTCTGGCTCCCTGGCCAGTGCTCTGCAGCCGCGTCTGCCACCCCGGCACAGCCCCTCCCCCTGGGTCCCAGCCCCCCGCCCCCGCCCGGCCCGGGCGAAGGAGCTGAGAAGGCACGCGTGTAGGACAGGACGCCACGGGGTGCAGGCCCCAACCCCACCACGTGTGTGCCCCAGAAAGAGTGTCTTATGGAGGAAGCACCAGGCTCAGGCCACATGCCCAGGGCCTTGGCAGGGAAGGCAGGGCACTGGGGCCTGGCAGATAGATACCTCGAGTCCACGAAAGGCGGGGCCCATCCACCGGGTCACACCGCCTACACTCTGCCCTCCGTGGCCCAGTGACCCGTGGCCAGTGGCTCTGTCCTCACCGTTGAGTCTCTTTCCATCTCTCTGTCGGTTCTGGTCAGTTCCAGCCAGCAAAGACTGGGGTAGCTCATGTGCTCCGGTGCCGGGCCTGGAGGGCCAGACCTCAAGTCTGAGCAGGGTGGCCCCAGCTTTCCCTCCACCTGCCCCAGACGTGGTCTGGTTGGGATGTCCCCGCCCTGGACAAGTGAACTTCGTCCCAGAAGCCAGAAGACCACCCTGCCCTCATCCTGCAGGAGCAAAGATGCTGAAGTGGGTTGAATGGTGGCCCCAGAGATACATCCACCTCCCAGAACCTATGAGTGGGACCTTATGTAGAAAAAGGGGAGTTGGCAGGTGTAATTTAGGATCTTGAGGTGAGGAGATCTTCCTAGATTACCCAGGTGGCACTAAATCCAGCAGCAAAGATCCTCAGAGAGGAGAGACGGCCACACGAAGCAAGAGGCAGGTATTGGAGCAAAGCAGCCACAAGCGAAGGAACACCCGGAGCCACCAGAAGCTTCAAGAAGCAAGAATGGTTTCGCCCCTGGAGGGAGCCCAGCCCAGCCCTACAACACCCGATTTCAGGCCAATGGTACTGATTTTGGACTTCTGGCCTCCAGAACTGTGAGAGAAGAAAATTTTATTGTGTTAGGTCACCTAGTTTGTGGTAATTTGTTATGGCAGCTCTAGGAAACTAATACAGGTGGTTTCCAAGATATGGGGGACAGTGGCCCATGTCCCCACAGCCGTGATGCTGACCCATCATCTGGGGGTTGGCAGAAGCAGGCCTGGGCGCGATGTGCAGAGCCTCTGCCTGGCACTGAGGCCTCGAGAGGAAGTGCAGAGGGTGGCCGGCGGTGGCCGGGGCGGGGGGTGGGGGTCTTGTGCTGAGAACAACTTGGAAGTGAGATGAGGGAGGGACCACTGGGGTCGTCGAGCTCAGGCCACAGGCCTCCAGCCCCCACGCCCAGGCGGTCAATTTGCCAGGACAGACCAGGGTTAGACATCAGGAGGGTGTGCGAGCAAAGCAGCCACAAGCGAAGGAACACCCGGAGCCACCAGAAGCTTCAAGAAGCAAGAATGGTTTCGCCCCTGGAGGGAGCCCAGCCCAGCCCTACAACACCCGATTTCAGGCCAATGGTACTGATTTTGGACTTCTGGCCTCCAGAACTGTGAGAGAAGAAAATTTTATTGTGTTAGGTCACCTAGTTTGTGGTAATTTGTTATGGCAGCTCTAGGAAACTAATACAGGTGGTTTCCAAGATATGGGGGACAGTGGCCCATGTCCCCACAGCCGTGATGCTGACCCATCATCTGGGGGTTGGCAGAAGCAGGCCTGGGCGCGATGTGCAGAGCCTCTGCCTGGCACTGAGGCCTCGAGAGGAAGTGCAGAGGGTGGCCGGCGGTGGCCGGGGCGGGGGGTGGGGGTCTTGTGCTGAGAACAACTTGGAAGTGAGATGAGGGAGGGACCACTGGGGTCGTCGAGCTCAGGCCACAGGCCTCCAGCCCCCACGCCCAGGCGGTCAATTTGCCAGGACAGACCAGGGTTAGACATCAGGAGGGTGTGCCTGAGAGAGGGGCGCCGTGCCAGGCAGGGTGGGGCAGGAACCTGGACCCGTGCACTCACACATCCCTGTGCACACACACCTCGACATATACATTTGTGTACGCGTGCACACACACACAACACGCACGCACGCACACAGACACACAGACACACACACGCGCGCGCGCGCGCGCTCCCTGCCGGGGAGGCTCTGGCAGGAGCCCCCAGGGAGGAACAGCCGGGCCAGGGTGCAGGAGCATCTTGTCCACCACCATGGTCGCAGCCCAGGACTCAGACGGAGATTGTGTCCCCGTCGCTGAGGCCTCGGCTCCTCCTCCCAGCCCCCCTGAAACGGGGTTTATTGGGAACTGCCTCAGGCGTGGGCGGACGGAAGGGCTGCCCATTGCCCGCTCACCACGGCGGCGAGGAGTGCTGTTCGTGGGCAGCGGCCGGGACGGCCCAGAGGCCACGCCCAGGCGCCCTTAGGAGGAGCACGCTCCCCACAGGCCCTGGTGCTGGGCCGGGTCCAAGTGCAAGGAGCCGGGTGCCCTTGGGAAAGCAGGAGCATGGTGGGGGCCCCTGTGGAGGGCCTGTTCCCTCCCCGTCCCTGCACCCAGACCCCTGGACTCTCCTACTGACCTTCTACCAGGCCCGATTCAGCTCCCCCAGGCCTTGTGCTCCGACCAAAGCGGGACTTTTCCCTCCTACCTGGACACCTGGCCACACCCCCAGGCTTGCACAGCAGGAGCCAGCGACGAGACTGCTCCCCTCAGCTTGCTCCTCCACCGGTGTTCCCCAAGTCCAAGAGGAGGACTCCCCCAGGGGCTCGGGCCGGGACCCTGGGGTTGCCCGGACCTCCCCTCACCCCACCCATGTCCAGGCCCACCTCCTCCAGCCTCACCTCAACCACACAGGCCCCCTGCCCAGGCCACCCTCACACTCGGAGTGCGACCACGTGGCCTGGGAACCTATAAGGCGACTGGATGCACCCTGAGGTCCGCGACCTGCACACAGGGCACATGCGGGGCGTCACCCTGCTTGGGGCCTGGCTCTCATTCCAGTTCCTACGCTTCCTGCTGTGAGACCTGGGACAAGTCCTGTAAACTCCCAGTGCCTCGGTTTCCTACTGTACGAACCAGGGACAGTCGCTCCTGTTGCTCAGACTGAACGCGTTCACACGCACACAACGGGGGCGGTCGGGGCCAGCTGTGCCCTGCCGACGGCTCCGCCAGCAAGGCCTGTCTGCATCTCCTGCTCGCCTCTGTTCTGCCAGGGTGCCCAGGGCAAGGCCTGCTTCGGTGCCTAGCGGGTCTGTCCACCTGTCAGGGAAGAGCATGGTGACAGGTGTACCGACCAGGCACCCACCTTGACCAGGTGCCCTGCCTGCCCTGCTGCACCCCCCGCTTCACAGGCTGTGATCCGGGAGGGGGCCACGGACCCCCAGGCCTAAGCGGCTGTAGGTGCGGGACTCTGGGGATCAGCCCTCCGCTGGGCCACGCAAACAAAAGGTCCCAGGACACAAGACGGTGGGTCCCCGGCTGGCCTGTCCAGGCCCGCCGAGGAGCTGCTGCCACCCTTCCCAGGCCACAGGAAATGGCCTGGCCCAGCTTGCAGCCAGGGCCGCAGCTCGCTTCCCTTCAGGCCCGTTTCCTTTATCCGGTTGTTTTGCTCCGAATTCACAAAGCTCAGCCTTCCCCTCCCCTCCATTTCCACCCTTCCCCCATCCCAGAGTGGAGCAGGACGGATACGACGCTACATTCTAGGACCAGCAGGAGTCCCCATCTGCCCCCGCGCCCCCCGCCCAAGCCTGCAGCGCCGACTTAGCAGGAGTTCCGTCCCGAGGCGCCCCCTGCTGGCCGAGCCTGGGAGCACCGCCGCTCCCCCCCCCCACCTCCCCCACACCGCGCGTGCGGGAGGCCCCAGCGCCCCCTCCCCACCGAGGCGCGGACCCGGGGCGGCTCCTGGTCCCACAGCTGGCAGGCGAAGAAAGAGCGAACAGGGCCGCAGCACCAGCTCAGTTTATTGGGGCCTTGCTGGGGGCGGAGGGCGGGCCCCCTCCGGGACCAGCTCCCCAGGCAGGCCCCGCCTCCCAGTCCCGGGCCCTCCGAGGAGTGCGGGCCGCGGCGAGGGAGGGGCCGGGCCGCGAGGCCCTCTCCCCGCCCCGCGCGCTCGGGGCGCTTAGGGGCCCCAGGAGCCGTCGGTGGCCGCGGCGCGCAGCGCGAAGAGCTTCTCCCAGCAGGTGGCGACGGCGTCCAGGGCGCGCAGCAGGAGCCGCCTCCGGCCGCCCCGACGCCGAACAGGGCGCGTCTCGGGCCGCCGGCTCCGCTGTCGGGGACGCGTCGGTCAGGGCGTGGGCACGGCCCCCGCCCGCCCCCTCCCCCGCAGCTCGTGTCCAGCCCCTGGGAAGGGAGACCGCGGGGCCGTGGGAGCGAGCGGGGACGCGCACCTGGCGCAGCGTCCGGCAGTGGCGCCGCATCACCGCCTCGGTGCGCACGGCCACGGTCCAAGCTGCCTTTTCCAGAGCCCCGCGGCGGCCCCCGGCCACCGCCCCACGTAGGGTCCGACCCAGGGCCACGATGGACAGTAGGATACTGTGCTCCTGGGGAGGGGAGGAAGCGGGGGACTGGGGGAGGAGCCCCGTGGGGAGGGGGCTGGAGGGCTTGGGTGGTGAGGTCTCCATACCTTATGGGCGCCACAGGAGGCTCCCACCCGGCCCCGCCATCGGGAGGCCGCGGCTCCAGTCAGGTTTTTCTGAATGAAATGGAGTTGTCTGGAGCCCGGCCCGGTCCACCTCACCGCGGCCTGCAGGTCCTCGAAGATGACCGCGCGGTAGTGGTGGAGCACGTCGGGGACGCTGCAGGCGCCGAGCCTGGCCCGGCCCGGTGCAGCCCCCAGCAGCGCCAGCAGGAGCGCCCAGAGTGCGGGCCTGGGGGGCCCCTGGGAGGGATCCAGGCTCAGAGTCTGCGGAGGGGCCGACCCTCCCGCAGCACTGCGGGCAACGTGCTCACCCTGCCCCCCCGGCCCCTGCACCCGACACACACACACACACACACACACACACGAACACACGGGAATCACACACACACACACACACACACACACACACACACACACACACACACACACGGGAATCTCTGAGCTGGTGTAACAGAGACGTCGCCATGCCATTCAACAAATGCTCTAGGCACAGGGCTGGCAGGTTTGGGGAAGGACAGACGACAGCACCCGCAGCTCTGGTCTGCATGGGTGCGAGGGCCCAAGTACCCATAAGACTGGAGGGCAGGACTGACCTAGGTCTGGCTACAGCAGGAAGCACCCCCTGTACAGCCTCACCCTTGGCCATGCCCTGACCCATGCCCACCAGAGCTGGGCTCATCTCCAGGTGCCCCACAGGAGAGGGCAGAACTCATCTGCCCCCTCAATGGCCGGGCAGCTCCTCCTCACCCTCCCCATGGCTCTGCTACCAGCTCTGAGAGCCGTGGGAGCTAGGGTTCCCTTGCACCCCCGACCCAACCAGGACAGGGGTGAGGGCTCAGAGCTCAAGGCCACACCCCTTTGGAAGGGGAAGGCTTGGGGAAAGCCCAAGGCGAAGAAGGGAGGAAGGGGACCGCGGTCCACACCACCAGGGCTCCCCTCCCCCAGAATGAAGAGAACTGGCTCTCATGGGCAAGAAGCCCACCCCCGCTCAGAAGCCCAGACACCAGAAAGAGCAGCTTGTCCGCAGGCTCCCAGCCCCCAGGCTGGAGTCACACAGCACTGGAAAATCAATCATGTGCACCCAGCGAGACTTGGGACTCCAGACACAGGACTCGACTCTGCTTCCCAGCCTGGCAGGAGAGCCTGACCACGCAGGGCCGGGCTTGGGGGCCGTGGGGGCTCCCCGCCCGAGGCACCCGGCAGCGTTGGCCGGAGGACCAAATGCAATTAGCTGTGGGCCCTTATCGAAGCCCACCCCCTCCCTAGACAGGCCTGGCGTGATGGCCAACTCAGCCGCCCCCTGCCTGCTGAGGGTCAGAGTTCACAGTGAGAACAAGAGCCCTTGCTGCTGGAAGGATGTCCAAGTGCGGTAGGTTGGTTGCCCGGGGGGTCCCGGGAAGGCCTGTCTGCCCCTGACCAGGGCCCGAGGCTCAGCCAGTCCAACCCACGAGGACAGGGTGGCCCCAGCTCCAGGAGGGAGACTCCCTCCCCCCGCCGCTGCGCTGCCGGGAAGGCCAGTCAGGAGCACCCAGGGCCAGGCTGCGGTGACGACGGTGACGGGAAGCAAGGGGGATTTCCCGGTGGGGACACCGCGGGTCAGCAGCCTCTCCTGGGCTGTGCGCGCTCCCTGCCCCTCAGCCGAAGTCAGCCCTCTCCCCAGCGGCCCACAGCTGCTCACCATGGGCTTCTCAGGGTCAGGCCCTCCCTCACTCCCGCCCGTGGGCCTCGGACATGGTCCTGGGGTCCTCAGGTGGGGAGGGCCGCTGCCGCTCCAGGTCCCGCTCCAAACCCGGCCAACAGGGCTTCCCTGGACGGCAGGCAGACGAGGCTTTTGAAGTTGGCTCCTCTGAGCAAAGGGGGGAGGGAGCAGGAGGGAGGCCCCGGGATCGCAGCCCTGCCCCCTCCCTCCCCACCGCTATCCAATCACTTCTTCAATTAACCTGACCCTGGAGCCCAGCCCCACCGGGCCGTCTTCCCACCCAGTGGATCTTGGATTAAGCCATCGGACCTGGGAGACCTCCTCTGCCGAGGAGGGGTAGGGTGCTTGGTGGGCAGAGAGCAGGGCAGGGCCCAGCCGGAGGGGAAGGGGGGCCAGGAGAAGCGGGGGCCGCCCTGCGCCCTCCTCCAGGGCCTTCCTCAGCGGTCAGCAGGTGCTGCCTCTGCCAGGAACCGGGCCACCAGCAGGACCAGGTGAGCAGGACCTAACCCTCCCGCCCCAGCTCCCCACCCTGACGTCCGGGGGTCCTGCCCCAGCAGGTCCCAGGCAGGCAGGGGACTTCCCGGGCTCCCGGCTGGCCCGGCCCTCGGGGGAGGTGCCGCCCACTGCTCGCCCGTCCTGGGCTGAGGGGTGTTTTGCTGGGGGAGCCCACGGCCACTCACCCCACCAGGCTTGCAGGGGGCTGGGCCACGGCACCCTGCCGCGCAGTATGCTGGTGCTGCCCAGCCCTGCCCCCAGCAGTGCCTCCCAACAAGGGACGCCTAGCAACTCAGCGAGCCTTGAGCTGGAACTGAAAAATGTCAGTGGAAGAAAAGCTAAGATATGTTTTCCCCAGGGAGAAAAGTACTTTCACCACCACCTCGAGGCACTGGTCCCCAGGCAAAGGAGTAAAGACATTTGCATGTGGACAATCAGATGCTCTGGAACGTTCCAAGGGCCCTGTGGGAGGCCTCACCTGACCTGAGATCAGAGAAAGTGTCCGGGAGAAGCCACAACCAACTGAGGGCTGCCAGCTGCCCTGTGGCCGCAGCCAGGTCACTGCCCCTTCCTGGGCCTCCGTTTCCACATCTGTACAGGGACAGGCCGGCTGTCGAGCTCCTCAAAACTTCAGGACGCACTTTCCAGTGCAAGGGGCAGGACCCCCCCACCTCCTCCAAAAGAGATCAAAGGAAACTCCTGAGCATCAGCGAAAACACCCAGCACCCTGGCGCGGCCCCTGGGACCGGCTGCCCTCGGTAGGCAGAGGGTTTCCAGAGCCACAGACCATCCGTGAGCGGGGCCTGGCCCGGCCGCCCCCGGCACCAGCAGTTGCGACCCCACGCAGGGACGGTCCGACCCCGCCCAGGGCTGGCCACGTCCTTGCGGCTCCCAGAGCGTCGGAGGTGGACCTGGCTGGGCCCGCGCTCTGCAGGCAGACGCCCACGCCCTTGGTGCTGATGAGCAGGGCGTGCTCCCCAACCTCGGCTGCTGCCGGAGGGCTAAGCCTCGGGTCAGTGACTGGCCCGCAGAACGAGGCACCGAGGAGCCCCTCTGGGGTCGTTTCTTACAAAAGGACGTGTGGGCGTAACTGCCAGCCGCCCTTCTCGTCACCACACGTGACAAGCCGCATCTCTTCTCCCTGGCCCACGGCCTCTGGACCAACCCTGACCTCCGGCCAGATGTCTCTAGCCGTGGCCAACACACCCCCTTCCAAGAGAACTAGCTAGTTTCCAACTGGACACAGACGCAGGGATCCAGAGCCCGAGGAAGTCTTTCATCCTCACGTGGTGAAAACACACTCAAGTCTCCCAAGTAATGAATGCGTATTCAGCCTAGAGAGAGGACAGTTACAAGTGCTTTAGCCTAAAATTGCTGACTACCAATTAGCAAAAGTGAATTCACCTGCCCATGGGAGCGAGCCTCTCACACGCTGGGGGCAGCACCTCAGGGGCCAAGCCCGTCCGCACCCAGGAAAGTCACCTACCCAGGGGCACACGCAGTCTGCAGCTGTGGGCGGGTGGGGGGGCCGCAGACCACCCCGGGGCGGGAGAGCGTGTGCTCCCGCAGGGGTACTGGAGTCACCGGGCCAGCCAGACCCCGGCTGTCCCCACGCGGGGCTCTAACCCAGGACACGAGGTCCCGCCACCATTCTCCATAAAGCCCTGGAGAGCCTCACCGCTCCCCTGGCATCTCCTCTGTGGGCACGGGCTCTCACGAGGCCTCCTGCAAAGTGAGCCCCATCCAGCACGGGGCAGACTGGGGCGGCCAAAGCACGCGAGGGGAGGGCTCGGAGAACACCTGCCGGCCACAAACCCCACAACTGCTAGAAAGCCTTTAATCAAAGACGGGACAGACAGCTCTCACGCCCCCCGCCCCGCCCCCAGCCAGCGCACGGCCGCGACGGTCAGAAGGTGTTCTTGATGCGGGCTGCCACCAGCACCAGAATCTCCCCGATCTTCCGCTGCCAGTTGGCGATGTCCTTGGACGTGGCGCACCACAGCTCCCCGTGCCGGGGCTCGGCGTTCTCGCAGCGCCGTTTCACCTCCTCCCGCTGCTCCTGGGTGGGGACCACAGGCGCGTGAGGCGCCCCCACCCCTCCGCCGCCCCCAGCCCCGCTCCCCGGGAGCAGGCCCGCCACATTCCACCAGGCCCCACACCAGCGCCTGCCCCCGCCCCCCAACTAGGAGCCGACCAGCTCCCCCAAGCCTGGCTTCCACGTCCCGCGGGGACCCAACGGGACTGGGCTCCGGGAGGGCTCCTGCCTAGCAGGACAGGGCCCCCGAGGCACAAGGACAACCCCCAGGCCCTCAGCTCCAGCCCCATTTCTGCCCTGGCCCGAGCCCCCATCACAACCAACTCATTAAAAGATGCCCCAGACATCTAAATCTCAGGCCGAGAGGCTCCAAGGCTGTAGCCAGAAAGCCGCGTGGAAGCTGAATCAGCCGTCAGCGCTGCGGGACAGGTGGGGTGGGGGCAGCGGGCGGCAGGTGCCTCACCTCCGTGCCGTGCTGCAGCTCGAACTTGTAGAAGAAGGCCCAGGCATCCCCCAGGTCCGAGTCGATCTTCACGGTGCGGTGGAACCACTCCCGGGCCTTGGTGATCTTCCGCTCACTCCAGAACAGCCTGCGGGGGGGACCAAATGAGCGGCCAGGGGACGGTGCTGGGGGGCACTCTGGGGCCGCAGGAGCCACGCTAGGGGTGGCCCCGGCCTCCTCGGGCCACAGCTCGCTCCCGGGTGGGCTGGACGACGAGCCTGGTGAGTCTAGTGACCTGCCACAGGCAGCCACAGGGGCACAGAGCCTGGCTCAGGCGCTGCTGGTCTTGTCCTCTCACCGGAGAGCTTGGGTTTCCCACAGGGGTGCCGAGGAATCAGTCCTGACCACCCAGAAACCACTCCAGGTGACTAACCTGAAACCCTCCTTCAAGTGTCTAACCAAAGCATTTCTTAAAAAACCACTCACAGAGCAAGAACTTCCAACTCCCTTAAATTATTTTCCTTTGAGTAAAATACAGGGAGATGAAAGTAATAAACCTGACAAAAATTAAATCAAGGCTTTGATTAGGGAAAGTGAAGTGAAGTTTCCGCCTGCTCCTCCACATTCACCTTCTGGAACGTTCTGCCCTACCAGGCAGCTCCAGCAGGAACCGAAGCCAACACTGAGAACCTGGGCTATACCAGCAGACACAGAAACCTGAAAACTAGGCCCAGGAGAGGATCCACAGCGTCAGAAACCAAGTCAGGGGCCCAGGGAGCCTTGCCGACATGCCAGCGAGGGGAGGGGAGGGCAGGCCAGCGGGGAGGCACGGTGGGGTGGGCAGTCTGACAGCCGGGGCCTCTGGGGGGCTTCCATCCTCCACCCGGCTCCGCAGCCAGAAGCACCAGAGGGGATGGGCACCACGCGCCCTCCAGGCAGCTGTGTGGGCTGGTCTCCGCGACAAAATGGAATAATTTCATGCTCTGATAGCTTGATTGTTTTTTAAGCCTTGTGGTATTCTTAATTGCCAGTGTTAGATAAACTGTGATTTAAAGAGCACAAACCCAGATAGCAGCACACAGAGCACCAGCCTGGGAACAGCAAGGAGGGACCTGTTTACCTTGCAAAGCCTTTTATGAGGTTTTATGGCTGCCCTATCAGAGTGGAATAGGAGGCGGAGGCGGAAGCACAGGGCAGGCGGGCGGGACAGGGGGAGGGAGCCTCCGAGGTGGGGGGCGGCCCAGGCTGCGCCTCAGGGGCCTGCGGGAAGCCCCACGCGCAGTGCCCTCGGCCCTCACGGAGGGGGCGCTGGCAGGAGCTGAGCAGGCAGGTGGGCCAGGCTCCTGCCGGGGCAGCCACGGCGCCCGGGAGCTCCTGGGCCCCACACACCCCCGGGCCCCGGTGAGAGCCCAAGGAGCCCTCCGCCCCAACCCCAGTCGCTCCTAGCCCGGCCACACCCAACCCCGGCCCGGTACTCAGGTTGCTCCTCTCAGGCCATCGTCCTCCTTCTAGAAGGAAGCAGAGACCCTGCGGGTCCAGGAGGTTCTGAAGGCCCGCCACACCTCCCCAGGGAGCCCCGGACCCAGCACCCTGCATGAGCTTGCATCGGGAGGTCGCCTGCTCACCTCCTCTTGCCCTTGAGGCTGGGAGGTGGCCTCCACACCTGCAGGCACACTGACGGCCTGACCCACGGGCCCTGGATTGTTCCCGGGGTCACACAGGTCAAAGGGCCTGGTTTCTGGCCCGAACGCAATGGAAACAGTTGTCTTGCTTACAGCCCTCTGAACCAAAGAAGGTTCGCTTGCAACCTAAATTCCGTGTGGACCAGCGTCAGCAAGCCTCTGTCTGTCCTGCAACCCAAGGCCCACGTAGGAATAAACTGAAGAGTAGTAGAGACAGAGCGAGCAGAGCCACAAGAACGAACCAGGACAGAGGGTCGGGGTCCAGGACGACCCAGGCCATCCAGGTAGCCCACGTCCAGGGGGCCTCGACCCAGAGATGCGCTCGGTCGTGGAGCCGTGGAGGCCACGGACCAGGGGAGCCCGCCCTGCCCCAGGGACCAGTGGGAGGCTAGGCGCCGCCACCGGGACACCCACTCACTTGGCCACGGCCAGCAGCACGTGGGGATCGTGCTCACACCTCTTCAGGGCATCCACGCTCTTGGTCTTTCGCTGGGGCCTCGCCTCCAGGAAGACGGCTTCAGACCACAGGACCCCTGAAATCCAGACACACAGACGTCTGCCTCAGCTCTCAGAGATGTGCCCGTCCACACACAGGCTGCCCAAGGGCAGCCTTCGAAGACTGAGGGTGTCCGCAGCTGCACCTCCCGCATGGCTGCTCACGTCTGCTCGGGCAGAAGAGCAGAGGCCGCCTGTGCCGCCTGCCCCACTGCCCACCTGGAGCCACAGGGTCCCACTGGCACGGACGGGACAACATCCCGGGGGCGGCGAGGCTGGAAGTCCCAACAACTTCCAAGGGTTCACTCCCAGGGCCTCAGTGACTTCACAGTTGAGAATTTATTTTAACAAAATAACCAAAGGTGCTACTGAAGATTCAGGCAGAAAGACAACCGGGGATTGATAGCAGCCTGCAAACTGGCCCCCAGTTGAGTGGTGTATTTCTGACATACACGCAGGTAATTCCACGATGCCACTAAAAAATGTGCATTCTTAAGAATTCAATAATGAAAAACTCTCACAAAAATTTCAGCTTTAAAAAAAGGCACGGGGCTTCCCTGCCTGGTGGCTCAGTGGTTAAGAACCCACCTGCCAATGCAGGGGACACGGGTTTGAGCCCTGGTCCGGGAAGATCCCACGTGCCGAGGAGCAA
Source organism: Physeter macrocephalus (assembly GCF_002837175.3). Classification (NCBI taxonomy): domain Eukaryota; kingdom Metazoa; phylum Chordata; class Mammalia; order Artiodactyla; family Physeteridae; genus Physeter; species Physeter macrocephalus. The sequence goes on from NC_041227.1 coordinate 244,485, forward strand.
CTAAGCCCGTGCGCCACAACTACCGAGCCGGCGCTCTAGAGCCCGCGAGCCACAACTACTGAAGCCCGCGCACCTAGAGCCCGAGCTCCACAAGTGATGCCACCGCAATGAGAAGCCCGCGCACCACAAGGAAGAGTAGCCCCCTCTCGCCGCAACTAGAGGAAGCCCGCGTGCGGCAACGAAGACCCAACGCAGCCAAAAAAAAAAAAAAAGAAAAAAAAAGAGGCACAAAACCAAACACACAGCATGACTTTGATTTTGTGCAATAATACAAGTTCTAGAAATACAAACAAGCTAAAAGCAGTGATTTCCGAGTACTGGGGTTACAGGTGATTTTCCTGTGTCCTGTTCTGCTCCAAATTCGTTTATACTGCATGTGCACTAACTTACAGACTTGAGATGAAATAGTAAAAAATTAAATTATATTAAAAAAAAAAAAGGTAGCGCCTCAGAACACGAGGTCAAACTCCTCACGTTGAGGCTTGAGTTCAATCGTCTAAATGACCGAGTATAACAGACGTATTTTTGTCTGTTTGGACCTGACGCCCACTGTGTGCAGCCTGGGAGCGGGGCGCTCACCGGAGCTGGGGCACTCCTGCAGCGCCTTGGCCATGAGCGTGCTGGCGATGTTCTTCAGGCCCGCGCGGTACTCCAGCCGCACCGACTCCAGCCTGCGGAGAGAGGCCCGAGGCGGGGGTTCAGCGCCATCCACCGGCAGCCCGATGACAAGCGGAAGGTCCCGGGGAGCCACCGGGGCTGGATTTCCCGGCTCTGCCCCGCGGCTCACCTCCCAGAGGAGGGAGATGCTGGTGACCCCCACCCTCAAGCCGCCGCAGTAGCCGACACCTGGGACTCTGATGTCATCGAGGTGCGCACGAAGACGGCCAGGATGAAGACAGACAGGCCTGCTGACGGCTGCTGGGGCACCTCAGTGAGCTGACACCCTGAAGGCACACGCTGCATCTCTGTGTGCACAGCCTCCTATGGACATTCTTCACCCGGCAAACTCCTATTCATCCCTCAAGGCCTTTCCCAGATATCACCTCTTCTGTAGAGTCCACTCTCTTGGCGTCATCCACCCCCGATGCCCCATCAGCAGCTCCTGGCTCTTCTGGGGAACCCTTAATCTGAACACAAGCTACACTGCGTCAAACTACCTTCAGGCCGGTCTGAACCCTCCCACGGCCGAGACAGGACTCCTCACGGCTGGCACCTTCCCACGGAGGCTGAGCTGGAAATGCTGCACCAAGTCCTCGGCCTGAGTGTGTGAGCGAGGTTGGCTCACGGGCGGGCGGCGCAGGGACTCACCACAGGCCGGGGTTCTTCGGGTTCTTCAGGCGAGACTTCTCCAGAATGGCCCGAGCTCGGGTCAGCTGCCCAACCTTCTCCTCCAGCCGGGAAAGCAAAAGCCACAGGGGTGTGGAGTGGGGACATTTCTTCAACTGCAGCCACAGACACAAGTGAGAGACAAGTGAGAGAGGGCTCAGCTGGCATCTGGGAGGGGCTGTTAACAGCGTGGTGGCTCCTCGAGCCGGGAGTGAGGGCCACCTTTGACCCCAGAGACCCGGCCGCTTCACGCCCAGGCGTGTGTCTACACGCACGGCTGTACTGTGCACACGTGCACGGGGTGTGTGTTCATGAGCACGCCGTGCCACGTGCACGTACACACGGGTGTTGACTCAGCAGCCTGTGCCTTACGTGGGCCGTAAACCGTACTCTGCTGAGTGCAGCGTGCACGGCTTGGTGGGGGGCAGAAGCCGGGACTGGGTCAGGGGACGGGTCTGCCCCAAGCCCACAGCTCCTCCGAGCTTGGGCCCAAGCAAGTGGCTGACAAATTCCCGCCGGAGGAGAGGGTGCCAGGGTCCAGGCCGAGGCTCACCCCCTGGCTGTAGGCTTCCCGGGCCTTCTCCACCAGCCCCTCCTGCTCCTCGATCTGGCCCTTCATCATCCAGAGCTTGGGGAAGTCCTCATAGTGCTTCAGGGCCTCTTCGCACAGCTCCTGGGCAGCCGCGATGTTCCCCAGCACCCATTCCAACTTCACAGACTTCATGAACACCTGAGGGACCAGACGGCCTCAGCCCGGCTCTGGCGCTGGGCCTGGGCTGGGCTGGCCCCTTCCTGGCACTCGCCTCACCCAGAGCTCACCCCGAACGCTGTCTCGTATCTTTCGGGACAAGCCAGGGCTACACACGTGAATGCATTTTAAAGCCAAGAGTGAACAAACGAGCTCCGAGCACCGCGGCCTCAGGCGGGGCGCGGGGCGCGGGGGCCCCCGCACGTGGCGGGCGGGACGGCTCTGCTCACCCGGGCGGTGGGCGCGCTGCTCCGCGCCTTGGCCAGCAGCCTGCGCGCCCGCTCGTACTCGTTGTTCTCGGACTCCAGCTTCACAGCCGCCAGCCAGATCTCCTCGCTGTTGGGGTTGGCCTGCGGGGCAAGGGCGCAGCTTCAGCAGCGAGCGGGGCGAGGCCACCCTGACCGGAGGCAGCCCGCCTGGGAGCCACACCGGGCCTCGCTCTGCAGCAGGACGTCTAATCCAGGCGTGTCCTGGGCTAACGGGGAACAGAGCAGAGCCCAGCCCCAGGACACCGACTTCCCCACAAACAAGCCAGCCTGTCTCGCTGCCACAGACGCGCAGCCTCCACGGCACTGGGGCCGTGGGGCCAACCGCCACCCTCCGCCTGCCGACGCCGTCGCTCACGTCCCACCCGCGTGGATCCGCCCACCCAATCCTGCTCCTTCCCAAGCCTGGCGATGAGGAACTGGCCGTCCCGGTGTGTCAACGTGGATAGGACGGAAGGATGCCCGGGACATCACGGACGGCACGGAGAGGGCTCCCAGGGTCAGGACTGGGTCACGTACAACCCAGAGTCCAGCAGACACGTGGGTGGTGCCCTCCAGCCTCCTGAGAGCACAGCCAGCTGCTGGCCACACTCAGCCTGACCACGTGCCCAACCTGAGAAGCAACCCCGCCCCCCGCCCCGGTGGCAGCTAAGGAGAAGAGGGGCGGAGACGGGCAGCACTGCCCGGGCAGTGGTGGGAGAGCACCGGGACCACTGGGAGAGGGGGAGTGTCCTCCACCCTGGGCGCCCAGACGACAGCTGAGAGCACAAGGGAGACCCAGGCCAGGCCCCTCCACGTATTTACTCAGGGAGGGGCAGACCTTATTATGCCAGCCTGGGTGACAACAGAGTGACGCAGACTCTCTAGTATATAAAAAAGCATGGTGCAAACCACTGACTAACACCCCTGTCGACATAAAGTATCAGGATGTCACACATGACAATAAAAATCAGGTCCTAAGAAAAAGGCACAGGGACTGCCCTGGCGGTCCAGTGGTTAAGACTGAGCTTCCAGTGCAGGGGGGCACGGGTTCAATCCCTGGTCGGGAAACTAAGACCCCACGTGCCATGTGGCGCAGCCAAAAAAGAAAAAAAAAAAAAAACTGAAAAAAGAAAAGAAAAAGGCACAGCTCACGGCATCAGCCACGGTAAGCCTGGCTAGGCGCGGCTGTCTGAACTCAACTCCACCCGCTGACGGGCCTGGGCAGCGCTAGGTGGCCCTCGTGTGAGGGCCCTGCCAATGCAGGCAACTACGCTCGGGCACGGGGGACAGGCCTTCCTCCTGCGCGGACCGGACACCCTAACGTTCACATAGGAAAGTGGCCGTCGCCGTGCCCTCGTGTGAGGACGTGGTGGTCCGGCTGCTGCCCCGTCCCTCCTGTCTCCCTGGGTCTGTGCTGTGGAACACTTAGCCCGAGGTCAGACTGAGTGGCGGCAAATGAGAGGTAGGCGTCCATCGTCTGGGCCACTGTTCCTCCTCTCAGGCCCCCTCAGGGCCCCACTGCCCACAAGAGCAGCCCAAGTCCCACGCGGCCTGACCACGCTCGGCCCCTCTAGGGTCAGCTCCTGTCGATGAGGGGGGAGGGCTTGAGGAGGGCACGGGACGCTGGAGCCCTCAGGCCAAGGCCCACCCCTCACCCACCTGGAAGGCCAGAGCCAGGATGCTCCTCGCCGCGGGCACGTCCCCGGCCAGCCACTTGGACTTGGCGCCCATGAGCCACAGCACCTCTGCTTTGGGGCAGTGGGCCACGGCCCGCTGCAGCAGGGCCTCCAAGGACTCCCTGCAAGACAGGGGCTGGTCACCACCAGAGAACGCAGGCCGCTCTCAGCCAAGCCGCAGGCACTGGAAAGACAGTTAGCGCTTCAAAGTTCGAAGCTGTCAATGATTGACCAGACTTTTACAATGGGGAGAGTGTGGGGAAATCTTTTCTCTCCATAAAGGCTCGAAAGTCAACTACTGAAGAGGGTGCTACAAAGCAACGCATTGTTCAAACAGCAGAGTCTGATAAAACCTCTCAAGAGAGCCTTTTACAGCCGTGTGTCCTGGAGGCGTGATAACTTCGTGGTCTGGGGGCCGGGGGCCTTTTCATCTCTAACCACAGATCCGCTGATAAAGATTACTACCAGAGTCTACTCTCCGGCATCCAGAGAAACTGTCTTATTGAAGAAAGTTATTTTAGGTCACCATCAAGCAAGAAGCCTGGGTTTCAGGTGTGAAGCCCCCAACCCCTGCGCAGCCCACCACCCCTGTAATACCCCCGGCACAGACGACCTCCCCGGGCCTCGGCAGCAAGACCGAGTTGAGAGCACAGAATCGTCTGCATGACGTGAAGCTCGACACCGGAACCAAGACCCCCAGGTCTGAAGCCCTTGGCCCCCTCACCCCGCCAAGGACACCAGAGCCAGGGGCGGGGAACTGCCCCTGAACCCAGGGACCAAGACCCTCAGGAGCAGCCCTGCTCTAGACAGGACTGCCCGGGTGGACTTGCACGGGGTGAACCGGCAGGGTCATTTCAAAATGTCCCCGAAGGAGTTAACTGCAAAACACACAGCAGCCGGTGGGAACGGGAACTTCCGCAGCAGAGACTCCCTGAAAAGCCCAAGACTGATCGATGAGACAAAAGAAAAGCAACAGGGGCTCCGTGCTCCCAGCTGCAGCCCAGGTGGGACCAGCAAGGCCCGAGCAGAGAGGACGCAGCAGAGGACCCGGGCAGAGGCTGCCCACCTAACTGCAGACGTTGCAACATCTAATTTAATCAGCAGTTACAGCCAATGAGGCAGACCCGAAAGGTTTTTTCAATTAAAGAGGACAATTAAAGAAAACTGTCAAGGACCTCCTCGGAGCACAAAAACCAGCCCAAACCCAAATGCAGCACAGCTGAAATGAAAAACAGGCCTGCCGGGGCCCAGATGCCGCACCGCCCACGCTGCCGAAGCCAGAGCCCCACAGACGTGGGACTTCGGGCTGCAGCCCTGCCCCAGGGACCCCTCAAACCACCAGTGCCCCTGGCTCAGCTGCAGGCACTTGGGCAGACGGGCCCCTCAGTGCCTTGGCACTATACAACAGCAGCAATGCTAGTGCAGAAGGTGCCAGGAAGACAGCTTGGCTGAAAAGCCCGAGAGCTTCCGCCCCTCGCCACAGAGGCTGGACCCCGAACAAGGCCCTAGCCCACCCACGGGGACAAGAGGCCTAAAGCCGGCGCAGGGCGGCGGGCCTGCCACATACCTGGTGCCGTGGTTCTTCTCAAAGTACGCGGCCCGCAGCCACACACTCTTCTTGCTGGGGAAGACCTGCAGGGCGTAGGCGTAGATGGCTCTGGCACATTCCAGGGCGCTGTGGGCCACACACTAGGGCAGAAAGAGGGCCGTGAACAGGGCGGCCCGGCACCGACCCGGGACGGGTACCCACTCTGTGACTCCTGACCCGAGCCCTGTGCGCCAGTTACAAAGACTCTGGGGCTTCCGTGGCCCCACGGGACCAAGTGACAGGCGCTCAGGGCCTGGGGGATGGGCAGCCCAGCCCATCTCCGGGGGTGAGCCCTGGAAAGCCCCACGCTCAGGGGCACCAAGGGCTTCCGCTCTTCCTGCAGGTCACAAAGCGCCGAGGACAGCTGCCTGCTCCAGCCCAAGTGAAGAGACGACAGAGAAACGGAAGAAAGCCTGAAAGGGCTCCAGAGTTACTGCTCCCACAGTCGGCCATCTGTCTGCAGGGTGACGCCCACCGAGGCCCCCGTGTTGTCGAGGGCGACGAGGAAAGTAAGGAGAACACAGAGCTCGAGTCCACACTCAGAATCAGAAGGGCTCAGCAACCAGAGGGAGCTGGGCTCTTCCCGTGGGCGGAGACGGGGAGCCTGCGAGGCCATTCTGCACACTTCTCTGTCTTAAATGTCACGTAACAAAAAGCCCCGAGACCACGATGGCTGGCACGGGAGACCCTTTAGTGCTCACGAGGTACCCGGGTCACACGTGTGACACCATGTGAGTTCCACGCAGACAGCGGCCACGGCCCGCATCCAGGGACCGGAGGCGCAGGAGAGCGCCCACGTGAACAAGGGAGAAAGAAAAGCTCTGCACTGCAGGAGTCCAGCTGATCAACTCTCATCAAACGCAGAAGCCACGATATTTAGAAAACCAGCACCTGACAGATGCCACAGTAATAAGAGACAGAAGCTAAAAGCGTCATTAATGGACCCGCAAACTAGTGGGTCAAAGTTTGGTGAGCAACGGCATGTTTACATGGTCTCAGTGTCGCCCCACAAAATACTTACTAGTTACAAAGGGCCACAGCAGCCTTCCAGGGGAGGGACCTGGCAGGCACCGCCTGAGCTGCTCAGAGGATGTGCCCCCACCGACCCAGCAGGACAGAGTCCTGCAAAGATCAGAGCCCGGCCGTGAGGACACAGCGTGGAGACCAAACCAAGGGGCCTGTACTCTCAAAAAAGTCACACTCATGAAAAACGACAGACCAAAGCCCTCCCCCGAACTCTCGGGGCCACGGAGACCTGTGGATATGACCCTGGGCAGCTCCTCAACCAGAACACAGTTGGGTTTTTCCTTTTGCCAAAAGGCACTTAGTGAGCCAATCGGTGAAATGTGAATAAGGCCTCAGATTACATCATAGTCCTACATCAACACTGATCTCCTGAGCTTGATAGCTATGCTGTGGTTGCATAAGAGAAGGTCCCCATTTAAAGAAACACACGCTGAAATGTTCAGAGGGAAAGGGCCACCACATGTGCAATGTACTCTCAAACAGTTCAGGGAAAATAAGGGGCATGTGTGTGCAAGTGTGTGCACGTGTGGAGAACACAAAAGCGAATGTGGTGAAATGGGTAAATCTGGGGGAACCTAGGTGTAGGGCGTAAAAGAATTCTTCTTACAGTTTTGCAACTTTTCTGTAAGTCTAAAGTTATTTTTTTATTTATTTATTTATTTTTTTTTTTTGCGGTACGCGGGCCTCTCACCGCTGTGGCCTCTCCCGCTGCGGAGCACAGGCTCCGGACGCGCAGGCCCAGCGGCCACGGCTCACGGGCCCAGCCGCTCCGCGGCATGTGGGATCCTCCCGGACCGGGGCACGAACCCGTCTCCCCTGCATCGGCAGGCGGACTCTCAACCACCGCGCCACGAGGGAAGCCCTCTAAAGTTATTTTTAAATCAAAGGTTATTGGGCTTCCCTGGTGGCACGGTGGTTGAGAATCCACCTGCCGATGCAGGGGACATGGGTTCGAGCCCTGGAGCGGGAAGATCCCATGGACCGTGGAGCAACTAAGCCCGTGCACCACAACTACTGAGCCTGCGCTCTAGAGCCCGCGAGCCACAACTACTGAGCCCGCATGCCACAACTACTGAGGCTGCGCTCCACAACGAGAAGCCACCGCAATGAGAAGCCTGCACACCCCAACGAGCAGCCCCCCACTCGCCGCAACTAGAGAAAAGCCCGCGCGCAGCAACGAAGACCCAACGCAGCCAAAAAGGAATTAAATAAATAAATAAGTAAAACAAAATAAAAACCAGCAGGTCAGAAAGATTTCCAAAGCAGAGCGGGTTCCCCACAGCCCAGGCTCCAGGCCCGCGCGGCCCCACTCACGCTGTCAGCGTCTTCCATCCACGTGTGCTTCCGGTCTTCCTCCTCAATGCCGATCCCGATCACGGCGCGCATGGCTGCCTGGCAGGTGGCCACGCTCCCAGCCTTGTCACACTCCTCGGCGTCCTGAAAGAGGGACACGGAGCTCGCTCACCACCCAGAGCCGCAGGGGCCTGGCAGGCGGACGCATGCCTGGACGGAGCGGGCTGCAGGCGATGAGCTCCAAGGGTTCTGGTGCCCCCGTGGCCCTGCCACTGCCCGCTGACTGTGCTCATCCTTCCCCGCCACCCAGCAGATAAGTGTTCCACAAATCCCTAACCTACCCACTTAACAAACATTACATAAGCACCTACCGTGTACAAAGTACCAGAGTCGGCAACTCAGTGGCCATAGGGGTTGCTATGCTAAGAAAGTTCCAAAGCACTTGGGGGTAAAAGACGAGGTCACTCACGCTCGTACTGTCAGCCCGGGATCCAGATTCGAAATGGACAAAAGGAAGAGCCACTCTACCCCAAAGAGGCAGACCTGACTGGGGGAAGGAGCCCAGCACATGGAGGGTGAGACAGAAACCTGGGGAAGGACCAGCCACCAGGGCATTCCGGCAGGCAGCGGGGGCGCGGGCTGACCGGCAGAAAAGCACTGGACTTCAGGAGAGCAACTCTCAGGACAAGCAGAGAGAAGACAGTCGTGGTTCCAGAGACGAGACGCCGAGTGCCACTGAAGCCTCCTGCCCGGCGGGGGGAAGGACCAGCAAACGCAGAGAGGAACGCGCGTTTACACACATCAGACCAACGACATCGAAGCGTGCAGGCCAAGGTGCGGACAGAGGTGCGTGCGTGCGGCCGAGGACGGACACAGGCACGACCTCTACCGCGGGTAGCTTCAAGCTCCCTATCAAAACAAGACTCACAGAGGCTGACCCAGCAATGCCTTTTAAGGAACATACTCCCAGTCGTTCAAAACGACGGACGCGCCAGGACTGTTCGCAACAGCTAAAGGAGTAGGAAGCACCCTGCTGATGCCGCCACCCAGAGACTCCAGGCCGGCTGGACACGCCGAGCCAGGCTTCCCTGGCTGTGAGAGGAGCACAGCACGGCAGCCCTCGCCTGAGCCCCTCGGGCGTGGTAATAAGCATCAGAAAGGCATCCCAGGCCCAGGAGAGCTGAGGGCAAAGGCTCAGGAGAGGGCACAGGCTGCCCACAGCCAAGGGGCAGAGCTCAGCACCCCGGCAGGGCTCGGAGGGCAGAGCGTGCAGCACCAGACACGAGAGAGGAGAGGCACACGGGGAGACAGCCCCGGGTGTCGGCTCTGCCGAGGGTCCCCCGTGGTCCCCACTGAGCACAGCCCAGCACAGACGGGCTGGAAGGACCGTCCAGAAGGGTTGGTGGGATGGTCCTCGGAGCACGCCTGGGCCCGGGAACAGCGCCCGTCCCCGCTGGCCAGGGCGGAGACCCCAGGAGACACACGGCACTGAGCACAGCACCCAGAGTCACCGCCACAGGAGGGCGAACCCCAAACCGCCCCACAAGGACTACGGTCGACCCCACCCAGCGTCGAGGCAAGACCCACGGGGTCAGAACGTTTCCAATAACAGAACCGCGCTCCCACACCGAAGCCCGGAACGCTCACAGTGGCACAAAAGCATCTGGCCCCCAACAAGGGAAAACGCACAGCGTCCACGGCAAAGCAAAGATTATCAGGCATGCAAAGAAACCAGGAAAGACAATTCATAATAAAGAAGAAAATATTCAATGTCTACCAAAATCACTGACCCAGATGTTAGAATGAGCAGACAAGGACACTAAAACAGTTATTATAATCATGATCCACGTGTTCAAAATGTTATATGGCAACATGAAAGATGTGATAGAAGGCTTTAAAAAGATCAAAATCCCTAGAAGTGAAAACTGCCAAGATCTAAGATGAAAAATGTCCTCGATGACATAAACAGCAGATTAGACATCACAGAAGATTAGCGAAACTTGAGGTCAAAGCAATAGACGTTATCCAAGACGAAACTGAGAGAAAAAAGAGTATTTCTGTAACCGACCAGAGCATCAGAGGGCGTATGAGCTAACACCACACCCACAGGAAAGACTAGACGTCCTCCAGGTCCATGACCAGAGGTGGGGGCCCTCACCACTGCTCTTCTAGCCAGGCAAGCAGATGGGAAATAAAAGGTACCGTGCTGGAAAAGAGGAAGTAAAACTGTATTTACAGACAGTATAATCCTATACATAAAAAATCCTGGCTTCCCTGGTGGCGCACTGGTTGAGAGTCCGCCTGCCGATGCAGGGGACACGGGTTCGTGCCCCGGTCCGGGAAGATCCCACGTGCCGCGGAGCGGCTGGGCCCGTGAGCCGTGGCCGCTGAGCCCGCGCGTCCGGAGCCTGTGCTCCGCAACGGGAGAGGCCACAACAGTGAGAGGCCCCCGTACCGCAAAAAAAAAAAAAAAAAAAAAAAAAAAAAAAAAAAAACACCTAAAGAATCTGCTGAAACTATTACAATTTGATAAATGACTTCAGCAAGGTCACAGAACATAAGATCAATATTTAAAAATCAATTTTATTACTACACACTAACAACGAACCTGAAAATGAAAGTAAAAAATTCTATTTACGACAGCATCAAAAATAATAGAGTACTTTAGATTACATAAGTGTAATATTAGTTCACTAAAACATTACTGAAAAAAATTTTTTAAAACTAAATAAATGGAAAGACACCCCATGTTCACCGACTGGAAGAGTTACTACTGTTAGGATGGCAACAGTCTGCCCAGATGATCTGTAGTATAGAGTCAATGCAACCCCTATCAAAATCCCAGCTGGCTATTTTGTAGGCTCTGACAAGTTGACCCTAAAATTCATATGAAAACACAAAGAACCGAGCATAGCCGAAACAATCTGTAAAGAACAAAGTAGGAGGACTCACAAAGCCTCCTCATTTCAAAGCCACAGTAAGCAGAGCAGTGTGGTGCTGGCATAAACCCAGATATACAGCCTCACGGAGCAGGACTGAGATTCCAGAAGCAAACTTTTACATTTATGACCAGCTGGTTCTCCACAACAGTGCCAGGACTACTCAACAGGGGAAGAGCTAGCGGCGCCAGGACAACGGGACACGCGCTTGTAAAAGCATGAAGTTCAACTCTTTTAAGGCAAATGGATCACAGACCTAAAGGTAAGCGCTAAAAAAATAAAAATCTTAAAAAACACAGGAGTAATCTTCATAACCTCAGGTTAGGGAAGGTTTCTTTGACATGATACCTAAAGCACGAGTAACAAAAGAAATAAATAAATCGGACTATATCGAAAACATTTGTGCTATAAGCAACACAAACAACTGACAAATGACTTGCATCCAAAATATATACAAAAAATTCTCACCACTCAATAATAAAAATAAATAATAAACAATAAAAAGATGAATAACCCACTATATTAAAACCCACTGATTACCCACTTTAAATGGGTAAATTTTATGGATGGTTAATTATAGCTTAACAAACTGTTAAAAAATGAAACAGAGGGGCTTCCCTGGTGGCGCCGTGGTTGAGAGTCCGCCTGCCGATGCAGGGGACACAGGTTCGTGCCCAGGGCCGCGATAGTGGGAGGCCCGCGCACCGCAGTGAAGAGTAGCCCCCGCTTGCCACAACTAGAGAAAGCCCTCACACAGAAACAAAGACCCAACACGGCCACAAATAAATAAACAAATAAATTAAAAAAAAAAAAAGAAACAGAAAGAATAATTTTAAAAATGAATAGATCACCATGAGCTGGAAGAGAGCTTCAAGTAGCCTAATGAGCAGGTAATTGTGCCTCAAAGAGGATGAGTTGAAGAAACAGGGGACACAAATTTTCCAAATCCAATAAAATCTATAAATCCACAGATCCAAGATACTGAACGAACTCTACACACAAGAAACATGAAAAACCACACCAAGTCAGATTACAACCAAACTGCTCAAAACCCATGATACAGAAAAACATCTTAAAAGCAGATAGAAATCTTTTAATTTAGAAATTTAAAAAAATTTTTAATTTAATTTTTAACAAAAAAGTACGTACAAAGGAGCAAAGATGACAGCAGGTGTCTCGCTGGAAACAACCCAGAAAGAAAAAACTGTCAACCTAGAATTCTACACCCAGAGGAAATATCTTTCAAAGCAGGGATGAAATAAAGACTGTTCCCAGACATTTAAAAACTGGAAGAACTGGGGCTTCCCTGGTGGCGCAGTGGTTGAGGGTCCGCCTGCCGATGCAGGGGAAACGGGTTCGTGCCCCGGTCCGGGAAGATCCCACATGCCGCGGAGCGGCTGGGCCCGTGAGCCATGGCCGCTGAGCCTGCGCGTCCGGAGCCTGTGCTCCGTGGTGGGAGAGGCCGCAGCGGTGAGAGGCCCGCGTACCGCAAAAAAACCCAAAAAAACAAAAAAACAAAAACTGGAAGAACGGACCATCAGGCCTGCACTGAAAGAAATGTTCAAAAAAGTCCGTCAGGCAGAAGGAAGGTGACACCAGCTGGAAACCGGGATCCACACAAAGGAATGAGAATGTCAAAAATGGTTAAACAACACTAAAAAAATAAAGGAGCTGAATCTAAATGATTAGATTTCAGAGATACATATGAGGCCTTGCACCTGAGATTTTAAAACATTGCCCAAACACAGGAAGGGAAGAGAACAGAGGTACTGATCCATCGCCACCTCCTCGGGAGGAGGGAGATGCTGGAGTAGCTCCGGTGCAGCAGTTGGAGCCACTGGGAGGAGGGCAAGCAGCACTGCGGCAGCAGGGGCACGAGAAGGGAGGTGGCAGAGGTCTGAGGCCGCCTTCCGAGGCTGAGGGCAGTGGGTGAAGCAAAGGGGCAGGAGGAGGCAGGAGAGGGCAGCTGTGGCCTGGCGGCGGGTTAGGGTGCTTTCAAAGACCTCGCTGGCCACGAACTACAGAAGTTAAAGACGGGGACCTGAGTGACAGAAGCTCTAAGGCTCACTCTCTTTTAAATCGTATCATCTCGATACCATAAACAAGACCAAAAGACAACCCTCGGAATGGGAGAAAATATTTGCAAATGAAGCAACTGACAGGATTAATCTCCAAAATTTACAAGCAGCTCACGCAGCTCAATAACAAAAAAACAAACAACCCAATCCAAAAATGGGCAGAAGAACTAAACAGACATTTCTCCAGAGAAGATATACAGATTGCCAACAAACACATGAAAGAATGCTCAACATCATTAATCATTAGAGAAATGCAAATCAAAACCACAATGAGATATCATCTCAAACCGGTCAGAATGGCCATCATCAAAAAATCTAGAAGAAC
>NC_041227.1:258310-273349 GCF_002837175.3 Physeter macrocephalus
TGGGCATATACCCTGAGAAAACCATAATTCAAAAAGAGTCATGTACCAAAATGTTCATTGCAGCTCTATTTACGGTAGCCAGGGCATGGAAGCAACCTAAGTGTCCATCAACAGATGAATGGATAAAGAAGATGTGGCACATATATACAATGGAATATTACTCAGCCATAAAAAGAAATGAAACTGAGTTATTTGTAATGAGGTGGATAGATCTGGAGTCTGTCATACACAGTGAAGTAAGTCAGAAGGAGGAAAACAAATACCGTATGCTAACACATATATATGGAATCTAAGGAAAAAAAATGTCATGAAGAGATTAGTGGTAGGATGGGAATAAAACACAGACCTACTAGAGCATGGACTTGAGGACATGGGGAGGGGGAAGGGTAAGCTGTGACGAAGTGAGAGAGTGGCATGGACGTATATACACTACCAAATGTAAATTAGATAGCTAGTGGGAAGCAGCCGCATGGCACAGGGAGATCACCTCTGTGCTCTGTGACCACCTAGAGGGGTGGGATAGGGAGGGTGGGAGGGAGGGAGACGCAAGAGGGAAGAGATACGGGAACATATGTATATGTATAACTGATTCACTTTGTTGTAAAGGAGAAACTAACACACTATTGTAAAACAGGTATACTCCAATAAAGATGTTAAAAAAAAAAAAAAATCGTATCCTCTCGACTGGAAAAGCGGGGCTGGTCGCAAGCATCGGGACACTGAAGTTTCCCCCAGGATGCACTCAGGCTTGCACCTCCATAAAAAGCCACGAGGTGCTCACATAAGGAGAAGCCACCCCGTGCCTGCTGTGCGTGCCAGCGTGAGGACGGGCCTCCCAGGTGCCACCCCAATGTCCCCACCCCCCAGGGACTCTGACGAGCAGGAGGGCGTCCGTGTTTAAAGCGGACGGCACGGCGCCTGCCCCCCTCACCTGGATCCACTGCTCGCGGTTGATCTCCACGCCGTTGGCCCGCAGGGAGGTGATGGCCCGGTCGATGATCTTCTCCACCATCTGCGTGTTGCCGTTGGCCTCCTCCAGCTTGGCGGCCGTGATCCAGATGTGCCGGTCCGTAGGGATGTTCTCCCGGGCCTTATTTAAGACCTTGCGGGCATTTTCGTAGGTCTCTAGCCTGGCCAGGGCGAGCCAGAGCTGCACGGAGAGACCCGCCAGGTCAGGTGGACCCTCCACAGGCCACAGCCCTTGCACAAAATCCTTTGTACAAGTTTTCAAGGACCATTTAAACGGGGCCCAGGAATGTGTGCGGCGGCATTTTCTGCCTCATCTGAAAGCTGTTTGGTTACGCTTCTGACTTACTTAATGATGTAGTTAACATGAATAGTTGACGGGTTCTCAGCCCCGCGTTCCAAACGTTGGTTAAAGGTACACAGTGTTAGGACAGAAGGTGAGCAGGGTGTGACTGTCGCCTTCGCAAACTGAAAGGACACGGCTGTTCAGCTGTCTGGAGTTCTCACACCCCAGGTTTTGATTCTGCAACAGTTTATCACCAAGTACGTGTATGGGCTCTATTTATTTCTATGTAAATAAGATTAATTTTGTTTGGAGAATTTCACAACACCCCTTAGGATAATTAAAGACAGACTGGACATCATAAAATCATGACTAAAAGTCATTTCACTAAACGCTGTGAACAAGAAAATTTAAAACTAAAGAAATCCAAGTAGCTCTGAGGCATAGCCAACCTCGCGCTGGGCCGGCAGAAAGACGTACCAGTCTTTTCTGCCACCCTTCGGGTCCCACTGACAAACTTCGAGCTGAACTAGGAGGACTCGTCCCTGAAGAAGAGTGCTCGGCGCGGAGCTCCGCACGGGGTCGGGGCCGCGCTGAGATTCTGCTCTGCGTTTCCTTCAGGAGCCTATGGTCACTGTGCTGCCGGGCAGCTGGACCACAGGGCAGCAGCCCAGGAGTCGCTCAGTGAGCTCAAGGCCCAGCTGACACGTCCTGCAGACACTGGCCGCGGGCTCAGGCCTCCGCAGGGCAGGGGACTCACCTCCACGCTCGTAGGGCAGCATTCCACAGCTCGGCTGAGCATGATTCTAGCATCTTCGGGCTCTTCCAGCTCCACGGCTGCCTTCCACAAGCGAACTGAGTTTGGAACGTGCTCAAGGGCTGGGAACGGTCAAACAAGAAACCAGATCACAGAAAAACGCAAGTGAAAGCAAGACACTGTGTCACAGAGGATGCTGCTGCCAGCAAGTCCGGACGGTCTCTGCCCTGGGTGACAGGCCGGGACGTCACATGGGGCCCTCGGGTCTGGACAGACACCAACGAGGCCAGTGCAGACGTCCCGAATCGGCAAGCAAGGGTGGCAGAGAAGGCGGTGCGTCGTCTCACATCCGTTCACACTTGAAAATCAACATTAGAAAACCAGGCAGCGCAGACCAGGCACCCGCTGCCCAGGAAGGGCCAGCCGAGTCGGCTGCGTGTGAGCGAGCGTGCGGAAGTCACGGGGACAGAAAGTGCCAATGACTCTGGCATCCGCATCTGCCCAGGACGGCAGAGCAAGGGCTCCTCCCTGGACCCCAAGGAGCACGAGAGCAAAGGCACCAGGTGCTGCACCACACTGGCAGCCTCGGGACCTCAGTTCACACGAGTGACAGCAGGAAAGGGGGAGCAACTCCCAGGAGAAGCTATGACATCCTGCAGTCCGGAAACTCCCAAACCTCTGTTTAGGCAGCAGAGCCCTTCCTTCAGACGTAATTTACTGAAAAAGCCAAAACGCCGGGCAGCGAAACACAGAGCCCTGCTGCAGGGGGACTGGGGGGCTGAGGTGAGGCCTCCAGCCAGCCCCTGGCAGGACTGACGGTGACCGAGAGCTGATGAAGGCAGGAAACCAGAACAGCCCCAGGAGATCTTCTTTCTAGAAAACACACGGGCCAAGCTTGCGGGAAACAGCCCTAAGATTCAATGGTGCACAATCTGCGGACCCACCAAGCCTCTCGCGTTCCTCCCTTCAGCAGAAGCAGCCCCTCCCACTTCTGGGAGACGGGCTTCCCTCCTTTATAGGCCCTGGAAAAACGGGGCACCCCTCTCCCCTTTACAGGCCCTTGAGAAAGGGGCGCCCCTTCTCTCCTATGGCCAAACCAGATGGCAGGGGCTCCAGGTCACCGCACACCATGCCAGTCCCTCCCTGGCTGGTGAGCAGGAAGCAGCATGTGCCCGAGATGCTTAAGACCAGTGGGCCAGAGGTGGGGAGACACACCCCATGAACCCCAGGGGCCCACCCCCAGTGAGTTTCAAAGGTTCCCATGGTCCAGGGCTCATGGGGACCTCCCCTCTATGACTAAAAACAAGCTGCCACTCCGGAACCACCTGCCATGGAAGATGATGCCCCAGCCTGCGGCCCAGGGCTCTGCAAGGACCACAGCGCCACCAGCCTGTAAAAGAGGTGCAGCCGAGGGCTTGGCCCCTGGGCTTCCCTGGCCTGGCCACGCCTGTTACTCGGCCCAGCGCCGGCAGGGCACCAGCTGGGGGACCCTCGCGGGAGGCCACACGTGGTGGCAGCAGTGCCTCCCGCTCGACCAGGACCCCCAGGGCCGGGAGGGAGCGCCGACAGGCACGTGGCCGTGGGCTGCACGCCGTCTTCCCTGGGAGAGCCCGGTCCCTGTCCCCACGAGTTTGAGCTCAGCTGTCCAGAGGTCTCATCCCGAGGGACGATGTGTCCACCAAGGCCCACGGCCATGGCTCTCCTGCACTGGAGGCTGAGGCTGACCCAGCTCTCTGGCCTCCACGTGTTGCCAGACCAGCCCCGGCTGGCGAGGTGAGCCCTGACCCCCACAGTGAGACCGGTCTGCCACTGTGTGCGGGAGGGGAGACCTCAACCACAGCCCGGAGCGTCCTGAGGCCTGGCTGAGCAGTCCCACTTCCCGGAGTGACAGTCACCAGGAATCACAGCAGCCCAAGAAGCCCAAGACCACCGAGGGAACAGCCCCGCAGCAGTGATGTCAGATAAGGAGGCCTGCGGGGGCCCGCCCCGCCCGCCCGCCCTGCCCGCCCCCTCCCCCTGGTCACACTCCACGCCAGTGGCCATGGGGTCATTAACTTCACCCCGCGATGGGCATGAGGCCCAGGACGGTCCCCACTTTTCGGGAGAGACCGGGAACTCCTTTGCTGGCGTTTCATCCATAGCCCACAGGACCGGAGCTGAAGCCAACCACTGCTGACGAACCCAGATCTCACCAAGGTGCTCCCCAGAGACCATCTACCATGCCAGGTCAAGGCTATCTCCAAGAGCTGTGGCCAGCCGGGGAGGAAGGGCCGGCCCGGCCAGGAACGGAGCAGTCTGAACTCGACAGCCTGCAATCAGAGGCCAATGCACTCTCTGGCCCTTGGCCCCAACGTGGGGACACATGGGGCCATCCTGTGCTCACTTTATGGACCAGAGCACACTGTCTGGAGACAGTCACTCCACTGTTCCAGGCCTGCATGATTAGCAGAGGAACACGGTGCTTGACACCTTCATTGTGAGCGAAGGGCACAGGAAGCAGCCGCAGCCTGGCCCCCGGAGCGCAGCGCCCACAGGCCCACAGGTGCCCTTACAGATGAAAGCACGCAGACTGAGGCCAAGCACCCCCCCCACCACCACCACGTCACTCAGCCTCCTAAGGCCTCAGGTCTCGGAGCAGCACGTGAAGCTCAAGTTCTCCCAACAAAGGACCACGACGTCAGCTGCACCAGCTGGGACCCAGAGCTCAAGCAGAGACTGAGAGCCGGCAGGGAGTCCTCCCCAGTCACTGACGGAAGTAACTGTCATTGGTTTCCAAATATCAGATCCTTCCAGCAGTAGCTGTCAGGTTCCCCAAGAGCTAAAGGAGGCATCGCCAGCTGTGCCCCAGGCACCTAGAGAAAGAGCCCTGTTTTTGGAAACACCCTAAGGACGGGGAAGGCCAGGAACAGGCCCAGGGAGCAGGGTGGAGGCCAGCTTGGGGCTCCACGCTCTCCCCACCTTCGCGCAGCCTGAAGGAAAGCAGAGCCGGGAGGCCCGCTCCCCTTGAGGCCCAGGACGGCCTGGAAACCAATCACTCGACACTCCCCTGGAGGCCCCCTTCCAGGCCCAGTCGCCTCTCCAAATCTGAAGCCAACTGGAAATGAACCCAGGTAATCTGGGGGTGAACAGGGAGTGGCCACAAAGCCATTCTGACCATTCGTCACACTGTGGCAGGGGAAATTCAGTAGAGCTTTCCTAAATAAATCGTGCTAATTACCCGGAGTTTAATGTGTTTGTCATCAGAAAACTATTTTCCTGGCTGAAAAGAGATGAGCTGATGTCTATAAACCAAAACAGGTGCTAACTTTCCGCCCCGGCCTCATTTTAAGTATGGCAGGGCTGCAATCAAGAAACCAGACCCAAGAGAGGAAAACACACTGGAACGCGCGCACACACGGTCGGGGTCACATACGAGGTGGCCACCACCCGGCCCCTAACAAACACAGAGAGTAGAGCGTCACAGGCCGCGGCCCACAACCCCTGCGTATCTGACATCACACGCCCCTGACGGTTCACACAAACACATACCTTAGAAACAAGAGCTGGAAACTGCCCACTGCAAGCTGCCCTCAATTCCCCAAAACACACCTATTTTACCCACGCTACAAATTCAAGGGGAACAAGCCGTCTGCATAGGCTGACTCCAGGTCAGCCCTCCGACCAGCTGGTGCTGAATCTGGAACAAAAGTCAAAAGCAGCATCTCCTCTACAGCTCCAGTGAAGGGAGCAACGCTGTTCTTTTCTCACTTCTGCAACAACGAAAAGCAAACTACCCACAAAAGCTCCATCTTGGCAGTGACTCCTAGGTGGACTCAGTTTCCCCGGCGTGCAAACCGTTCAGCGTGCCACGAGCCGACGGCACACACGCCAACACGCTGCCCTGCAGGAGTTTCCCAAGACGGGAAGGAGTTAATTCACGTGCCACTCTGGTGCGACCACCAAGGCGGTTAAGACTCAGACCCGAGTGACACCTTCTACCTGCTGCGGGCGGAGACGGGAAGGCTAGCGCCGCAAGGCCAGCTTCTAGTGGCTCCCTCGCCCTGCGCGCAGCACCTGCACGCGGCATTCCACAGCGCCACAGAGCACCTGCCCTCACCCGAGGCCACACAGCAGCAAAAGGCAGACGTGAGCTCGAAGGCCAAGCACCTCAACCAGAAGCTTCCCTGGCAGAGGCTCCAAGGGCAGAAGCAACCCAGGCCAGACGAAGGCCTGGAGAGCGTCCCCCACTCTCTAAGCCCTCCCAGCGGAGCCCGAGCGAAGCAGCGGCGAGGCTGCTCCCCGGGCCGGCAACAGAGCAGGGGGGCTGCCCCCAAGCTTCAGGTACACAGCCAGGCGGCACCGCTCCTGCCGGGTCCCTAAGGGAGGCTCACCTTTTCGAAGAACCCGCTTCTTGGCGCGGATGTCTGTCTCCAGCTCTGCTGCTCTGATGTAAATCCTAACGGACTGTGGGAGGTGACGGACAGCTTGGGCCACCACGGCCTTGGCTGTGTCCCCAGGCTGCAACCTGGCTGCTTCCAGCCACACATCTTCACTCTGTGGGGCAAAGGCACAGGACAGACAGCGTACGCGCAGGCTGGTGGGGCGGCACGCACCCCCGAAGGGCGCACGGGAGCCTCGGAGACAGGGGGGCCAGGGTCCTCCCACCCGCGGGGCCCGGGGTTTACGGCGAGCTGGGCGCCCAGCACGCCTGCGCCAGAGACCCCCTGAAAGCCCCACACGTGGGAGCGTAGCTACAGCACGTCTGTGCCTGTGTGGGAAAGACAGGACACCACACTGTGAGGAGAGCACAGCCCGCCCGCCAAGTCCAGCTCGCTCCCACGGCGTCCCGCGTGGCCCAGACGCCGACGCCCCTCAGGGGCATGGTGCAGCTTGGGGAGGGCGCCCCACCTTGGGGCACATCTCTGTCCCCTTCATGATGAGGTTCCGAGCCACCTGCAGCTTCCCAGTGACTTCCTCCAGGCGGGCCGACGCGATCCAGGCTGGCGGGTGGTGAGGGTTTGTCTCCCGAACAGACTTGAGAAGCAGCCTTGCCTTCTTGATGTCGCTGTGTAGGCGAGAACGCACAGGTCAGGCCACCGCCTGCTGAGGGCATGCCCGGCCCAGAGGCGGGTGCCACTGCAGACACAGTGGCCAAACTGTCACATCTGATGCCCCTGCTGACAGAACCAAGTCAGAACTCAGTCGGCACCCTTCCAAGTCTGCGGCACCTCCACACACACAGGCATCGAGCCCAGGGTCAAGGTCAGAAACACGGGACGCGATCGGCAAGCTGCTCGCTAGCTCTGCACACACAGAGATTTGGAATGTTATCTGTAACAAATTTAATGTCCACGATGAACGGGTACGGATATATTTTAAACGAGAAATCAAACAATTCCACTCTACCTTTCTTAGAATATCCACATCCTGTTTTGACTGCATATTTTTCAAATAAAATCCAACACATTCCCGGCAACCTGAGCCCACCCAGCCACTGGCCCCGCAGGGTACTCACTTGATGTCCCCTCCATGAGTCGGGATCATGGAGTTCAAATCTGTCAGATAGCCTTTGGGGTCAACCACAGTCTGCCCACTCACCGAGTCAGATACCTGCAAGACAGGCCAAGCCCAGCTAGTCGGACAGAGCCAGGAATGCCAGGAACGAAGTCCCCGGAGGGTCCCTGAAGCCCCTTCCCATAATCCCGACTACCAGTGGACATGGGAGCTTTTAAGTAAGAAAACAACCTTAACTCAAACAATAGTTTGTAACGATATAACAAGCAAATTTCACCCATACAGAACAAAGATTTTATAAAAAAAAGAAAACATAAAAGTCCCAGAGGGAAAAGCCTAACTGAACACAAGGTCCATCTAAGAACGAGTGAAACCCAGAAATCACAAAGATTGATGATTTCAACTAACGTTCTGTACATTTTCACGGAGTAGTTCATTGTAGCATTCTCTCGAGTTGTGTCTTAAAGTTACCATGACAACAACAAAAACAAAACAACCTGAGTAAAAAAGGGCAAAAATGCAGCACAACAAGAAAAGGATGAGAGGAAAAGCGATGGGAAGGAAGAAATGAAACTCCCTTTGTTTGCAGGTAACTTGATTGTCTATGTAGAAAATTTGAAAAAAATCAACAAAAAACTCCCAGAACTAATAAGTAATTACAGCAGGGCTGCAGGACACAAGGTTAATATCAATCACTATCCTACATACCAGCAGCGAATATGTCGAATCTGAAATTAAAAACACAACAACATTTACAAGAGCACCCAAAACTGTGAAACACAGTGGACCCTTGAACAACACGGGTTTGAACTGCGTGGGTCCATTTATACTTGGATTCTTCCCCTCAACACATACCACACCGCTACACGATCTGCAGCTGGCTGAACCGACAGCCATGGACGGCCCTCAACTGCATACAGGGTCAGTGCCCCTAACACCCCACACTGTTCAAGGGTCAACCATACCTAGACATTAATCTAACAAATACATAGAAGATCTGTAAGAGGAAAAACAACAAAGCCTGAACAAATGAAATCAAAGAAAAACTAAATCAATGGAGAGAGATTCCATGTTCATGCACAGGAAAACTCAGTATTGTCAAGATGTCAGTTCTTCCCAACTTGACCTGTAGATTCAACACATTCCCAATCAAAATTCCCGTAAGTTACTTTATAGATATCGACAAGCACATTCTAAAGTTCACATGGAGAGCAGGCAAAGGACCCAGAACAGCCAACACAACATTGAAGCAGAAGAACAAAGTCGGAGAACACGAGCCAACTTAAAGACTTGCTATACAGGTATAGTAATGAAAACAATGTGGTACTGGCAAAAAAACCTCCTAGACAATAACACAGGAAAAAATCTACATGACGTGAGGTTTGGCGATGACTTTTTACATACTACATCAAAGGCACAATCCATGAAGGTAAGAATTGATAAGCTGGACTTCATTAAAATTAAAAATTTCTGTCTGTGAAAGTACTGTCAGGAGAATGAAAAGACAAGCCTATAACCAGGAAGAAACATTTGGAAAAGACATATCAGATAAAGAACTGTTATCCAAAATACACAGAGAACTCTTAAAACTCAAGAAAACAAACCCGGGGAATTCCCTGGCGGTCTCACTGCCAAGGGCCGGGTTCAATCCCTGGTCGGGGAACTAAGATCCCACAAGCAGTGCAGCGTGGCCCCCCCACCCCACCGCCAAAAAAAAAAAAAAGGCAAAGGACTTGAATAGACATCTCTCCGAGGAAGAGATACAAACTACCAATAAGCACATGAAAAGATGTTCAACGTCACCGATCAGGGAAATGCCAATGAAAAACCACCATGAGCTACTACTTCACAGCCATGAGGATGGCTGCTGTCAAAATGCCAGGGCTTCCCTGGTGGCGCGGTGGTTGGGAGTCCGCCCGCCGATGCAGGGGACGCGGGTTCGTGTCCCGGTCCGGGAGGATCCCACGTGCCGCGGAGCGGCTGGGCCCGTGAGCCATGGCCGCCGAGACTGCGCGTCCGGAGCCTGCGCTCCGCAACGGGAGAGGCCACAGCAGTGAGAGGCCCGCGTACCGCAAAAAAAAAAAAAAAAAACACAAAATGCCAAAAATAACCAACATTGTCAAGGATGCAGAGAAACTGGAACCCTTGTGCAGTGCTGCCCTGCTGGAAATCTAAAATGGTGCAGCTGCTGTGGAAAACAGTAGGGTGGTTCTTCAAAAAAGTAAACCTAGAATTACCATGTGATCCAGAAACTCCACTTCTGAGTTTATATCCAAAAGAACTGAAAACAGTGACCTGAACAGATATTTGTACACCAAGGCTCACAGCAGCGTTAGTCACAATTGCCAAAAGGTGGAAGCAACCCAAAAGTCACGACAGATACCAAGGTAAACAAAATGCGGTTTATACGTACATACAACGGAGCATCAATCAGCTTCAAAAAGGAAGAAATTGCCGACACCTGCTACAACATGCAGGAGCCTTGAGGACGTAAACGAAAGCATGTGAAATAAACCAGCCACAAAAGGACCAATACGGTATGAATCTATCCACAGGAGGCCCCTAGAGGGGTCCATTCACAGAGGCAGAGAGTAGGAGGGTGGGGCCAGGGGCTAAGGTGGGGGAGGAGGGGCGCCTGTTTCATGGGGACAGAGTCTCAGTTTGGGAAGATGAGAAAGTGCTGGAGATGATGGTGCTGATGGGGCACAGTATGCACTACTCAGCGCCCCTGAGCTTTACACTTACAAACGGCTAAAACTTTAAATTTTATCTTATACATATCTCGGCACAAAAAATTACTATTTTTTTCTCTATATTTTACACACAAGTGTGAAAGATAAACAACAAACTAGATCCATGCAACATAAATGAAGCTCAACTTCACCACTCACAAGGATGCAAATTAAGTGGAGGCTTGTTGGAGGGAATGGGCCTCCCAGGTTGGCGAAGACAAAGACAAAGGCCCCCTGACCAGAGCTGCCAACAGGGTGGGGGTGGGGGTGGGGGGTGATCGATTGCACAGCCAGCTCCCCCACGTTGCCGAGTGTGAAATGTTGTGCCTTTGAGAGACAACTTGGCACCTAAGTGAAAATATGCCAATCCAACAATTCCGCTTTAAAGATACTGTGAAAATATTTACTTAAATCTGCAAAGATAGAAGCACGAGGAGTTCATCAAAACATGGTTTGTGGGGCTTCCCCGGTGGCGGTGGCGCAGTGGTTAAGAATCCGCCTGCCAACGCAGGGAACACGGGCTCGATCCCTGATCTGGGAAGATCCCCACATGCCACGGAGCAACTAAGCCCGTGCGCAACAACTACTGAGCCCGCGTGCCCTAGAGCCCGCGTGCCACAATACTGAAGCCTGAGCGCCTAGAGCCCGTGCTCCGCAACGAGAGGCCACCGCAATGAGAAGCCCGCGCACCGCAACGAAGAGTAGCCCCTGCTCGCCGCAACTAGAGGAAAGCCTGCATGCAGCATCGAAGACCGAATGCAGCCAAAACTAAACAAATACATAAATTTATTTAAAAATTTAAAAAAGGGCTTCCCTGGTGGCGCAGTGGTTGGGGGTCCGCCTGCCGGAGCAGGGGACGCGGCTTCGCGCCCCGGTCCGGGAGGATCCCACGTGCCGCGGAGCGGCCGAGCCCGTGAGCCATGGCCGCTGAGCCTGCGCGTCCGGAGCCTGTGCTCCGCAGCGGGGTGGGGGTAGGGGGCCGCAGCAGTGAGAGGCCCGTGTACCGCCAAAAGTAAATAAGTAAATAAATAATTTTAAAAAACCATGGTTTGTAACCGCGAACAAGCAGAAACCAGCCAAAAGGTCCATCGATCAAAGACTAAATCATGATATTCACAATGAACTACTCTCCAATCTACAAAGTAAATACATATGTAGTAACACGAAAACGTGCTATTTTTTGGATCTGTAAGCTACTATTTTTTTTTTTTACCGTACGATACCTGCTCGCCGTAAAAAACTCAAGGACGGCAAAAGCTCACTTAAAATTTAGGTCTTCCACCGCAGCAACAGGAATGGTTGCGTACTTCACTCTGCTGTTTCTCTAAGTATGTGCGAAATTTTTCCATAAAAATGTTTAACACAAAGCATTCCCCAGCGGTGGGGGTGTGGCGCCCCGTCACATCCTGGCCTGTGCAGATCCACACTCTCTTCAACACACACAACTACTCTGGGTCTGGTGTTCACGTGCGTGATGACTCCTTCCCGACTGGCTGGTTCTCTCGACTTTCCAGTGCTTTCTGTCGTGCAAAAGTTTTTAATTTGTAGGTACTCAATTCGAAAGTATTTTCCTTCACGGCTTCTGACGTGCGTGTCACATGAGAAAGGGTCTTCGCTCTGCCTGGGTTTGCTAGAGCACGGAAGCTAGTGCACGCCCCGTAAGGACACAAGGATTCACTAGGGTGCAGGAGGAACACACGTACGCTTAACTTTCACGTAAAGAGGGAAGGGCGTTAAGCGACATCGGCGGTAAGCTCGCGGCTTGTCACGAGTGCCTGTCGGCTGCTCCTCAGGCAGCCCTGTCACCTGCCACAGACCCCAAGCCCCAAGGGAGCAGGAGAACCGCCTCGGGTGGCCCTTCGCTGCTGGCACCGAATGCAGCACGCCTGTGCCCGCCCTCCGGGTCGACACACGCACCAGCCTGAGGGCAGAATCCCGTCACACTGCGCAATGGGACAGGGAAGTGGACATGTCACAGGTCTGTTTAACATGTGACGAAGCACTTCAAGGGGTGAACTTTTCACAAATACACTTTTATAAGCAAAACCAAAAATTCTTTAACATAATCCGTAGGAAAATAACGCATGACACAACCTCTCACCTGGCTCAGCCTCATGTCCATCAAAGTGTTCCTGGCTTGGCCGATCTTCCTCATGTCCAGCTCACCTGTGCCGGGTGTCATCAACCCAGGTGTCATCCCACCTGGGTATGGAGTGTTTAGCCCGCCTGGATAGGGTGTGTTCAGACCTCCAAATTGCTGGGGGAAGCAAGGACAAAATGCTGGCTCGCATTGGCACGCACTTCATTCTCATCTCTGGAAACTCCTCCCACTGGAGCCTGACACCTGAACCATGGGACAGACTCAGCCGCAGCACAGCCGGAGCACACTCCGGCTCCTCCAGCGCCGCCCCCAGCCCCCCGCACTGATCTGTCCAAGCAGACACAAGGAGCCCCGTTTGCCTTCTCTGGGGATGCTCACAGTCTGCCGGGGATCTACGGACGTGTGGTTCTCTCCAGTCTGTAAATGCTTGGCAAAGAAACTGTCGGGAACAGGGGTCAGCTTCTCATAGCGGGGGTTCCGCTGGCGCTTGTTTCTGGCGTCGCCGACCTCAGGGATGCTCAGCCACTCTTCTTCTGTGACTTCTGCCAACTTCCTCTGGAAACACCCGGCCCCCAAACATTAATTCCCTGGCAGCACTGCACATGCACAAGAAAAATTAGGTTCTCCCTGACCCCTATCGCCCAAATCATGATGCCTTAAGGACTCTGATGCAGACATGGCTTATCTACTTCACTTAGAAAAATCAACCTGTTGGATCTGCTCTACTTCACTCAGATGTAAATTGTTCTGTCAAAGCCCAGGGAACACAGTTCAGAAAACCTGATGTCTAAATGGACATAGTTACAAAGTCACAAAGGAAATCAGCCCCTCTGTCCCCCCTTTTCTGGGGAGGAGAGCTCTTCTGCGCACACACGGATAATTAAGCACACCCAAGCAGGACCCTTCTTCTACCCTCTGAATTAAAGAAAGAGCGGAGTGAGCAAAGCTGTGCTCATCTCAGCAGCTGTGCCCCAGAGCGTCTGTCTGCTCTCCGCTGGGAAGGCCACGAGGGACGGCAGGCCGTCCGTCTGCTCACTTTGAGATCTGAGAACTGCTGCTGGATTTTGGGGCGCTCCATACGGTATTTCTCAATTTCTTCTTTCTCCCTTTGCTCCCTAGAAGTAAGATGTGTGCACATATTAGAAATCCTGGATGTCCATTCTGAAACAAAGTCACTTTATTATCCTTCCTAATTAAATTTACACCAAAAAGAGTAATTCCACACACTAAGCAGTTAAGTCAAATCTATTTTAAGAAGACAGTGGATACATTCACAAATAACTCAACTCGGCTACCAGATGAAAACATGCAGAACTCACTAAAATAAAAAGCAAGCTGTCTTACTCCATTAAACACTTGCTTTTGAACACAAGTATATTCACTGCTTTAAAATTCTATAAAATCCCAAAGGTAAGGCCATCCTCTGAATAACTCAGCTCAGAAGAAAAGCTGAACCGTTGTCCTAGTTGCCCATCCAAATCGGTTCCTGGTGACTTAGGACCAGGTCATATGTGAACACAAAGAGCCGTGGGCAATGGTGACAAAGCGTCGACCAAGTTAGGCAAACCGGAGTAGACATGAGCCCAGCAGCTAGGGCTTCGCAACGCTGAGATTTATATTTCCCTCCATAAGGTTAGACAGGAACTTGAATGCGCTGTGAATAATGACGTGCTTGGAAAAGACAAACACCTCTCGACCGGCTGGAGACAGCCTGGCATCACAGCTCCTGATGGGAAGCAACTCGCACAGAGACCGTCAGGTTTTCTGGCCAAAGATGTTCCACCTGATCTGAATCAAGCCTCAGGCTCCAACTTCCAATCCCCAGGAAACGCTGAGAGCGTAACAAGTTAAAAGGGTGCCATGAGGAGGTGGGCAGTCATTCCATAAAGGGGGGTTGGTGGCTAGGAGACATGCCCGAGGAGTGGTGCTGACTGCGTCACGGCTCGTGAAAGGCAGCTCTACGATGTTCTGGGGACAAGCAGGGAACAGTGGATGCAGACTGGCTGCCAGGTAACAAGGATGGACTGCTCAGCGCCAGGGCGAACTGACACCAACGGGACCCAGCAAAGCCCACCTGCAGAAGCAGAAGAAGCGAACGTGCAAACCAAATAGTGCGGACTACGTGGGGGCATGCGCCTGTCTGCGGCGCTGTTCTTTCTGCTTTTTTGTATTGTAAAAGGTTTTCAAAAGCCAACCACTTCCCTAAAACCACTTAATATGACAACTTTCTGTATGTACCCACATCACTCAGATTTTTCTAATGAATGAATTCCAGAAAATTGGAATCAAGTCTTCTTTAATATGCAAAACCACCAAATTACGATACGTATGAGTTCATGCACGTTGATTAAATAACGTGCTTTTAAAAAACTCCCCTGAAGAACGGTGCTTCACTCTTCTAATATGATTTTGAAAAAACTAAAACTTCTACAAGTTATGAAAAGAAAACTGTATGTATAATTAGCAACAGAAAGAAAAAAGTAAACCAAAATGTTAACTGTCGCCTTCCAGGCTTGTGAATAAACATTATGCTCTTACTTACACTTAATCTTATTGTTCTAATATTCTAGAGTGAGAATGCATTCTTTTTTTTTTTTTTTTTTTTTTGCGGTACGCGGGCCTCTCACTGCTGTGGCCCCTCCCGTTGCGGAGCACAGGCTCCTGACGCGCAGGCTCAGCGGCCACGGCTCACGGGCCCGGCCGCTCC
>NC_041227.1:273428-279683 GCF_002837175.3 Physeter macrocephalus
CCGCTCCGCGGCATGTGGGATCTTCCCGGACCGGGGCACGAACCCGCGTCCCCTGCGTCGGCAGGCGGACTCTCAACCACTGCGCCACCAGGGAAGCCCGAGAATGCATTCTTCTCGTAGTAAAAAATATAAAAATGTTACGAAGCAATAAAACTTATCATAGTTTGCAAGATCCTATGTTGACTTTGCATATATTTCCCCAGAAAACGACAAGGAATCAGAAAGTTGCCAATGAGGTACCATCAACAGGACAGACGTGCTGGGCCAAGTTCAGTCCAACACACCCACCTGCGAGCCCCAGAGGGAAAACAGGAGGGCTCTGCGGGGGTGTGGTCTTCCCCCAACGGACCCCCAGGAACGGAGGGTGCCCCTCCCTCAGCCTGCCTGGGCCTCGCATCCTCCAGCTCACTGGAGTCCGTCCCCACCAGCCCAGCTCAACAATGACGTGTGCAGTGAGATTCTCAAGACACAGCCGCGGGCCCACGAGGACTGCGACGGTCACTTGCCATCGTCAGTGAACCTCCAAGTTACTTACTACACACTCATCAACATCACCACACCCACTTCAAAGATGGTAGCCCTGAGGCACAGGCAGAATAATCCCCCAAATTCTGTCGCTTTCTGGGAAGTCAAACACCGAGCTCCTAAGCTCTCCACTCCAGGCCCCAGGCCCCAAGGCTACTCTGCAGCAGTCCAGGGTTTTCCAAGTGTGGCTGCCACAGACCAAGCCCCAGGCAGCCTCAAAGCTGAGCAGACACACGTCCTATTCTTGCATCTTTTCTCCAAGTCTGAAATAAATCGAAACAAAACTTTTTGGGACTTCCCAGGCAGTCCAGCAGTTAAGACCCTGCGCTTCCACTGCACGGGGCCCGGGTCTGATCCCTGGTCGGGGAACTAAGATCCCGCAGGCCACGCGGTGCAGCCCAAAAACAAACAAACAAACACACACTTTTTTTTTAAGTTGGATAAACACAGCATGAAGAGCGATAATTTGTCTTACCTTCTCTCTTTCCTTCTTTCATCCATCCTTTTATCCAGGGCTGCATAGATAGCATCTGCTTCCTCGTCATCTTTCTCGTAGGGCCCACTTGAGAAGAGGCTCCCAGCATAGCCGTTAAACTGAGAACCAAACAACATACTTAGAGTGTCAGCTTTTCTCCAATACAACCCCCGCCAACAGAAACATCAATAGAACACGTCTAGCTGCAAGATGCTTGCTCAACAATTTTTTTCAATCAGTCGAACCCAAATTGAAGGATAACAACATAGCTGATAAGTACTCTTCAAAATTGTCAAGAGCATGAAAGAGAGAGTATCCACACCAACCAGAGGACACTAAGGAGGCACGACTAGATGCAAGGTGGGGTCCTGGGCCAGAAGTAGGACACAGGTGGAAAAACCAGTGGAATTCAAGTAAGATCTACAGGTTAGTTAATATTGCTGCATCAGTGTTAATTTCCTGGTTTCAACAATAGTACCAGGGTGCACAGAATACCCAGTTCAATATCCTGGGATAAACCGTAATGGAAAAGAATGTATATATCTGTATAACTGAGTCACTTTGCTGTACAGCAGAAATTAATACAACACTGTAAATCAACCATACCTCAAAATAAAAGCAAAAACAAAATAAATAAAAATTTAAAAAAGAGGGACTTCCCCGGCAGTCCAGTGGTTAAGACTCCGCGCTTCCACAGCAGGGGGCACTGGTTCGATCCCTGGTCAGGGAACTGAGATCCCGCATGCCACGCGGTGCAACAAAAAAAGATGAAAATTTTTAAAAATTTAAAAATAAAAAAATAGTAATCGTACTAGGGTCATGTGAGATGGGGAGAAACTTGTGAAGAGTACGCAGGAAGTCTCCATATTATTTTTGAAAGTTCTCCGTAACTTTCAAATTACTCGGAATTGAATTTTTTAAAAACTTCTCTCTGAGGAAAAATGCCATCTGTTGTAACACATCTGTCGAAAACGTCCACAGACCAGACACGAATTCATTAATAAGCGCTAAAGCAAAAGAATGCAACTATTACCAACTCCACGTGAAATTTTCATCATTCAAGACCAGCCAAGACACAACACCAGCACAGCAGTTCTAGTATTTGCAAGTGCATCTCTTCTGAAGAGACCACGAAAGGGCGCCTTTCTTTATACTTTTCCTGCTCCCCCTCAAACTCTGTCTGGGCTACGCCCCATCCCCTGACTGGCTGAAAGGGCCAACGCACCCGCCACTCCAGGCCACCCATCACAGGTGCCGGCGGCACACTGGGTTAAGAACACGGACGCTGGCCGGGAGCCCCTCGCAAGTCACCTCATCGTAGTTGGTGTCATTCAGGTCCTCGTCATCGTCGTCCGCGGCCTGGCTCTTCTTCATCTGGTCCCCGACGGTCCTCTTGCCCGGGGGCGCGTGCCGGTCGTCCACAGGGTCATTGGCATCCCGGGCAGGCCCGATGTCCGAGCGGGTGGTGAAGCCAGTGGCGCTGCAGGAGACCCCAAGACGCCCATCTACCCGAGTGGCCTTGTTCCTGTGCCAAGACCCTCCACAGCCGACACCTGATGACACCTCTTTTTCT
The DNA here is from genome assembly GCF_002837175.3 of Physeter macrocephalus. Classification (NCBI taxonomy): domain Eukaryota; kingdom Metazoa; phylum Chordata; class Mammalia; order Artiodactyla; family Physeteridae; genus Physeter; species Physeter macrocephalus. Next base: position 276,002 of record NC_041227.1, read on the forward strand.
AACTCCTCCGGGAAACCTCCAAAGAGCCCAGAAGCAGTGAACTCCACACAGCTGTCCTCTTCAAGAGAGAAACCTGAGAAGGTGCTGAGACTACCTTCTGCCACCCCACATTCTCCTTGAGGGAGATTCCCCCGGGCACCAGATCTCTCTGCTCTCAGGTCACAGTCTCCCGTTTCCAACAACCTGCCCATCAGCCCTCTCCCTGAATCCAACCGGGCCCCCAAACCGAACGTGGCCCAGTCGGAGTTCCTCTGCTGTGCCTGCCCTACGGTCGCTCTGGGTTGTTTCAGCCCGTGGTGGCAGCGCCGTCCCAGGCACCACGGCATCGGCTTTGCCTCCCTCTCCCTCCCATCTGTCTCTAAATTCTACGGGGTCTACCGCCAAAAGCCCTCCTCCGAGACCATGACTCCCATCACAGCTAGCATCCAGGTTAGCCACCCCCGCACGTAGCTTTCCTCTGCTTCAACACAGCTCTGAGCACGGCGTACTGAGGTGTCCCCTTCTCCAGTGCCGACAGGGGCTCTGGCCCCCCTGCTCCGGCAGCCCCGCGCCACCCACCGCACACCCCACCCACCCAGACTCCTCACAATTCCCTCCTCTTCCTCCATGCCTCGTCTTCCTTCTCAAATGCCCAACACACAAAGCATCTAACCCTGCCACATCTGTGCACCCCTACGTCCTCCTTCTGAACTTGGCTCAGATGTTGACGGCTGGAACCCCAGAGCTCTAAATCTGTTCCTCTTTACGTACTTATTTATGCGACCACCTCATCTCCCCCAGTAAACTGCAGATCCTCTGAAGACACTGTCAAGATCTTAGACTTGGGTGTGCCCCACATTCTAACGTCCACAACGCTGGACGTGATACTCCCAACAAGAGAAACCTGATCAAATGAATAACAAATAAACAGGGTGATGATGCCTGCTCACGGACTCAACCATACATGGTAGTCATCTGACCTGGGGGACCCAGTCACAAGGCTCACAGATGCCACCCCTACCCCTGGGGAGTAGAGAGTCTGAAGAAGCAGCAATGTGACCACCAGCACCTCAGGGGAAGAATGAGGTACCACCGTCAGAGGCCACACAGAGGACTCCAGGCCGGATCGCGGGGAGAGAATCAGTCACGCTCAAGACAAGGATGGGCGGGGGGCGGTCTGCCCCGCCTGGTGGGGGAGGGTAGCCACGGTGCTCCGACTACCTGACGGAGATTTGCGTCCTCGCCACGGCAGACTCGCAAGACGGTGCTGCCACCCACCCCGGGGACAGAAACCGGGCTCAGAGCCGTCGCTTCAAGCCCAAGCGTCCCGCCTCCTAGGCGCAGACAGCCTCCCTCGGCTCTGCCCTAGCCCAGAGCGCCGTTCTTCCCACCAAGATCAAGCCAACCTCGCGCCATCCCTGTTCTCGTCCTCCCCGTCGCTGTCGGCGGCCGCCCAGACCCCGGCCCCTTCCCCCAGTGCGCGGCCCGCCCCAGGCCTCACCCCCGGCCCAGCCCCGGCACGTAGCCGAGCGGGGCGGGCATGCCCAAGAACGGCTTCTTCTTCTTGTTCATGGCGCCGGTGACGCCGACGGCCAAGAAGGGAAGGGATGGAGGCCGCGGCCGGAGGCGAAAAAACCACAGACGTCCGAGGCTCTGTAACAGGAAGGCTCGCGTTCCGCGTCACCCGCGCCCCGGAAGCAGAGCTCGTGGTCCCACGTAGCCCCGCCCACCGAGGATTCCCTGGGCGGAAGTTTCCGAAACTCGACTTCCGGCGGCTCCCGGCGGCTCTGGACTCCGGCTAAGGGGACAAGAGACTCGGCGAGCGCATGTGCTGTAGCGCCCGCTCCTGGAGCGGTGGGCAGGCGATGTGCTCCTGGACTAGCCCTGGGGGACCTCAAAACTGAGCAGGGGCGGCCCTGCTTACTGCGTGTTTTCGATGCATTTCCGAGACCTGCCTGTACGAGCAGGACCCGCGGGTCCCCTTCCACCCTGAGCCTCCCACCCTGCCCTTCAGAGTCGCCTTGGCCCCGGGGCAGGGCCTAACACACCTGAGCGGCCTGCACGCCTAGCCGACTGTGTAGGGCTTGTGCGGGGTGTATGTGCCCTGATCGCGGTACAGACTGCTGCCCTAGCTCTCCGCGCTCAGATTCCTGGGCCCAGTTCGGGCCCCGCCCACAGCCCCACCGTACCCTGAAGTGATTCCGGTGACCGTGGGAGCCCAGACCCTAGAGAGCTAATTGACGAAAATAAATAAATGCAGCAGAACAAGTCAGTATGTGGGCATGGGCGGTCACGGCATGTGGGTGAATTCCGTGTGTGTTGGTGCGCACGGGTGCAAGTCCGACCACCCGTGCTCATATTTTAGGTGGACACGCAGGACTGTTCTCTGGATACATGGCTGTGTGTCCATGTGCACCTTTGCTGAGGTGGCGGTGGGACATTCTTTGGTCCCCACATACACCTGGGGAGAGCCCTTGGGCTCTTGGCAGAGCAGGCAAAAAGCTGGTCACACGTCTAGCCTTCTGCTGGACCAGGCAGCCCCCCGCCCACCCTAACACTTCTCACTGGAGTCCTGAAGCAAGCACTTCCCCCCTGCCTGCTGCAGCCCCCTCGGAGTTTCTCTCTCCTCCCTGTCCCCAGCCTACCCCTTTTCGGTGCCACATCCTGGGCACTGAGCCAGATTCTGGGGCTACAGAGGGAAGGGGAGAGACCCTGATGTCCTCCTGAAGTTCACAGAGTGGGGAGGGGGAGGTAAGAGAGGGTCAAACTGGCTTCTCTGGGGAAGCAAGTGCCCATTCGAGGGAGAAACCTCCAGAGAGGTCTGGAGAATGCATGAATAAAGGAATGAGTGAGTAAATTGACAAAGGAGAATGGAGGGAAGTGGTGGGTCTGGCCCTTGACCTAGGCCCCATGGGGCAGAGGGTCCCAGGAGCAGGTAGGATACCCCCTCCTCTCCATACGCATAGAGGACTAAGGCACCCTCAGATGCTCCTGCAGACGCCTGGCCCCCGGGCGGCCGCAGAGAGTCACTCGTCCTTGGAGCCATGCCCAGGTGCGCACAGCCGCCCCTTGCCCTGGCAGACGCCCTCCGCGCTCGCACATCCGCGCGCCGCCGACACCCCTAGGAGCTCCCGGAGCGCGCCCCGCTCTCAGGGCTCGGCAGCAGGTGCCTCGCCGCGCAGACTCGCCGGGCGCGGGGACCGGCTCGGGCGCGGGGCCGGCTGGGGCGGGGCAGCGGCGCGCGTTCCCCGCCGGCCACACGGGCCGCCCTGCGCTCGGCGAGGGGCGTGTGCACCGGCTGGGGACCCGCGGGCCCCATGTTCACGGAGCTGAGGACCAAGCCGAGCCCCCCGCGAGGCCGCGCCGGGGCTGTGCGCGCCGGCTTCGGGGAGCGCCGAGATGTGGACGGTGAGCAGGGCTGGACCCGGGCGCGGAGCTATCGCGGTCTGGGGGCTCGAGGACCGGAGGGACAGGGCCGGGTCCTAGCGAACTCCAAGCTGCAGCCGCTCTCGGGGTAGGGGGCGCGTCCCGGCCGAACGGGGTTCCCGGTGTCTTTATCCCGCGCTGGGGCGAGGGCGGTGGGGGGGGGGGGAGCGACGGTCAGGCCTTGGGGATCGGCGCGCCCTGGTTTGGGGGAGGTGACCCGCCGAGGCTCCGGTCCCCAGGCTAGCACCACCCTGCGGTGACCTTTTCCTCCGCGCGG
>NC_041227.1:279867-340703 GCF_002837175.3 Physeter macrocephalus
GGGGCGGGGGGCCCTGGTGGGGGGGGGGTGACCCGCCGAGGCTCCGGTCCCCAGGCTAGCACCACCCTGCGGTCACCTTTTCCTCCGCGCGGAGAAAACCTTCCCCGGCCCCTGCAGTGGGGCCCGGAGGGGGTCCCCGCCCCATTTCCACCTGGAATTCTGACGTTGGGGCTGGAAAGAAGGGACGGACCGACAGACAGACGGAGAGCCCTCCCCCAGCGCGGGCAGGAAATGGGCGGGGCCCGGCTGGCCCAGGACAGGTGCGGCGCGGGCAGAGGCGTCCGACTGGTTCTCCCGCCTGGAGGCCCCTCCAGGCGAAGCCCTGCGACCCGGGCGCCCGTCCCCCGAAACGTGCCTGCTTAGAATGAGTCTCCTCCCACCATACTAGAACCACCCTCGGCCACGCCCTCTGTCTGACCCCAGACCTCAAATTTAGAGTTGCCATCCAATTCCAGAAAGTTGCGAGAATGGGGAGGGAGGAGGGGGAGGAAGATGTGCGTTTCCCTCATTACTGAAACCTCCTGGGCACATCACCAAGCCCTGCCCTCAGTGGGGGTGAGGGGCTGTGTCCGCGGTAGGAGGGTCACTAACTCTCCTGCTGAGGGGGTGGGGGAAGGACCCCGGCCTGGGAACCCGATCCTGCCTGCTGAGTCAGGGCGTAGATGCTGTAAGGTGGGGCAAGGCTGGGCCCTGCTTCCTGTCTCTCCCCAGGGCTCTGTTGACTTGTGGACACCACACGGAGCCTTCACCCATCCATTCAGTCATTCACAATGTTTCTGGGCACCTCCTGTGTCCCAAGACCTGTGCAAGGCCTTGGGAGGAGTCAGTCCGGGTGCCTACCCTCCCCTGACTCCTGTCAGCAACCAGCACAGAAATGATGGTAAAACTAAAACGTGATGACCGTAACGAAGCTGGCGTGGGAAGAGAAAGCACAAGGCGTCAGCCTGGGTCCCCGAGCGCGTGGCTGCAGCCCGCGTGCCTGTGCTGACACTGCCGTGCACAGGAGCTGCCCTGGGCCAGGGGGCCTGCAGGAAGGGGAGCAGGAACCTTGTGGGCCTGCCCAGAGTTCAGGCTTCTTCTCGTTCACAAGTCACAGCCAGTGAGCGCAGCAGGACAGAGGCCAAGCCTCCAACGAACGCCAGGTGGGGCTGCAGGGACCAGGTGCCTTCGACGACGTGGGCAGGCAGCCCAGCCACAGGGGTCTCCCCACCGCACAGAGTCTCCCAGGACGCTGGGGCCGCGTTTCCTCACAGGCAAGTCCTGTGCGTGAGTGCGCCCTGGTCTGATGTGGCTCTGCCAGCCCAAGGAGAAGGTCAGGGCCGTCCCAGGATAGCCCCACCTGGTTCTGAGTGTGAGGCTCCCTGGTGGGCATGTCTCTCTCTGATTAAACAGAATCCATCCTGCTCCCCAGAGCGCAGACTATGCTTCTTGAAGGTGGAGTCCTCAGGACAGCTCGTGCACACTTCCTTCTCTTTGGGGAGGCTTGGGAACCCCTAATTGGGAACGTGCCTCTCCTCTTCCGTGGAGGGAAAGATGGGCTGAGCGGGAAGCCGGGTCACAGGGAGGGAGCCCCTGCCCCTGACCGCTGTGACCAGGCACCCCTGCTTTGCAGCCACTGCCCACTTCAGCTTCTGCCGGGCCCTCCTGGAGCACACGGTGTCGGCCGAGAGCATCCCCTGCCCCCTGCCTCGGACCCCGGGCACCAGCCTCACGTGGCACGACTCCCGCAGCCAGAGGGCAGCTGGCGGCCGGCAGGTCAAGCTCCTTCAGCAGCCCGGCACCGAGGCCCCCCAGGTACCCACCCACACACTACACCCACCTCAGCCCCTGCCCTCCTTGCCACCCCACTCCACTGGCCACCCCTCTTCCCACAGGGCCGGCTGTACTCTGACCACGATGGCCTGTACCACACGAGCCCCTCCCTGGGTGGCCTGACAAGGCCCGTGGTCCTGTGGAGTCAGCAGGACGTCTGCAAGTGGCTCAAGAAGCACTGTCCCCACAACTACCTCGTCTACGTGGAGGCCTTCTCCCAGCACGCCATCACCGGTGCCGTGGGGGGCTGGGGGGGTGGGGTGTGGCAGGGGCGGGCTCCCCGGAGAGCCTCCCCCACTCCGCCTCTCTCCCTCTCTTGCCCTGTCTCTCTGAGTCTCTCTCTGCACGTCTGTCTCTGCCCACCCGACCCATTTCCTCCTGTCTCTCCCTTCTCTCTCTCCGCCTTTGCTCTCGAAGCCCCTGGGATGGCAACCTCGGCTCAACCCCTCTCCCCTCCCTCCCAGGCCGGGCACTGCTGCGGCTGAACGCGGAGAAGCTGCAACGGATGGGGCTGGCGCAGGAGGCGCAGCGGCAGGAGGTGCTGCAGCAGCTGCTGCGCCTGCAGGTGCGCGAGGAGGGGCGGAGCCTGCAGCTGCTCAGCCAAGGTCAGTGGGAGGAGCCAGGAATGCCCTCAGGTTCAGAGAGGCGGGGGGGGGGGGGGGCCTGGGCCTCGGGGCCCCAAGTCTCTCTCTGCACGTCTGTCTCTGCCCACCCGACCCATTTCCTCCTGTCTCTCCCTTCTCTCTCTCCGCCTTTGCTCTCGAAGCCCCTGGGATGGCAACCTCGGCTCAACCCCTCTCCCCTCCCTCCCAGGCCGGGCACTGCTGCGGCTGAACGCGGAGAAGCTGCAACGGATGGGGCTGGCGCAGGAGGCGCAGCGGCAGGAGGTGCTGCAGCAGCTGCTGCGCCTGCAGGTGCGCGAGGAGGGGCGGAGCCTGCAGCTGCTCAGCCAAGGTCAGTGGGAGGAGCCAGGAATGCCCTCAGGTTCAGAGAGGCGGGGGGGGGGGGGGGGGGGCCTGGGCCTCGAGGCCCCACAGGGCAGGGTGGGTGGGGTGACCTCAGGAGGGTGGCCGGGGACCCCACTAAGGGCCGTCCTGCACCTGGGGCAAGAGGGGATGATGCCAGAGGCCCCCGACCCTCCTCACCCCCATTCACCCCATAGCTTCCTTCGGAAACATGTCCTAGCTGCTGCCTAGGCTTGAACGCCGGACCTCAGCACTGTGACCGGAGCCCCTGACGAGGACGCAGAGCTGGCCGCGCAGCCCCTCTCAGACCCCGCGTGAGGCCCCAGGGGCCGAGCCCAGCCCCACGGACAGGTGGGACGGGCATCGCCGCCTCCAGCCGCCTCTGGTGTGCGCTCCGGGCCCGTGCCTGGGAGCGGGCGGACGGGCGGGCGGGGCTGCCTGAGTGCCGCCCTTCCTCCCAGGACCCGAGCCCAGGCCCACCCGCTGGTGCTGCTGGCAGCATGCAGGGCAGCCGCCTGGAGCCAGAGCCGGTTTGGACATCCCCCCAGACTCCCGAGGAGTCTGTTTATTTATATGCCCTTCACCCGCCCCCTCCATCGCCTGCTGAGTCACGCGTCTTCTAGGCATCCTGCCCTCCCCCGGGGCAGAGGTCTGCCCCTCGCCCCGTTTACGCCCTCCCCCAGCCCCTAGAGGACGGCCCGCACAGGTGGGGTAAAGTGCCAAGGCTCCCTTTGGTGTGTGCCCCTCCCCTGTCCTTGCCCAGAGAATGGTCACCGGCCCAGCCGGCCACCGTGCCGAGTGCTCTCACTCCTTTTTGAAACCCTTACCACGCCCCCACCTACTCATTGGGACTGGGACACGCGTCCCAGACCTGACCCCCAGGAGGACCCCACGCCCAGTGCCCAGCACCAGGCTCACCTGTGTCCTGGCCTTCGGTAGGGTCGTGGAGACCGCCTTCCAGGCTTGTCGGGGGGGGCGTTCCCAGTGCGCCTTTCCCCGGAGAACCCGGATCCACCTAAGAACGGTTCTGACAGCTGCACCCCCCATGCCCACCCGGTGGAGACCCAGCCAGCACCTGCGCAACCGCTCCCTGGGCCCAGCAGAGGGATAGCTAAGGCAGTCCTGGCAGCCCCACCCTCTTGCACCTCTGCCCACTCAATCCCCTAGGGGATTCTGAAAATCTTGGGGACAGATGAGGCTGAGCCATCAGACCCCAATCCGTGCCCCGTGCCAGCCTCAGGATGGGAGGTTGGTTGTTGCAGGTCCCACGTGGAATTTGAACAACTGGCCTGGTGCCCCCCATCCCGTGCGCCTCCCCACGGGAAGCCCCTCATCCTGCCCGGCTGCCCTGAATATCCCTGGCCGCCTCATGCCATCACGACATGACCCTTTCCAGGGAGCCCTTCCTGTCTCTCTCCCCTTTTCCCTCCCTGTCTTGGACCCTCAGCCCCGCTGTGTTCCTGTCTCATCTTCCTTGTTTTGCGCTTTTTTATATTCTGACAAAAAAATCAGAAATAAACTTGGTTCTCAAGTGCCGCGAGTGTGGTGTCTGACTCTGGCCTCCCAGTCATGTGGGGGACGCTCAGAGCCTTGAGTGGGGCCTGGGCCTGGGAGGAGGGGGTGCCTGGGCCAGCTGCCTCCAGCTGGGGCCACCAGGGGGCAGTGGTGTCCCATCCTGGTGGGGCACCTGTGTACCCCCGGCCCCTGCTGGCCCCAGCTGCCCCATCCACGGGCCGCACCCAGAGGCAGGGATGCAGGTGTGTTAGGTTCCTGGGGCTGTTGTAACAGATGACCACGACGGGTAGGCTTAACACAACAGAAACGAACTTTCTCACTGTTCTACAGGCCACAAGTCTGGAATCCAGCAGGGCAGCACTCCTTCCTGGGCTCAGGAAAGAATCCTTCCTCGTCTCTCCAGCTTCTGGGGGCTGCCCTGGGGGTATCCCTGGGCTCATGGACACACCACTCCATCCCGGATTCCAGGGTTACATCACCTCTGCCTAAATCTCCAAACCTCTGCCAAATCTCCCTCCTACAAGGACACTTGTCACTGGACATAGGGCCCACCTGGATAATCCAGGATGATCTCTTCATTTCAAGATCCTTAACTGAATCACGTCTGCAAAACGTTTATTCCAAATAAGGTCCCACTCATAGGTTCCAGGGATCTGAAGTGACTGTCTTTTGGGGATCCCCATTTAGCCCCACACACAAGTGAAAGCCCTGACATAAGAAACACACGTCACAGCACATGCCCCCACACGTACCCACACAGCAACCAGACACACAGATACTAACACAGAGGCATAAACCGAGCCCTGCAGTCTGGACACACACGCACCAACACACAGAGACACGATGACACCAGCATCCAGACACACAACACACTGACACACAGGGTCCCAGCATCCCATGACCTCCTAACATACAGAAGAACACCAGGCACGGTGCACCCCATACACAACATACACAACATCACACGTTGCCCTGACGTGCAGACGCGCTGTGGCCTGGACACACATCCACCAAGACCCAGACATCCCCCCACACCTTGTGTCCAGTCACTTGGATACTAACATATGACCAGCATCTTTCTCACCTAGTACAGGACACAGAGACATACCCTGACACCTGGATGGCCAAATAGGACACAGCTTGACATATGTGGTCATGCAGACACACATCTACCAGTTGGGTGCACCTCAGGGCACACACACCGACCCCCCCTCCCGAAATCCTGCATGTCTTGACCCTGGCGTGGGCACAGTGCATGAGGGAGGCATTACGCAGGTCTCTTTGGCTCTGATTTCCAAAGGAAGGACTGACTGACCCCTCCGCAGAGGGCCCCTCCCTGCCTCTGCCCCAGTATGGACACTTTGTGCCTCGAGAGAAGCAGCTCCCAAAGGTCCCTGTGAGAAAAGGAAGACTCCAAATCCGCGCACATGTTTTGTGCCCTGCCCACAAACAGTGTAGCCGAACCTGCTCCAGCGTGGACAGAGCAGGTAGAGAGAGCCTCGGGGAAGGAGGAGCACCTTTTACCTCTGTCTCCAAACTAGCGCTCCTTCCCTACTTCATTCATTCCCAAGTCTCGGTGAGGTGGGAGCCCTGTCACCCCCAGACCTGATCCCAGCATCCCTGCCAAGAGCCCAGTTCTGGGGCACAAAGGAGCAAGGAGGGCACTGGCTGCCGGTCTAGGACCACCGCCCTAAAGTAGACAGGCTGCTCAGTCACCCCAATAAAGCCCATGGCCTCAAACTGCCCCAGCACTGCCAGGAGCCAGGCCATTTCCTGAGGGTGGCCACAGGCAGACGTGGTCACAGGGCTGGTTGGAAAGAGGGTGGATCCTGCTTTGCAGGCTCAAGGCCCCCGAGGCCAGGAGTTCAAGGTCCCAGGGGAGGGCGGCCTCCTTCGCTGCACCTTCCCGTCGCTTCCATCCGTGCGCGCTGGGCTTGGGGCAGCACCCAGCGCCCCATCGTGCCTCAGTTTACCCCAATGCCTGAAAAACACCTCCCGCCCGACGGAGGCATAACTGGCCACTTCGCCCTGACGGCCCAGCCCACGCAGGCGACGGACGGGGTACCGGGCAAGCGGATGGCCGCACGGGCCCCCTCCCCCGACCCGTCTCTCCCGTCGCGGATAGCGGCAGGAATACCGCGAGAGTTCGCCCCCTCCCCCCCACAGTAAAACTGTCAAAGGTGGGAGGGGCGGGAGCGCGCATGTGCGCAGCGCGGCGCGCAGCCTGCGCCGCCCGGACCCCGCGCCCCGCGCCCCGGCCCGGCCCGGCCCCGGCCTCCGCCCGGCCCCGGCCCGCTGGGCGCCGCAGGTAAGCGCCCGGCCGCGGTCCCGGCCGCGACCCCGGGCGGCCCCCGCGCCGGCCGCGCCCTCGACCCTGACCCCCGCGCAGGTCGGGGGGCCGGACGCGGAGCCCCCGCCCGCCGCCCCCGCCGCGCCCGGAGCCCCGCGCCGCGCCCCGCGCCCCGCGCCGGCGTCGCGTCCCTTCCTCCTTCTTCTCCAGAAAAAGTCGCCATTTTGGTTCACTGCCTTTGGGCCCCCCCCTCCCCAGGCGCCCGGGATCGGCCCTTCCGGGGCCACGCCGGCCCGCACCCGCCGCAGGTGACAGGTGGGTGGCGAGGCCAGCCCCCAGGTGTGCGTCCCCTGGCCGGCCTCATCCGCGCTCCCGGGCCTAGGCCGGGGTTCCGGGCCGAGCGGCCTGGGCCGCGGTCCCACCGCCAGCGTCGCCTGCGGTCAGCGCGAGGCGCTCCTGTATCCCCCCCCTCGCAGAGGGTCCCACCTCTGCGACCCTGCTGGCCCCTCTGGGGAGGGGCGAGCCCTTTCTCCTCCTGGTGCGCGAGTCACAGGCCTTGAATGGAAGGGCAGTCTCTGCCTCCTAGGCCAGTCCTGGTCCCGGGGGCTCCCAACTCCGAATTCTCCACCCAGGCTGGAGGAAGACTGGGAAGGTGGGGCTCAGCAGGTACCCACAGTAGCCTCTGCTGGGGTCAAAAGGGCGCTGGCAGGTCTCCTTGGAAGTATCAGTGCGAGGGCTTCCAGAGAAGTTTGTTTAGAGCCCTCTGGACCCTTACCAACCCCAGGCCCAGGATATAGGCAGCCCCCTGACCATGGACAGTGACTGTCCCGATCTCTGATCTCAGTCTGCCCAGATGGCCTCTGGACCTTTTAGGCACAGCAGATCCGTCCTTTTCTCTCTCTTAGAAGTTAGGAGACTGTCCTGGCCGTCCAGTGGTTAAGACGCCACGGTTCCGCCGCAGGGGGCACCGGTTCAATCCCTGGTCGGGGAATGAAGATCCCACATGCTGCGTGGCGCAGCCTTAAAAAAAAAAAGAAAAAGTTAGAAACCATCAGGAGAGGGGAACCTGCCCACATTCTGCCCCCCCCGCTTCTGTGGCCTTAAGTGTCCCTGTGGGAGGACCCCAAAGGGCTGAACTCAGAGTCGCCCCAGCTCTCAGAGCCTGGGGTCCCCCAGCAGAATGGGCCCCCTGAAGCCCAGCCTCAGTCGGCGGAATGTTCTCTGTGGCCAGGGGCCTGTGGTCTCTGGAGTGGCGCTGGTGGCCCTGTAGGTTGGGGACAGAGAGTCTCTTGAGGGTGGAGGTGAGCAGGAGGTCAGGCAGGTGGGGAGCGGCTGAGGAACCCAGCATGAGGCATCCGTCGGGTTGGCGGGGTCCGGGCCGGAAACAAAGCAGGGCAGGGGTCAGGGAGGGTGGCTCAGCTGGCACAGGGACCAGAAGCCGGTGCTGCAGGGTCCTTGGTCTGCTCCCCTGGAGAGGGTGTGTGTGCAGTTGGGGAGTGGGCTGGGGCCCTCAGTGCCCACCTTGGCCATCTTCCAACTGTGTCCTGGGGAGAAGGATGCCAGGGCACCCACCTGGGCCCCAGAGCGTGGCCTTGGGTCTGGGTGGGGCTGTGGGGGAAGGTGTTTCTAGGTGCTGGGCCAGCACAGCCTGTGAGCCAGCAGCCACGCTGGTGTCATAATTGGCCCCCGAGGGGTGTCACTGGCCTCCCTCCCCTGGGGCACTCCGCCTCTCCTGGAGCCATCCCCAGCTAAGCACCAGGTACGAGGTGCGTGAGAGGTGCATGATTCTCTTGCTCTCTGGGATTGTGGGTCTGGAGGCAGGGAGCCCCCTGGAGCTGGTGAAGGTCTCAGGACAGGGCTAGATTCTTCCACGCTGATAGGGTTTTCTGGGTCATCCAGGGAGACTTTGGCTGAGCAGCCCCTCCCCTAAACCAGAACACCCCCCCGCCCATCCACCCCTTCACCTGCTTGCCCCTGTGGCCAAAAACACAGGTGGGCAGGCTCCCCTTCCTCAGGCCAGAGAGTGGGCCTGTCTGGGGCAGGGTCAAGAGCAGCCCATTTCAAGTCCTGAGTGGGGCCCAGTGGACCTCATGGGCCTGTCCGCTTGCTCTGCAGAGATGACCGATCCCTTTTGTGTTGGAGGAGGCCGCCGGCTCCCGGGGTCCAGCAAGAGTGGGCCTGGGAAGGATGGCGGCCGGAATGAGGTCCGACTTCCCATGCTTCATGACCCACCGAAGCTGGGTAAGAGGAGTCAGGGCAAGGTCAACTCCAGGTGGTCATTGGCAGCCAGTGCTGGGTGTGGGCCTCCCTGGACGTCAAGCTCCTGGGCGCCCAGCCTTGGCTCCTGAGAGGCTTCCCGGGGTGGGGGCAGCCTGGGGCCCTGGGTGGACCATGGCCTCCTGCCCCTTGTGCCTCAGTGCAGGGGAAATGAGGCTCCTTCCAGGCGGGACCAGCCCCCTGGGTGGCAGACAAGGCTGCAGGGAACGCAGCCTCTGAGCCTTGGTGTGTTGTGTGCTGCAGGGCTGCCAGCAGTCCGGGGTGGGCAGACAGTGCCCAGCCAGGCCCCACTCTGCTTTGACCCGGGAAGTCCAGCCAGCGACAGAACGGAAGGGAAGAAAAAGGGGCGTCCGAAAGCCGAGAACCAGGCACTCCGAGACATTCCTGTGAGCTCCCCAAGGGCTGGGTGGGGCTCTGGCAGGGTCTGCCGGGGAGCCCGCTGCCTTGCCAGGCCTGCCTGCTGCGTGTCCAGCGCCGAGCCCTCAGCCCGGATCCACTGGCTGCTCCGCGTGCGAGGGCTTCGAGAGACGGCCTGGGGCCCGGCGGGTCCTGTGCGGGACTCCCGCAGGCCTGGGGACAGTGCTGAGTCGCGGGGGCTGGCCAGCAGGGGCCTGGGTGGCTGCAGGGTCAACAGCCTGGCCTTTCCCACGCCCAGCTCTCCCTGATGAACCAGTGGAAAGACGAGTTCAAGGCGCACTCGAGGGTGAAGTGTCCAAACGCTGGGTGTTGGCTGGAGTTCCCCAGCATCTATGGGCTCAAGTACCACTACCAGCGGTGCCAAGGGGTAAGGGGCTGCGGCCTGGGGAAGGGGAGGCCTGGGGCCCACCCTGCCCTGGCTGTTGGCTTGGGGGTGTCCACGCCTGCCCTCTCCACCCAGGGTGCCATCTCAGAAAGGCTGACCTTTCCCTGCCCCTTCTGTGAGGCTGCATTCACCTCTAAGACCCAGCTGGAGAAGCACCGGATTTGGAACCACATGGACCGACCCCTGCCTGCCCCCAAGCCTGGGCCAGTCAGCCGGCCAGTCACCGTCAGTCGGCCCGTTGGGGTCAGCAAGCCCATTGGAGTAAGCAAACCTGTCACTATCAGCAAGCCCATCGGCATCAGCAAGCCAGTGACGGTCAGCCGGCCCGTGCCGGTCACCAAACCAGTGACGGCCAGCAGGCCCGTGCCGGTCACCAAACCAGTGACGGCCAGCAGGCCCGTGCCGGTCACCAAGGCTGTGCCGGTCACCAGGCCTGTGCCAGTCAACAAGCCTATACCGGTCACCAAGTCTGTGTCAATTGCCAAGCCAGTGACAGTCAACAAACCGGTGCCGGTCACCAAACCAGTGACCATCAACAAGCCGGTGTCCGTGACGAAGCTTGTGACAGTTACGAAGCCCGTGCCAGTTGCGAAGCCGGTGACGGTCAGCAGGCCCATTGTGGTCAGTAAGCCGGTGACGGCCAGCAGGCCCATTGCCATCAGCAGACACACGCCGCCCTGCAAGATGGTGCTGCTGGCCAAGTCTGAGAACAAGGCTCCTCGGGCCGCGGGGAAGAGCAGCGGTAAGAAAAGGTATGGGGGCTCCTGCTGGGTTGGGGTTGGGTGTCCCCGGCTGCAGCTCAGGGGTAACAGGGCCCAGAGCGGGCCCTCCCGCCCCTCACCTCCCGGCTCTCTGCAGGGCTGCAGACGGCCTGGATGCCTGCCCGCTCCCGCCCAAGCAGGCGAGGCCGGAGAACGGGGAGTACGGCCCATCCACCACAGACCAGAGCTCAGCCTTCCAGCTGAGCACAGACCCCAGCAGCAGCCCCCTTCCTCTGGGCAGCAGACCCTTGGGGGGCAAGGAGGCGCCGAGGGCCGCGGGCCCCGTGTCCCCGCCTGAGGAGGGTGCGGAGCGCACAAAGCACAGTAAGACGAGAGCAGGGGCCAGCGGCAGGGCGGGGGCAGCGGCCAGCCGGCCCGAGCCTCCCAATGGTTATTTGACCAGAACCTCGTTCTCTGTTTTCTCTCCCCCGAGTCAGGAAGGAAACAGAAGACACCCAAGAAGTTTACGGGTGAGCAGCCCTCCATCTCAGGGACTTTCGGACTTAAAGGTGAGGCCTGGACCAGCCGGGCGCCTGTGGGGCCAAGCACGCGCGGCGGCCGCGCCCTCAGCCTGCACCTGCCCCTCCCGCGTGTGCGCGTAGGCCTGGCCAAGGCGGAGGACAAGGCCCGCATCCACCGCGCCAAGAAGCAGGAGGGGCCGGTCCCCGAGGAGGCGCGGAAGAGGGGGCCAGCCCCCACCAGCGCCGTCAGCAAGGAGGTGCCGGCCCCCGGGGCCCACCCAGCCCCAGGTGGGAGCTGCCGGGTGGCGGGGCACAGGCCGGGTCTTGAGGGTGGGGCGGGTCCTGAGCCGCGGGGACGGGGCCCGAGCGCCGAGCGCGGTCCCTGGGTTCTGTGCTTGGCGTCCAGGGCATCTGGGAGCTCCCGCCTGCCCCTGAGGTGCTGGCCCTGCTCCACAGGTGGCCTTGAGGAGCGGTGGCAACGGGCCATCCACGAACGGGGGGAGGCCGTCTGCCCCACCTGCAACGTGGTCACCCGAAAGACCCTCATGGGGCTCAAGAAGCACATGGAGGTGTGTCAGAAGGTAAGGCTGCCCCCAGTTTCTGGGAGGGGAGGTGCCCCAGGGCCAGCTTCTCACAAGCGTGCCCGTCTGCAGCTGCAGGATGCGCTTAAGTGCCAGCACTGCCGGAAGCAGTTCAAGTCCAAGGCGGGCCTCAACTACCACACCATGGCTGAGCACAGCGCCAAGGTACGCCACGGGGCCCGCTGCCGTCCGGCCCTGCCCCCCGGCCGCCGGTCCGCTCCCCCCGCGCCTGCCCAGCTCTGCCCGCTGGCCTCTCGCTAGCAGAGCTTAGTGGCTCCCGTGCCTGACTAGGGACGTCCGCGGCCCCAGCCCCTGGGCAGGGCCGGGGGCCCTGTGGTGGCGGGGGCACTGAAGCTGGCCTGCCCCCCAGGCCTCTGACGCCGAGGCCTCGGCGGGGAGCGAGCAGGAGGAGCGGGAGCGGCTGCGGAAGGTGCTGAAGCAGATGGGGCGGCTGCGCTGCCCCCAGGAGGTCAGTGGGCCGCGCGGGTGCGGGCGCCAGGCGGGATGGGGCCTGCCGCTCTCCGGCCACTCACCTGCCCCCGGAACCCCAGGGCTGCGGGGCCGCCTTCGCTAGCCTCATGGGCTACCAGTACCACCAGCGACGCTGCGGGAAGCCGCCCTGCGAGGTGGAGACCCCTTCCTTCCCCTGCACCCACTGCGGCAAGACCTACCGCTCCAAGGCCGGCCACGACTACCACGTGCGCTCGGAGCACGCGGCCCCGGTGAGCGGCCCGCAGCCCGGCCTCCTGTCCCTCGGTGCCAGGCAGGCGCGTCCACGCGCTGCCTGCCGCGTGTGCTCCGCCTTCCCTCCCGGCGGCCCGCGTGCGTCATGGGTCGGGGGGCGTGGGCCTGGGATGGGCTTCCGTGTCCCCGGTGCACTCGCTCGTACGTTCTCTCCGTGGCACGTGCCGCGTGGCTCCCGTGGCTCATCCGGCCTCCCCACCCCACCCCCGTAGCCCCCCGAGGAGCCTGCGGACAAGGCCCCCGAGGCTGAGGACCTGTTGGGTGTCGAGCGGACCCCCAGCGGCCGCATCCGCCGCACGTCGGCCCAGGTCGCTGTGTTCCACCTGCAGGAGATTGCGGAGGACGAGCTGGCCCGAGACTGGACCAAGCGGCGTATGAAGGACGACCTGGTGCCCGAGACCGGGCGGGTGAGCCTGGCCTCCCAGTCTCTGAGCCTGAGGCCCCTGTGACCTGGGAGGGCGTGGTTGAGGGCTTTCTCAGCTCAGCAGGGAGCATGTGGGTCACCTCCGGCCCAAGCCCCGAGCTTACCCTGGCACTTGCTTACGTCTGCAGCTCAACTACACGCGGCCCGGCCTTCCTGTGCTGAACCCCCAGCTGCTGGAGGAGTGGAAGAATGAGGTCAAGGAGAAGGGCCACGTCAACTGCCCCAATGATGTGAGCCGGGGAGGCGGGGCAGGCATGGGAACGCTGGGACTCGGGACAGAGGGCCCAGGGGCGGCCCTGGGGGGAGCCCTCCACGTGGCCCCTGCGGGGTCCTCAGACGGAGACCCACAGGCAGAGAGGCCTCGACCTCAGCCCTAGCGGCCCAGCTTGCCCACACCCCTGGGCAGGGGTGACTGCTGAGATCAAGTCCCCCCACTTGCCCCAAACGGGCCCCAGGTGCCCCGGGCTGGGCAAGGGGTGCACACCGGTGGGGGGGCACCTGCCGGAGGGCCCGCCCCCACGGTCACCTCCTGCCCCCAGTGCTGCGAAGCCATCTACTCCAGCGTGTCCGGCCTCAAGGCCCACCTGGCCAGCTGCAGCAAGGTCAGTGTCCAGGCCCTCCCGGCGGCCAGGCGCGCGTGCTTGGCGCTCCCAGCTGCCCCCAGGGGTCCGCACGCGCCAGGTGTGCCCCCCCCCGCCCCTGTGGGGCCGGGGCCAGTGCAGCCCAGGACGCTCGCCGCCTCCAGCCCCAGCCATCAGTCCCTCAGTCTCAGGTGGCTCTGCTTTGGGGGTTCCTCATGTGTGCCGGGACAGCCCGATCTGGGCTGGGGTGAGGGCCCCTGGCAAAGCGCTGCGACCCTTCCCAGGAGCACCTGCCTCTTCTCACCCCTCCTTCCTTCCTGCCTCCCCTGCGGTGGGGCCACCTGGGTGGTCCTGCCTCTGAGTGGCCTCGTGGGTCCCCAAAGCACCCCTGTCAGGCACCCCTCCAGGTGAGCCACACAGGTTGGGGTGGTCCTGGCTGCATCTGGGTACTGCTGGTCCTCCAAGGGCCAGTGGTGGGGGCCACCCTCCAGGGGCTGGACTGCCCTGTGCCTTCCAGGGGGGCCACCTGGTGGGGAAGTACTGCTGTCTGCTGTGTCCCAAGGAGTTCAGCTCCGAGAGTGGCGTCAAGTACCACATCCTCAAGGCCCACGCGGAGGTGCGTCGGGGATGGGCCTGGTGTGAGAGCCCTGCTGGGCCTGCGACTGGATGCGCTGGCCCCATGGAGGGGGCCGGGAAGGGCAGGGCCATCAGGGTGACGGCTCTTCATTTGAGCGAGTGGGCGACGTTGAGGAATCTGCTGGTTTCTCTCCAGAGCAGTCTCCGGCTTCCCTAGAAGCTTGGGTGTCCCCAGGCCCCGGGTCCCCTGCCGCCCCGCCCTCCAGGGTCCTGGGCCCCCGGGTTTCCATCGCTGCTTCTCCCCCCCAGAACTGGTTCCGCACTTCGGCAGACCCGCCTCCCAGACACAAGGGCCCAGACTCCCTGGTGCCCAGAAAGGAGAAGAGTCCGGCTGGCGGGAAGAAGCGGGGCCGCAAGCCCAAGGAGCGACCCCCTGAGGATCCGGCCCCGGGGACGCCTCCCCACCGGGACGACTGGCCCCCAGGAGGCAGAGACAAGGGGGCCCGGGGCTCTGCTG
Organism: Physeter macrocephalus; assembly: GCF_002837175.3. Taxonomy (NCBI): domain Eukaryota; kingdom Metazoa; phylum Chordata; class Mammalia; order Artiodactyla; family Physeteridae; genus Physeter; species Physeter macrocephalus. The sequence continues at coordinate 294,174 of NC_041227.1, forward strand.
GCCGGAAGGTGGGAGCCGGCAAGGCGCCCGAGAAGTGAGTTTGGAGCCTGGCAGGTGGGTGGGGCCCAGCCCCCTCTGTCCAGGGTGGGGCTCCAGAGCCTCCTGCCCTCCAGGTCTCCACCCCCCACCCCTGCCTGTTCATCTGTCCAGCGGGGGCGGCCAGCCCTCTCCCCTCCCCGAGGGTGGCCCTGTCCCACGCGGGCTGCCGCAGGGCACCTTGGGCTGGGGCTCCCGGGAGGGCCAGGGCAGCTGCAGAAGTGCAGTAGTCTGGAGGGACCTTCACGGGCCGGCAAGAGGAAGGGCTACAGCCTGGGCTTCGGTGCTGGGGCGGCATGGAGCAGGCAGATGGCCTTCTGGTCCTCGGCATGTGAGCTCCATGCCCCATCTGCTTTCTCGGGCCCAAGGCTCGGGGGTCCCTGGTGGCCCGTGGTTCTGGGCTGATGAGGGTACCTGAGCAGCCTCACCTCGTGACCCGACACTGGAACCCCAGCACCCCCCAGCTACCTCCCGGGACAGACCCCAAGTCTGACAGCTGCCGTGCCGACCTGCCCGCCCCGCCGCACCCCGCCCCGCCCCCGCCCCGCCGTCTTTTGGCTCCTGCACTTCTGCTCTCTACCTCTCCAGGCCCACCCTCCCCTGCGGTGCAGCCCTGCTGTGCTCGGGCCCTGCCCCGCTGGCCCGTGTCCGTCATGGTGGCAGAGGCAGCCCTGCCCCCCCGTCCCCAGCAGTGCTCCCCACTCGGGGCCAGGCAGAGGCTCTGCTGCTGCCACTGCAGGGCTGTGGCGCAGGGGCCACGTGAAGTGAGCTCTGGCCTCAGCCTCCAGCTGCGCTAATGCCACCGGCCCGAGTCGGGTAGCCTGGCGGGCTTAGGGATGGGCCGGTCTGGGTTCCGGGGTCACCTGGGGCCCACGGGCACGAGGGCCGGGGACCTGGGGCCTGGCTCGAGGAGTGACCGCTGTGGGAAGCAGCCTCTGTCGCTGGCCTGGGTTGGCCCATGGCCAAGCCCCTGTGGGAGCCTCCTTCCCCCTTTTTTACCTGCTCCTTCGTTTCTGGTTGTGTGGCCTTTTGATGTGCGAGCCGAAGGCCGGGGGGAGCTTGGCCAAGGTCACAGTAGGTTGGTGGCAGCTCCAGGGCTCTGTCTTGGCTCCCTTTGGTGCCCTGAGGGCAGCGATCTGTAGGTGGGGTCCGGTGGAGTCCGGGGCACCCTGAGGATGCAGCCGCATGGTTTCTGACCTCCTGCCTGGGCCCCACCTTCCAACCATGGCATCGCTGGGACAGGGAGGACGCTCAGAGCTGCCGGGTTTGGACGGAGGCTGTTTTCCACTGGGGGGTGGGGGTGGGCTGAGGGCTCGGCCTTGCCGACCCTGGATGATGTGAATTTTGATATTTGCCCGTGTGCGTGTGTCTCCTGGGTGTAGTGGATGCCAGTCTTGTTGCTGTGACAAGTAACAAACCTTTTTTTAAATTCTGTTTTTTATACGAAAACTCACAACAATCTGACATTTTGGTGCTAAGGGTTTCCTGGTGCCGACGGTGGATCTGGGGGCTGGGCTGGGGTCCCTCTCCTGCTCAGGGAGGCGGTGCTGACTGGGCACCCCTCTGCCCCCCAGCTCCTGTCCTCCTCCAGTCCCTGGAGAGGAGGGCCTCCAATCCGGGCTCAGCTCTCCTCACCCTGCACTAGGGAGACAGTTTCCAGGAGGGCTTTGGGGCCGCGGCGCCGTGCTGCCCGTCTCCGGCTTCTTCCTTCAGCCACAATGCTCTGACCCCGGGCAGTCCTGGCCTGATGTGCTAGGGAGGGGGTGTGGAGACGTGGACTCCCCGCACTCACACGCACCTGATCTGATCGGGGGTGGAGGCCTGGGCAGGTGCAGGTAATCCAGCATCAAAGACTGAGGCAAGCAGCATGACTTCGGTACAGGAGGGCTTTCTTTCCTGGGTGTCACTGGGGTACAGCTGGTGGAGGTAGAGGTGGGTCGGGCAGCCACTGTAGGGGCAGCTGCCGGGGTGGGGGGGAGGGTGGGGAGCAGGCACTGATGGGAGCCCCACGCGCACTTTGTCCTTGTCACCAATGGTTGGAGGAGGTTGGACCTCAACACCCCTGCTGGGGATAGCTGCCTGCCCCGGCCTCTCAGGTACTTGGCCCTTGGGGAGCGGGGGCTGGTTTTGGCTGGGGGATGCGTTTCATTGTCACCCCCGAAAGTCCATGTGTGGTCCCTGGCGTGGGACCCCCACCAGATATGTGAGAAGAGGTGGGGTCCTGGGTAACTTGATGTTTAGCACTTTAACCCCCTTCTTTGTCTTTAAGGTGGGCGTGGGGACTGCTGCCAAAAGTGGCGCTGGGTTGGACCCCTCTCTCTCCCCTCTTCCCTCCCGGCTTCCATGCTCTGGCTGGTGGGTGGCAGCAGCAAGCTGGTCCTCAGAGCCCTCCTCCCACGGTGGCAGAGCCCTGGGCGGCTCAGCAAGATCTGCCCACTTTCCACTCTGGTGGGAGTGCAGCCAGGTAGCCTTGACTGACACCTTCAATGAGAGGGACTGAGCGGCAGACACCCCCCTCCATGCGGTGGGTGTGGACCCTGCCTGAGACCCCAAACCCAGGGCACAATGTCAGGTCCCTTTCTGAAGATCTACCTCTGGCCCAGCCCACCCCCCCCCCCTTGCCCTGAGAACAGGAAAGGGTCGACTCAAGGGACCGACACATCACACGAAAATAGGATGCACTTTTTTGCTCATGCAGGGGCAGATGAGTGTCCCCTGGTGTGACTGGTGGCCCTCCCAGTCATAGGCCCCTCCTGTCCCTCTGGTTTGGAAGGGATCCCTTTCTGAAGATCTACCTCTGGCCCAGCCCACCCCCCCCCCTTGCCCTGAGAACAGGAAAGGGTCGACTCAAGGGACCGACACATCACACGAAAATAGGATGCACTTTTTTGCTCATGCAGGGGCAGATGAGTGTCCCCTGGTGTGACTGGTGGCCCTCCCAGTCATAGGCCCCTCCTGTCCCTCTGGTTTGGAAGGGAAAGAATGGGTGCACCCTGACTCACAGAGGGGAGGGCTGTCCCGGTGTGTCCCCCTGGGTGGGCCCCAGGCAGCTGTCCTGGAGGCCTGGGGTTTGGGGGGCAGCCAGCACCTCCATCCTGGCAGCCACACATCCTGTACTTGGGGTTTCTTGGTTTGGGTGTTTTAATGCCAGTTCTCCGTAATAAGTGCATTTCGAAAGAGAGGTTCCGGCTATCAACTTGTAACCATATATATACGTATATATTCTATCTACAAAGTGTTTATTTGCAAGATGTTTTGACGGTGAGCTCGGGCCCTGCCCGCCTTGTGACCATCTGTCCCCGGTCCTCGTCCCCGCCCCCCGGCCCCAAGTGGCACGGGGGCGGGCCATCAACTGTATGTATTAAAAATGACTGTATCAAATAAATGTTTATTGATTTTTTTCCAGGGGTTTTGTGCAGCTGAGTTTGTGGTAAAGCGCGGGTTGGGGCGCTTCCCCGCACTGGCGCCGCGCGGCCTCGTGGGGCTTCTGGTTTGCGGGGCGCGCGCAGCCTGATGGGGATTGTAGTCCGCGGGGCGCGCTGGCGGGCGCCTGGTGCCGGGCTCCGAACCACAGCTTCCGACAGCCTGCGCGGCCGGCCCCCGAGCCCCGCCCAGCCCGCGGAGAGGCTCCCGAGCTCATGGCTGCGCTCCCGGCCTCAGCCGACGCCCCCCACCCGGTGCCGCCGCCCCTAGCGGCTGGAGACGGGCCAGACCGGCTGGAGGGGAAGAGCGAGGACCGGTAGGCGCGGCGCGCCCCTCGCGTCTCGTGGTGGGGGCGGCTCCGGGAGCCGAGCCCGGACTAGCGGAGGGTCCCCGGGGCCTGGCGGTGGCGGGCCCTCGCGGACGGCCGCGGGAAGGGCCCCGTGGGCAGGGCCCGCGTGGGGCCTCGGTCTGTCCCGAGCAGACGGGGCGCCGGGCCAGCGAGCACCCGGGCTGGACTGTGCGCCCGCCGGATGCTCCCAGGTGGTCAGTTCGTTCCGGGAGCCGCACGGACTCGGCCTGCCCCACTCGAGGCCAGAGGTCGTGATGCTGGGCGGCGCGGTGCTCAGTGCCTTCCGACTGCCGGCCAGGCGCCGGGGGAGGGGACCCTGGAGGCTCTGGGGGCTTTGCAGGAGGGGAGGTGGTGGGGGCCGCTGTCACCTGGTTGGGGGGGGCGGCTTCCGCTGTCAGCCTCGGGCCAGGCCCCAGGGGGTGACGGCCAAGCGGCGCTCGGGCGAGGGCTGGCTTCTCACTTCCGGATCTGAACCGTCCCTGGGCCAGGGCCAGCGCTGGCCCCAGGCTGGGGCCTGTTCCTGGGAAGTGCCGTGGCCTGGACTGCTTGGGACTGTCTGGGTGCTGCCAGCAGAGCCGCTGGGCAGGCGGGGGGGAGGGGTCGCAGGGGTGAGATGCCGGCAGGAAGAGGCTCCCTGGGCCTGGAGGAGCATCTTGTGTTCCTCTAGGCTCACCCCCTCCTGGGGAGCAGTGACTCCGAGCCTGGCTCAGGGTGATAGGGTGGAAGAGGGGGGACCTGAGTCTGTGACACCGGTTAGTTCCAGAGAATCTGATTGTAGCCTGAGACCAGATAAGCTCTTGAAAACACTTCCTGCGGACACAGAACGCTGGCAGCAGCCGTCTGGCTCTGCCCCACGCACAGACCGCGTAGTGGGCATGGGTGCCCTTCACGGGGCCGGGGCGGCAGTGGTCTTCCTCTCCTCGGAGAGTGGTCCTCAGGGGACAGGAAGGGAACCAGGGCCCATGGGGTGGCCCTGGAGCTGCCTCTGGACGTCACGGGGAAATCGCTCCCCTTACATCCTGCCTTCTCTGCCATGTTCCTCAAGCACGTGCCCTCCCCCTCCCCCGCTCCCCCGCAGTCCCTGCACGGCCCGAGGGGGCCAGAGCTGGCTCTGGTCAGTGTCCGGGTGTCTGTGCAGATGCCTCCAAGCCGAGGCTCTCCCCGCCCGACCACGGCTCCGGCTTCGCCTTCCGTATCACCGAGGTTGCACAATGTGGTCTGGTCGGTCTACCTTGCCGTGGCCTCTTGTGTGCCTGTCCCTCCGGAAGGTCAGTCCGGTGAGGACGGGGACCTCGGCCTACCTTTGCACTGGACATGCTGGTGGTCAAGTGAGCACCTCGCAGTGGTGACAGGGTACCCCTCGGGCTGTCCCTTGGTGAGGTCCAGGTGGGCGTGGGTCTGGGGGTTGCCGCTGGGCAACTGGAAGGAAGCTGGCTGGACTCGCCTAAAGCAGCGGGGGAGGAGGGGGTCCCATAGGGGGATTTCCAGTGGGTGGGGTGGGGACAGTGCAAGTTCCTGGAGCCTGTTGCACCCCTTTAGGGCTGCAGCCCCCCCAGCCCCGCAGCTCTCTCCCTGCTCTGAGGAAGCTGCCCTGATTTCCCTGTCCCTGAGCCAGTCTGGGACGGCCCCGCCCCCCCCAGGCCAGGCCCCAGTGGGCCAGCTCCTGCCTCCTGCTTCTGGCTTCAGTTGACTCATTTCCCCCGGGAAACTTTCCTAAAGCGGGACAGGGCATCAGGGCTCCTCAGCCCCAGGCCTGAGCGCGGTGGGCAGGGCCGGGGCAGGAGGGAGCAGCTACCGCGGGGCAGGCCTGTTACCCTGAGGCAGCGCCTGCCCGGGAGGGACCCTTTCAGTGTGCGACCCCAAGTGAAATTCTTTCTCCCCTGAGCCCCCACCAGCCGTCTCCACGTTGATGGTGTCGGAAGCCGGGTAGAAAAGCTGGTGTATGGGCTGGATTAGTCACAGGGAGGGGGCCGGAGACCTGGGACAGGAGTGAGTACTGCAGCCGCCCACGCCCACACGAGGGCCCGCTCTTCCTCCTGCTGCCAGACTGGGGCGTGGCTGTGTCCCCAGCTGAGCACTGAGCACGGGTGGCCTTGGGGGACGTGCTGGAGCCTTCGTGGAGGGGGTGGGGTGGGGCGGGCAGTTATTCTCGGAGGAGGCCTCAGCCGGGTAGAGTTTCAGGTTGTTTATGCCTCTCGGAGGCACCTGGGGGCAGGGGTGCTCAGCTCAGCTCCGCTCCTCGCTGACAGCTTGGCCGGCCAAGAGACACCTCCGATTTCCCTGTCCCGCGGCGGGGGTGGGGGGTGGGGTGCGGGGGTGGGCCCTGCAGTCCCCGGCAGACCAGGGGTCTGGAGCTTTCTCCAGGCTGTTCTGGAGGAGGGGGCACAGTGGTCCTCAGCCAGCCCTGGGTGGGCAGTGTGCCAGCCTGAGCACAGGAGGGGCAGTTCACAGCCGATGCTGGCCTGAGGCCTGCCTGGCTGTTCTCGGCAGCTCCGTGCTATTAATACCAGGCCAGCGCACAGCCCCCCGCCGGGTGATCCTCTTATGCCCGTAGCCTCGGCCGCTGAGGCCGGCGGTGAGTGCTGTTGCTCCGGCCCGGGCTCCTGGGGCCTCTCACCTGTTGGCCCCCCGCCTCCCAGGGGACAGCCTCTGCCAGCCAGGGCCTGGACCCCACTTCAGCTCCTCACCTGCTGTGCTGCCCACCCATGGAGGAGCAGTTCAGGGGGCTCCTGAGCTGTCCTGGGGGGCTGCCAGGGGTCTAAGAGGCAGTGCGGCGATGCCCGGCACACACCTGGGATCGCCCTGCTGTCCCGGTTCCCCCTGTGTCCTGGCCATGAGCAGCCCCCCCGCTTACCCTGGCTTCAGGGTCTCGGGGTGCTGGACCCTTGGAGCGGAAGGCAGGTGAGTGGCAGGCCTGCTGTCTTCCGGTGAGGACGCCCGTCCTTGCTGCGCCTCGGCCACCCCCAGCCCCCTGTGCCGTGTCAAGTGGCCGTCAGGGCAGAGACAGGCCAGGCAGGTGCTCGTGGGGGCCAGCCGCCGGCCTGGCTTGGGGCTCTCAGGGACCAGCCGGCCTGTCTGTGGGGCTCCTGACCCTTCGGTTGGAATTGCCTTTTGTCCTCGTGGCTGGCAGCACCCTGTCCGTCTGTGAGCGGGGAGGTGAAGCCTCTCCCACGTCACGGTTTGTCCCGCTGTGAAAATGGGGTGAGGCTTGCTCTGAGGGCACAGTGAGCTTTGTCCCTGGCTTTGAGAGAGAGCCGGGCTTTTGGAGGAGGCAGTGGAGCTGGACTTGGTTGCAGAACCGGCCTGATGCCGTTCAGGCCTATTGCAAGCCCTGGGCCTGGCGGATTTCTGTCAAGGTCATCCCTGGCTAACCTTCGGCTCTTCCCCGAGGAGGTGTCTGTCGCGGGCTGTCGGCGCCACAGGCCTTGGAGGTCGTCCGTGGTCGTGGTCGTCACCTCAGCAGGACAAGGGTCAGTCACAGAGAGGGGTGAGGGCTCCTGCTGGAGAGGCCAGGGCACCAGCCTGGGCTGAGAAGCAGGGGAACGGCGGCCGCGCCAGCCCAGGCCTCGCATCCCGCGTCGGTCCCGTGAGGCCGTCTGGCTGTCCTTGAGCGTGCTGGGCACAAGGGCTGGTTTGCTGGGGCACCGAGGCCCTGCTCCTTTGCAGACCAGGTTTTCTGTGTTGGCTTTTCCTCCCCGGGTAGGAGGCACAGACTGGACGTTTTCCTCTGGGGCTGTGCGGAGCTCCCCTCCCCGGCTATAGGCTGTCGGTCATCGCCAGGGTCTGTGGGTCGCTTGCGGGGAGGGCAGCTGTGTGTGAGCCCTGGGGGCCCCGTGCTCGCTGTTGGGGTTGAGTGTGTCCAGGGGAATGGCCAGCGCTGCCCTCCGGCCGGGGCTTGAAGACATCACTGCTGTGCTCCGTCCGTCTCCTGCTTGGCTGAGTGAGACATCAAGTGAGCTGGCACTGCCCCATCGTCTGGGTGTCCCGTGTGTTGTTTGCTCCACGGACGAGCAATTGCTACTTCCAGAGGCGACACAGGCAGCCAGCGATTCCCGGGGCTCGCTCCCCACGCCGCCCCAGTGACGGAGGACCGAGGCGGCCCGGTGCTCTCTGTCCCCCGGACAGTGCTGCACGCCTCCTGTCACATCCGATGGCCGGCTTTCCCGCCGCGTGACTTGTGCTGACAGGGCCCTCTGTGCCCTCGAGAGCCGCTGGTGTGGCTCGTCACGTGTTAGGCCTGAGCTAATTCCTTCCCCCGCCCCCCACACGTGTGCACACAGACGCCGTCCTCCTGGCTCTTGGCAACGCTGGGTGTGCTGGGAGCACCGCACCGCTGGAAACGCCCGTGTTCCTGGCGGAGGATGCTCAGGCCACCCTGAGCAGGCGGCGCCCGTCATGCCCTGGGCCGCCTGGCCCTGCCCTCGTGGGGACGTCTCCCCGAGGCCAGCCTCACAGCGCCCTGCGCCCTGGCCGTGACAGCAGGCTGTAGCGGTGACAGCGAGCTTCAAGGACAGACAGAGGCTTGGTCTGTTTTTTGATAAAGCGGGGGCGTGTGCTCATAAAACACGAAAACCTGGCGAAGTCCTTGCTCCTGCCCTTGGTGGCCGTCTCTGTGCACGCGTCTCACAGGCTCACGCTGGCTTTTACGGCTCGAGGCGCTTTGCCTTCTCACCTGATGGTACCTCGAGGATGTCTTCCGTGTGTGGCTCCTTCTCAGGTTCCCGCCCGCGTCCCGAGCAGCATCCATCACTGGGGCTCCAGCCGCGGGTGGACACACGTCCTGCCAGGGTTGTCCGGTGCACCCCCAGGTTCCTGGTACTTTCTTCCTGCCTAGACGATCAGCTTGCCTTCGGAGTCTCTGGGGCGGGTCCGCAAGCTGACGCTGTGAGCAGTCTCTCTCTCAGGCAGTGGTGGAAATGCCTTCTCCCTAAGCCAGTCCTGCCCCCGGGACCACCTTCACACTGGGTCTGCGTCCCAGACTCTCAGCATAGACTGAGCCGGCATCCGGCACGCGCTGCCTCTCGTCGGGCCCTCAGCCGAGCCGAGCCTCCCCAGCTGTCCCTGAAGGCTTGGAGGCCTTGAAGCCGTGGGCCAGTCATCACTTCCGTGCCCTCTAGGGGTATAAACCTACAAAGAAGTCAGCACAGCCCCACTCGAGTGGCGTGGCACGGCGAGAGCAGACACAGATGGCGTCTGCGTCTCCCAGGCGGGTTCCCGCCTTGTGCACAGCCTCTGGGGGCCTCCGCCCTTCGGCAGGGCGCCCCAGGACTCCCTCCCGGTCTGTCCACCTCCCTAAGCCGGTCCTGCCCCCGGGACCACCTTCACACTGGGTCTGCGTCCCAGACTCTCAGCATAGACTGAGCCGGCATCCGGCACGCGCTGCCTCTCGTCGGGCCCTCAGCCGAGCCGAGCCTCCCCAGCTGTCCCTGAAGGCTTGGAGGCCTTGAAGCCGTGGGCCAGTCATCACTTCCGTGCCCTCTAGGGGTATAAACCTACAAAGAAGTCAGCACAGCCCCACTCGAGTGGCGTGGCACGGCGAGAGCAGACACAGATGGCGTCTGCGTCTCCCAGGCGGGTTCCCGCCTTGTGCACAGCCTCTGGGGGCCTCCGCCCTTCGGCAGGGCGCCCCAGGACTCCCTCCCGGTCTGTCCACACCACTGCTGGCCCATCCCTTTTGTCGGCGGCCTCTGTCTCTGGAGCCCCTCTCCCTGCGTGCCCTGCAGGGTGGCACAAAACTAGAGGGCCGCCCAGAGCGTGTCTGGGGAGAGGGCACGATCCTCGACGGGGTCTTGACTGTCCTTGGCGCGCCCCCCCCCCCCATCTCCTGGGGGAAAGGGGGCCCTCGTGGCCCTGCTGAGGCCCGGTCCACGTGGGAGGAAGAGCTGGGCCCGGACAGCGCTCCCCTTGTGTCCTCCTTTGCCACCTGCTGTCCCTTTGGATTTGTGGACAGTGGCAGTCCGAGGCCCCGGGCCCAGCGGACGGGCTGCAGCCAGGTTTGCCGTGTCCCACGCACGAGCCCGCTCACCTTGGCCGTGGCCACGTGCCTGCGTGGAGGCGGCCCGTGGACCAGTCGCGCCGGGCCAGCGTGGGGTGGCAGGGGGGCTGGTGGCCCTGGGCCGAGGCAAGCGTGACCCGCCCCCCCCGCAGCAGCAGGAGCAGCAGCAACGCGGAGCCCGTGGGCAGGCTTCTCCCGCCTGTGGGCGCCGGGCGCCCGCCCCGGAAGCGCACCACCAGCCAGTGCAAGTCCGAGCCGCCGCTGCTGCGCACGAGCAAGCGCACCATCTACACGGCAGGACGGCCGCCCTGGTATAACGAGCACGGCACCCAGTCCAAGGAGGCCTTCGCCATCGGTGAGCGCGGCTGTGGCGCGTGGGCGGGCCGGCGCCGCCCCCGCCCAGGCCCCCGGGAGGGCGGGTCAGGCAGGACCCACCGCCATGCCCCAGCCGCCGTTTCCGTGAGCCACGCTGCTCGGGCCCCTCGGTCCAGGTCAGCCCGGGGTGGAGGCAGCGTCGGGCGGCGGCACCGCTCGGACCCATCTGTGAGGCTGACCCGGGCCGCTCCGCTCAGGCCTGGGAGGCGGCAGTGCTTCCGGGAAGACCACTGTGGCCAGAATGATCATCGAGGCCCTGGACGTGCCCTGGGTGGTCTTGCTCTCCATGGATTCCTTCTACAAGGTACGGGCGTCCCGCACGAGCAGCTGCCGCCACGAGGTCCACGGCCCCTGCCCCGCCTGGGGCCTGAGCCCTGAGCCCTGAGCCCTGAGCCCGCGGCTGCTCCTCCCCCCAAAGGCGCTCCTCCCCCCACGGGTGCTCCTCCCCCCACGGGTGCTCCTCCCCCCCGCAGGCGCTTCTCCCCCTGCAGGCACTCCCCACCCCCCGCAGCTGCTCCTCCCCCGCGGGCGCTCCTCCCCCCGCGGCTGCTCCTCCTCCGCGGGTGCTCCTCCTCTCAGGTGCTCCTCCCCCGCGGGTGCTCCTCCCCTCAGGTGCTCCTCCCCCCGCAGGCGCTCCTCCCCCCGCGGGCGCTCCTCCCCCCGCGAGTGCTCCTCCCACGCAGGTGCTCCTCCCCCCGCAGGTGCTCACCAGGCAGCAGCAGGAGCAGGCCGCCCACAACAACTTCAACTTCGACCACCCTGATGCCTTTGACTTCGACCTCATCATCTCCACCCTCAAGAAGCTGAAGCAGGGCAAGAGTGTCAAGGTGCCCATCTACGATTTCACCACCCACAGCCGGAAGAAGGACTGGGTAGGTCCCGCAGGCTCAGCTGCACGGGGCTGGCACAGGGGCCTCGGGGCCGCTTCAACACACATGATTCCTTTGCAGAAAACGCTCTACGGTGCAAACGTCATCATTTTCGAGGGCATCATGGCCTTTGCTGACAAGACACTGCTGGAGGTGAGGACGGGTTCCAGGACGGATGGCCTGGCTCCCTGATCCTCCCGTGGGACTCACCTTACACTTGCCTCCATCCCCGTCCCGTGCCGTAGCCCTGGGGTTGGGTGAGGAACGGCCTTGTCTCCTGAATCTCATCCCCCCTGAGTCAGGGTTTCGGCTGCTGTTCTCTGGGGTCCACGTGGCTGCCGAGGTCAGAGCCATGTTGGTGGGAGTAGGTTCATCTGTGGGTGTGCATGTGTGTATCCTTGCCTGGGAGGGAGCCAGCCTCCTGCGTCTGCACTGTTTGTGAGGACATCCTGTCCCCTGGGAGGCTCTGGGCAGCTGCCCCAGGTGTGACCCACTCCGGGCCAGGCCTTGGGAGCCACCTTCCCCGCCCTGCCGAGGCCCGAGGGGGCACAGCCGGCTATGCCCCTGTCCTTGCTCCTTCGCTGGTCCCGAGTGTGAGTGTGCTCAGGCCCCCGGAACCCCACAGCTCGCCGCGCACGCACACGCTCAACACTCCACGCGTGATGCACCCCCCACCACGCACACAGCCACACCACACGCTCCCCCCGCCCCATCCAGACCCGAGAGGTGCCGCGCAGGCCTGGTCTGCCCCTGGGCCCACACGCAGACCAGACGTCTCTGCCAGAGGCCGCCCCCTGTTGCTCAGTTGGGTCCTGCTGGCGACAGGGCCTTGGAGCCCCTTGTGTCAGGCCCTCTTCAGCAACTCCCTCTCCCGTCCAGCTCCTGGACATGAAAATCTTCGTGGACACGGACTCTGACATCCGCCTCGTGCGGCGGCTGCGCCGTGACATTAGCGAGCGGGGCCGGGCCATCGAGGGTGTCATCAAGCAGTACAACAAGTTCGTGAAGCCCGCCTTCGACCAGTACATCCAGCCCACCATGCGCCTGGCGGACATTGTGGTGCCCCGGGGTGAGCCTGCGGTCCAGCTGGTGGCGGGAGGGCGGGGGCGGGCAAGGCCGGACCTCACCCTCCCTTGTGTCCCGGCCCAGGGAGCGGGAACGCAGTGGCCATCGATCTGATCGTGCAGCACGTGCACAGCCAGCTGGAAGAGGTGAGCCGGTGTCCAGGCTCCCGCGGCCCCGCCAGCCCTGCTCCCCACGGCCACCTGCCTGGGCGGCCCCCACGTTTACTGCCCCGTCGTGTGCCGGCCAGAGGCAGCCGGGCTCCCCGAGGGACCACGGGGCACGGAGTATCTCCGGCGCCCGCAGCCTGAGCTGGGCCTCATACGGAAGCGTGCGCTCCTGTCCAGAGGCAGCCGGGCTCCCTGAGGGACCACGGGGCACGGAGTATCTCCGGCGCCCCAGCCTGAGCCTCATACGGAAGCGTGCGCTCCTGTCCAGAGGCAGCCGGGCTCCCCGAGGGACCACGGGGCACGGAGTATCTCCGGCGCCCCGGCCTGAGCCTCATACGGAAGGGTGCGCTCCTGCCCCTCCAAACCCTTTTGGGCCACCGTTGGGTTTTGGTGCTGAGTCCCACGTCCTGAGCATCCTAGGAGGTCACACAGCCCGGGCTGGCCCAGGGCGCCGCCCAGCCCTCGGGCAGGCTTCACGATGGGGTGCTCGGGGCCTGCGGAACACAGCCCCTAGGGTCCTGGCTCTGACAGCCCAGCCCAGAGGTGCCACGCCAGAGGCCACGGGGAGCTGGCCCCCTCCCATGGCAGGCAGCCCCCCGGGACTCTCCCGCTACGGGGCTGTGGTGTGTCCGTTCCTGGGTGGGGGTGGCCCGGCTGGCTGAGGCACACGGTGGCGACAGGCCATGCCGTCCGGTGACTTCGAGGTGAGCAGTGCTGCTATCACTGATGCCCCGCCCCATTCCCTTGTGTCTCCCTGTGTCGCTGCCGCAGCGTGAGCTCAGTGTCAGGTAAGACTTCCCACACCTGTCTGCACAGACGGAGGCATTTCCAACATCCACAGGGAGCTCGGAGACTGGGTTGTCACCCAGGCGGGCAGCGAGGTCCCCTCCCACCGTGCCCACCCCCTGTGGTGGACCCGCCCCCGGCACAGAAGGAGTGGTGTGGTGGCCGCCACACCGCTTCTCCCTGCCCTTGCCAGTAGTCAAGGGGATTAAGGCCCAGAGAGGTTAAGGTGTTTGCCCAAGTTCACACAGCGCCCTGACTCTAGGCTGGCCAGACCTCTCTGGAGGCTCTTACCCGACTTGGGGCAGGTTGTGTGGGGTCGGACCCAAGGGCACAGCTGTCCTGAGCCAGCACCGCTGCGCCCCAGGGCGGTGGCCACAGGCCTGCCCTTCGGCAGCCAGAGGGCCTGGGTCTGCACCTTCTCTGCCTGAGCCGAGGGGGGGTCTTTACTCCCCCAAGTGGTGCTGAGGCGCCCCACCCCCCGCGTCCCGGCACCCTGGCCCACCCTGGCCCTGGAGCCGAGGCCCAGAGAGCCAGGAGGAGCCCCCAGGAGTCCTGGGCTGCGTGTCCTTCCTGCCCACGAGAGGGATGGGGCGCGTGTCCCCACGCAGTGGTCGGCGGAGCTGGGAAGCACCAGACCGAGCCTCCAGCTCGAGCTGCATTGGAAATGCCTCCAGGCCGGGCGCCAGCCTCCAGCTTCCTGCCCACGCGTTAGTCTCGCTTGCCTCTCAGCCGGCCCGGGGCACCTGCGGGTCTGGCTGCGTCATGTCCTCTGGAAGCCTTGGTTCAGAGAAATAAAAGTTTCCAGGAAACGTGGCTGTGGTGGGTGGGAGGGAGGGACCCGCAGGACCGAATGCAGTGGACTCTCGGGTGCTCGCGGGCCCCGGGGCGTGGGCTGCAGGGTCTCCCTGCCACCAACCCAGCCTCCTGCTCTTCCCTTCCCCAGGCCAGCCGGTGGCCACGGAGACCACCGTGCTCCCCGCTAAGTGGTCTTTTCTCTCTCTCCTTTTCCTCTTCTTTGTAAACCCTGGGGTTTCCTGCCCTGTTCCCTCCCTGACCTACTCTTCGCCTCTTCACCTGGTGGGCAGAGGAAGCTGCGCTGGGATCTGTGAGGACAGAGTGCTCTGGCCGTGGTGCTGCCTGCGCGCTGTGTGCCCGGCGCTCTACAGGCTCCGCCCCTCCCCCCCCCCCCCCCCCCCCGCTCCAGGCTGGGGCAGCAGGGGCAGTGCGAAGCCAGCGCCGCCCGCCTCCCCCGAGGGGGCCGCACGTCACCTGGGCGGGGGGTGGGGGGGTGTCTTAGGCGGGGCTTGGCCCCAGAGCTCAGCTGTTTCCCCAGGGAGAGGTGTCCTGAGGTTGCTACAGGCCCCGCCCCTCCCCCCCCCCCCCCCCGCTCCAGGCTGGGGCAGCAGGGGCAGTGCGAAGCCAGCGCCGCCCGCCTCCCCCGAGGGGGCCGCACGTCACCTGGGCGGGGGGTGGGGGGGTGTCTTAGGCGGGGCTTGGCCCCAGAGCTCAGCTGTTTCCCCAGGGAGAGGTGTCCTGAGGTTGGGGTCCAGATGCCCAGCTTGGGGGCTAAGATCCATCTGCACGTGTGAGGCCTTACCCTCCCACCGCCAGGTCCTGAACGGGGAGGGGACCTGGAGCGGGAAGGGAGGCTCGCACCGCAGCCCCTGCTTCCTGCCTAACGGTCAGCTGCTCTGCCTTCCACCGTGTCCCTTAACCGTTGCCTGGCTGTTACGGCGGAGGGCATCTCGGGATGGGGCCCTCCCTCCAGCTCAGCCACTGGGAGGGCGGCCTCCACCCTGCACACCCACCGTGCCCACCACGTCTGCCCCCTACGGTCTGCAGCGGGAGGATGGGGCTCCGGGGGAAGATGCCCCTTCTCGAGTTCCCAATCGCCCTGTGTCCCCAGGGCCGCACTGGCCTCAGCGCACCAGTGCCACCCCCTGCCCCGGACGCTGAGTGTCCTCAAGAGCACGCCGCAGGTGCGGGGCATGCACACCATCATCCGGTGAGGCCCGTCCCACTCCCCCGGCCTGGCGGGCGGGCGCGCGGGGCCGACCTTCCCTGACCCACCTGGGTCCGCCCTTGGCACAGGGACCGGGAGACCAGCCGCGACGAGTTCATCTTCTACTCGAAGAGGCTGATGCGGCTGCTTATCGAGCACGCGCTCTCCTTCCTGCCCTTCCAGGTGCGGGGCGGGCGGGGGCGGGGGGGCCGGGGGAGTAGGGGGAGGGGAGGCTCCTCGCGCTCACGCCCCGCCCCCGCCCTGCGCAGGACTGCGTCGTGCAGACCCCGCAGGGCCAGGACTACTCGGGCAAGTGCTACGCGGGGAAGCAGGTACCAGGGGCCCGACCTGGGCGACAAGGGACTGGGGCGGCCGGAAGGCGGGGGTCTGGCTAGCTCGGCCTCGTCCCCCCAGATCACAGGCGTGTCCATCCTGCGGGCCGGCGAGACCATGGAGCCTGCGCTGCGGGCCGTGTGCAAGGACGTGCGCATCGGCACGATCCTCATCCAGACCAACCAGCTCACCGGGGAGCCCGAGGTGGGGGGCCTGGGGAAGGGGGCTCCGGTGGGGGGAGGGCAGGGGTGACGTTCTGGGGAGGGGGCGGGGCACGGGGAGCCCAGGTGCGGCCTTCGGTTTGGGCCGCCCTGACCCCGCGGCCGCCCGCAGCTCCACTACCTGCGGCTCCCCAAGGACATCAGTGACGACCACGTGATCCTGATGGACTGCACAGTGTCCACTGGCGCGGCGGCTATGATGGCGGTGCGGGTGCTGCTGGTGAGTGGGCGGGAGGGGGGCGGCGGGCGGGGGCGGGCGCCGGGCCCGGCTCACGCCCTCGCCGCGCAGGACCACGACGTGCCCGAGGACAAGATCTTCTTGCTGTCGCTGCTCATGGCGGAGATGGGTGTCCACTCGGTGGCCTACGCCTTCCCGCGCGTGAGGATCATCACCACGGCGGTGGACAAGCGCGTCAACGACCTCTTCCGCATCATCCCCGGCATCGGTGAGGCTGCCCGGCCCTGTCAGTGACAGCTGGGGGGGGGGGGGCAGGTGGGCCCGAGCCCCCACCCCAAGGACCTGCTTCTTCCCCCAGGGAACTTCGGCGACCGCTACTTCGGGACCGACGCCGTCCCCGATGGCAGCGATGAGGAGGAAGGGGGCTCTGCGGGGTAGCCGCCCTCCCCGCCCCCAGCCCCTCCTGCTTCCCCGGGGCTTACAGAGTAGAGACGTTAACGTATTTTAATCAAAAAACGTGTTACCGGTGTACCTTGTCTAAACATTTTGTAAAATAAAACTTGAAGCTGTGACTGGTTAGCTGGGGTGCGGGAGTGGTGTCCTGCCTGGGCCCTGGGCTTGGGGAGTGGCCCCCAGGGCTGCCCCAGTCCCCAAGCAGCGAGGCCACTGTGGACAGGGAGGGACTGAGGAGCCTGGCCTCCGCTGGGTCCTGGTTGGGCCCCCACCTTCCCCGCAGCAGGACAGGGGCTTCTGGTCTTGGACCCGGCTTTCCTCACCGTCCAGGGTCAGTGCAGATTTAGGAGAGGGCAGAGCTGGGCCTGCAGCTCCTGGCCCTGCTACACTGGCCCCTTGGTGGCCACCTGGCCTGGGCCTGGGGCTCTGGGTCTTACAAGATGTCAACAGCCTCCCCAGCCACTTCCCTCCCCCAGCACGTGTTTGTCCGCGGCGGGGGCGGGGCGGAAGTGGGTGTGGGCGGGGCTGGAGGAGGGAGTGAGGAGCCGGCCCTGGCCTCGCAGGAACCCCACTTGCAGGGGATGTGGCCGGTGCCTCACCGAGCCGGCCACACCGCTCAGGGGCAGAAACCACATCCCGCCCTGCCTTCGTCGCTCCCGGGCAAGGGCACCGGCGAGGGTGCCGCCGGCCTGGCTCGAGAGCCTGATGCCGATTGATTCGCAGCTGCTGCGGGTGAGCTCTCAGAACCATCCCCCACCCGTCCTCCGCCTCCTGGCCTGGCTCTTGCCCTTTCCTGCCCTGCTGGTCTCCTCGGTTTCCCCTCACCTCACAAAGGCCATGTCATGGAAAAGCTTGTCATGGGGCGGGGACAGGAAGTCCCTGGGTGGGGACCAGGCCAAGGGCAGCAGATAAAGGCAGGAGCTTGTCCAGAGGTGGCCAGGCGCCAGGGTAGGGGAGCGACACAGCCCCGAGGTCAGCAGGAGGGGCCTCTCCTCCCCAGCCTGGTGAGTGGACCCTCCCCCATATCTCCAGGGCCCCATTCGTTGGTTGGCTGGTTGGTTGGTTGGTTGGTTCATTCATTCATCCTGTGCTCTGTGCCTGGAGCCTGGAGGCTGCAGCAGGCCTGGCCCTGCTCAGGTGCTGTGATGCGGCTGATACCCTTCTGTCTGGCCAGCTCTTCCTAGATGAGCAATGGGGCAAACCGTTGACGAGGAGCTGGGCAGGAGCTAGGTCGTCCTGGGAGGGGCCCCGGGTCCAGCTAGAGGATGAGCAGCTCCCACAGAAGAAATCAGACCCACACGTGCTCATGCGTGTGCCGATGGCCACATGGCCCCAGACACACACGGGTGCGCGATGCAGCTCAGGGCCCCCACCTCACTCAGCCACCAGCCTCTGGGGGTGGCACGGCTTCCTCCCGCCTCTCGAGGGTCGGCGGTGGCCTTAGGGCCGAGCCCTGCCTGCTCAGGCTGGGGTTCCTCATCAGAGACAGCTCAGAGACGAGGTCACAGCTTAGGGGAGTTCTTGGGCCACTTCCTGCCAGGACCCCCCCCCCAAGGGGTGGTAGAAGTGGGTCACCTTCCAAACAGCCCTGACAGAGGGTCTTCGGGGTGCCGATGGGAGGAAGGGGCAATCGCTCCAGCCCCAGGGAGCCTCCTGGTCCCAGAAACAGGACCAGAATCCAAGGTCCAAGGCTGTCCTGGCGACAGGGCTCAGCACAGCCGCTGGAAACATCGGGGGCTTCCCGTTTGGGAAGAAACCTTGGGTGGTGCCCTTCAGGGCCGGAGGAGCCCACCCCCAGGGAAAACCGCTCAGGCTGTGTGGCAGCTGGGACTGATTAGCAGCCCCTGGCGTTGCCTTCCGGGCACCTGGGCTCCTGCGGGCCCAGCAGAGGCCGAGGGGTCGGCGGGTAGCGGGGAAGAAGCTGAGGGTGGGGCTGCAGCCTGCAGCCTCAGAGGCCGGGACAGGACAGGGGGCGGGAGGCAGACCCGGAGCCCCTCCCTCACTTGTCCAGAAGTTCCTGGGACACAGGGTGAGGAGCCCAGAGGAGCAACGTGCCCGCTGAGGCGCCATCAGCCGCCCGGGCAGTGCCTCCAGGACTGTCCAACCTGAGAATGGTGAGCATCCAGGGACAATCTCAGGTTCGTCAGCCCGCGAGGTGCCGCCCCCTCCCCAGCAGCAGCTGCCACGGGGCGAGGGGCACGTGCATTCGGGCCGGCCGGCAGAGAGATCTGGAGGGTCGGTACCAGCTGGGCCAGGACTCCGCCCGTCATGGTGTCCCCGCTGGGCCACCTGGCGTCAGGACGCACCCGCGAGACGCCTGTATCCTGGGCCCAGCCTGACGCAGCCCTAAGTGCTGCAGGGTGAGTCCGAGGAAGGGGCGCCTGTACAGGTTCCTGGGCCAGGGCCGGGGGCACGAGGCAGCCGGAGATGCTGCAGGCAGCTGGGAGACTTCCAGGCTCTCTGAGGTCAAGCTGAGGGCTTGTGGGTAGCAGGAAGGGAGGGGGCCGTGGATTCAGATGTGAAGGAACAGGGCAGGGGCAGCAGGTGGGTTTTAGCTGTGCTTGGGTTAGAAGGGTAAGAAAAGGGCAGCTAGCACGGGGTTCACGGGGACCCAGGTCCGTGACCCCGGGATAGGAGCCATGGCGACATCAGCAGCGACACATCCGCTGGGGCGGCCGCACTGCTCTGCGGGCGGGACGGCCTAACTCCCGGCGCGAAGCCCTCTGCGCCCCTGGTCACCGATCGGCTGCCCACTGGGGGGCCGAGAACCGCCCCGGCGTCACGTGTCTGGGGGTGGACTGGCGCTGGCTTGGACCCTCCCCAGCCGCCACCACGCCCCACCCCACCCCCACCCCCGGTCCCAGCGCGAGCGGGCGGAGTGTCCCGGCCCAGGGCTGCTGGGGGCCACGCGCCGGGCCAGAAAGGGCCGAGTGGACAGGGCTGGAGGGAGCTGCGGTCTCGGGCGCCGCAGGTGCTGCCTCGGGGCCCCCCGGAGTTCTGGGGAGTCCGAGCAGGGGCGTCTCCCTGAGGCCAGAGGGAGCTGAGTCCCCGGGACTTGGAGCGGGTGGGCAGCCGGGCGCGCCGGGGGCAGGGGCCGCCTCACAGCGACGGGTTCCTCCCGCCGGGACGGGCCACGCGGCGTCCTCGGGCCGGAGCCCGAGCGGGGAGACGCTGCCCCGGCTCGGGCAGGTGACGCCGGGCGCGCCCGGACCCCCCCGCCACCGCCCTCCTCGTGGCCACGCCCCGCGCGCCCGCGGGCGGGGCCGCCTCGTAGTGCTGCGAGTGGGGCGGGGAAGGGGGGCGGGAGGTGCGCCTAGGACCCTGCCCGCACGCTGCGACCCCGACCGCCACTTCAGCCAGGAGCTTCAGCCAGGGTCCTGGGACTGGGCACGGGAGGGCAAGGGGCATCGGGGGGACTTCGGGAGTCTCTCCGAAGCGCCATTCAGCCACGCCCGCGGCCCTCGGTCCCCCTAAAGCAGGGCCAGTGGGGGCGGAGGCCCTGCTGCCCGCCACCCTGAATGCGCATCATTAAGGGCTGGCGTCACGTTGTCGCGTCCTATTTCTCTATAAGTATCCCAGATAGAAAACACTGAAAATACGGAAAAACGTCTGAGGACGCCCAGGCTGGCAGGGAGATGGGACGGGGGCCTTCCTCTCTGTGGATGTGCAGGGCATTTGGGGCCACCAGTCAAGGGAGGGCTTCCAGACCCCTGCCCAGCGATGGTCCCCGGCGAGGGCACTGCAGCTCTGCCTCACCAGCCAGGAACTAAAACCCACCTGTGTCCTCAATTAACAAGACCACCAACCACTTGTGTTTAATTCATATGATATATGCTGTACAGAAATTAACTAGACCTAGACGTAGCCACATGGATTAAGAAAAAAAAAAAAAACCCTGCACTAAACGAACACTCACAGTGATTTAGTGCTGTACAATTTATGTAAATCTTAGAAACCAGTGGTACATGTTATTTATGGATGCTGAGACTGATAGGCAGGGTTTAAAACCAAAAACAGAAGTGAGCTGAAGTGCCTAGTGGGCCACCTCTGGGCCTGGGAGAGAGGTACAAATGGGTCTTCACCGCCATGTTTTCTTTAGTGGGAAATCTAAATTAAACTACTTCATACTTGTTATGTACAAATAAAGAGTTTCAAGGTGTTTGTTACACAATTCTTAGTATCTTTAGGCTGTTTTGATTTTTTCAAATCATTTCCGCCAGGCCCTTCGCTAAGACCAAGGCCACAGAAGGGAGACCCAGCACCGCCCCCCCCCCGCCGAGGTGGGGGGGCACAAGCACAAGGGGCCATCACCCCCCGGGCTGTGGAAGGTGGCGCCTGCAGCCGGGGCCTGGTGTTTCTGGAGGCACCTGCTCCCTACAGCCCTGCGGGGCCGGGTAGTCAGACCCATGGGCCTCCTGGGTTAGGGTGGCCTCTCCCACCTAACGCCAGGGTCCTCAGGGCCTGAGCACCCCGATGTGTGCAGAAGGGCACACGTGGTGGACGTGAACCCCCGTGGACATACACGCCCTGAGGCAGAGATGGCGCCTCCTGCAAGAGCCCAAGAGTGGATGCTTGTCTCGGGTGGGAGACAGGCACAAAGGCGCCTGCCTGCACCACGTCCAGGGGGGGCGTGGTGGTGCTCAAGCTGTCCCCTGCTCCTCTCTCCCTGCCGTCCAGGTGATGGGGGAGGGGTAAATCTCAGAACTCCCTGGGGGCCAGGCAGGAGGACGGACCCTGCCTGGGAGATGCCAGAGGGCAGGGCCGGGTCACCAGCAGCTTGGAGACGACCCAGGAAGACGGGGCAGTGGTGTCCAGGCGTGAGGACCCGAGCGTGCTCCAAGCTGACGCCCTGGGTGGGGCAGAGGGACAGGAGCTGGACGGGGCTGGCCAGGTGCCCTCTGTGGCAGCCCCTTCCTGACTTTGTGCTGCCAGCTGAGGACAGGCCCAGGACTGGCCTGCTCTCCTGGAGCTGCAGCCCCGCTCACCCGGCCAGACAGCTGGCTCACGGGCAGCAGGATGGAGGGGCCGCTGTCTGAGGGCGGCAGGGATGGTTCTGGCCACTGGCTTGCTGACCGTGTCCCGGGAGGGCTCCAGGACCCACAGTCCAAGCTGCCCTTGGCGTGTGGCTCTCCCAGCTCACACATTCCTTCCTTCACCCCAGTCGTGGTGTTTAGAAAATGGAGGGGAGTCTGTCCACACTCGGACCAGGCAGATGCTAGTGAGGTCCCAGCCCCGAGGACTCAGGAGGGCCGCCGAGGTCAGCTGCCCCCAGAGTGCAAGACTCCCCTGAAGCAGGATTATGCAGGGATCATTAAATAAAACACACACCCAGTCTGCAGTGAAAACATTTATTTTTTACAAGTTATCTTTATTATAGGTCAACATTCAGACATAAGAGACCATCACCACGGGAAACCACCGTGACCCTCCAGCCCAGCCCCAGGCGTGTGCGTGGGCTCAGGGCAGAGGTCGGTCCCAGCAGCACACGGACGATCGCGGTCCACGCGCCTGCAGTAGCGTCTAACCACAGCGCACACACGTTTCAGTGTAAACTGCTCCCCTCGCCCCCACCCTGAAACACCCTTATTTCCAGGGAGACAAAATCACCAAAAGCTGCTGCCCACAGGACCCCAGGCCCAGCCGCTTCCTCCCCCGGGGACCCTCCAGGGTGGGTCTGGGGTCAGAACAGAGACCCCTTTGAATGTGGCTTTGTCACTGATTGTATCTGATGCTTAGAAAATTGGGTTTAATGTTTCAGGGGAGGGAGGGGTTTCCAGCCGCTCACCTCTGGGTCAGGTGAGCCCCCAGGTATGGGTGTGACCTTGGCAGCCCTGCACCCTACCCTGGAGGAGCCAACACCGGCAGCGCTCAGGCGCCCGGCCCACCGTCCACACTGATTCCAGGGACACAACCGGGCCGGTGTTTCCTTCTGTGCCCCTGGCAGAGGAGCTCGCCCAGACCCCCCTGCTCCTGCCCCGACTCATCAAGAAACCAGAGGCTGTTTTGGAGCCCGCTTTTATTGTACTGTCGCTTTGCCCCGGACGGCAGCACTCATGCCGCTGGGTGATATATACATATACACATATGTACACACACTGCCCACACCTACAGCAGAGACGACGCCAACCGTGCTTGAAAGGACAGCAAAAATGTAGCTTTTGCCAATTCCACAGGAGAAGGAGTCACAACCAAAATAGCAAAACAGGTGAGTCCTGTGTCACATGGGCTCACAGCTCAGAACGCTGGGAAAGGAATGAGATCAGTCACTTTTTCACGCCCCTCACCACCACCACCCCGCCGCCCCGCGCTGTCCCCCTGGCAGGATGTGCTGAGAGCCGGGGAAGAACGGACGGGGCCCCTGGGCTCTGCCCCCGCAGAGCCTGGCTCCTCCAGGGAGAGTCCACGATCCGGTGCCCGCCCCCTCACAGGTGGTCTCACACCAGGTGCCACGGAGGCTGCCCGTCTCCCCGGTGGGCACTGCACAAGCTCCCCTGAAACAGACCGCCCGAGGTTAGAACACGCCAGATGGTCCCGGCAGGGCCCCTCCCCGAGCAGGAGCCCTGTGGACACAGCACGCCTAAGGGGCCCCAGGGGTGCTGGCTGCTCGACTCATCAGAGAAGTAGGAAAGCTCACGCACGAGCGGTAACGTCTACAGCAGTTTGAAAACAGAAAAACGCCCAGAAAAGACAAGAGACCACGTCACCAAGCGAAAACAGAAATCTACGCGCCGGCAGCTCCCGTCTGCCCCCTGCAGCCTCTCCCACGCTCCCTGCTGCAGG
The DNA here is from genome assembly GCF_002837175.3 of Physeter macrocephalus. Taxonomy (NCBI): domain Eukaryota; kingdom Metazoa; phylum Chordata; class Mammalia; order Artiodactyla; family Physeteridae; genus Physeter; species Physeter macrocephalus. The sequence continues at coordinate 317,206 of NC_041227.1, forward strand.
CCACAGGCGGGCAGTGCTGCCAGAACCTCAGGGCACCCAGCACTGGCCTCGGCGGCCCTGGAGCGAGGGCCGAGGTACTCCCGTTCCCACCACAGCAGGCAGAGGGCTGTCCCCTCCGAGCACGTGAACAGGGGGCCCTCCAGACACAACACCCTGCTCACCAGGGAAGCAGATGGGCCACACAAGGAAAAGGGAAATGCAACCAGGGACCTAGGTCTTCAGTCAGGGGGAGGGCCTGAAAGCACAGACAGGGAAGACTTTGAAAGGGCTTCTGCCTCCAAATCAACGAAGTGGACATGCTTCAGGGTCAGGGTCAGGGTCAGGGTCAGGGTCAGTGAGGGGGGCGTGGTCCAGACCCCGCGCCTGGCCCCTGGGGTCCCCAGCCCTCAGCGAGTCATCAGCATCACCTTGAGGACGGTTGCCATCACCATCACGATTTGTTTAGTTTTTACAAATTCTACAGGAGACCGGGTTCAACAAACTTCCAGACCTGCCCCTCTGGCCTCCAGGAGAGAGCATCACGTTTCTAGCGGACGATCAGTAAGATTCGGGAACCAAGACACCCGGCAGGGACTCGCCCTGACCTGTGTGATGGGCCTCGGAGTTTCCTGCCCACGAAGCGATGACACAGTCACTGTGGAAGGGGCGGCTGCCTACCTGAAGTCCAACCTCTGGACTTCGTGCTTGGCCACTCTAGGGAAAAACAACTCATTTCCTAAGTTATTTCCAGAAACGTCAGGAAGGCCGACTAGGGCCTGCTCTCAGGCTGAATTCTTGCTGGCCTGGAATTGGCACCTAAGACTGTCCTAGTGTCTGGCCTCCTCCCTGTTCCAGGGTAGGTCAAACAATGGATTTCTTGTCCTTTTGAGAGGTCGGATTTCAGCAGATTATTTCTCACTCAACATCAGCGCAGATCTCCTCTCTTGCTGAACATCTTCGTGATTGTTTTCAAGGGCAAAACCCCAGACAAAACGGAACCCACAAGCGCCCACGGACCTAGTGCCTGCAGAGCTGGCTGCTCACCCCACACAGCACCGTGAGGGCAGCAGGCAAGCTGGGGCCTGGGCGGGGGTGGGGTGGGGTGGTGGTAATCAGTGGCTCGGGAAGGTGTCCTGGTGCGTCCGACCTCCTTGCGCGCAGCCCCCTGCCCCACGGCCTTTCCTACCGGACATTCCGGAGGAGCCCAGCAGTCGCGAGGTGCATGATGGGAAACCAGACCCACTTGGGCCACACAGGTCCCGGGGCAGGTGCTGGTCTGGCACGGGCCCAGCACAGCCACGTCTCCAAGTCCTCAGAGCAGGGGCCACCCACCGGCCTGGACGCGGACAAGACAGACTGGCTTCCAACAGCCCACAGACGGTGCACGGACAGAGGTGAGCGGGGCTTCCGTGGTCTGGCTGCGGGCTAACGAGCCCAAGGGCACCAGGGCCACTTGGGGACCCAACCCTCTGCCCAGAGCGTGCCTTTGGTCCAGCTGGTCCTTTCTCCGTGAGCCCGACGTCTCTAGCTCTGCCCAAACCATCAACGACGGCCAAAGGGAGCAGTCGGAGGAAAGCGGGTGGGTGAGAGCTCTGGGAAGCACAGAGGGGAGGGCTGCGCAGCCCACTCGCCACCGGCAGCCTGGACTCTCAGCCCCGCTGACCACCACTAATTGGGCCGCTGCTGCCATCTGTGGTTCTCAGAGGTTCAAAAAGCATCACCAAGAGGCCAGGTGGGCCTGAAGGAATGTGGAGGACGATGCAGGGAAGGGGAGGGTGGAGGCTGCGGGAGGGGCCCCTTCCATCGGGCTCATGGCCTGGGGACGTGTGGGAACGTCCCCACCCCGGGAGGGAGCACACTCGAAGCACGGGGGCCTCAGGTCAGACATGGGAAACAACTGCCACAGGCTAAGCAGACGAGGTGAACGGGTCCCGCACAGACTGTCCTCGGTACGAACGCCACAGAAATGCCCCGGCGCTGGGAGAGTGGGCCCAGCTCCTTCCTAGCAGGCTTAGTCCAGAGGCCCTGCCTGTGGCCACATGGCTGGCAGGCGCGGGGCAGGGAGCAGACCCCACGGCTCCAGCCAGGCAGCACCTGCCTCAGGCCCCCATGGGCACGGGGAACGGAGCGCCCGTCCCGCCCGAGCCCGCCTGACCGCGAGGGACCACACGGGCCGTCCAACCGCTGCGTCGACCTGCCCGAGAGCCCTGAGGCGGCCCCACGTCCGGGGAGTGTGGCCTGGCCACAACACGCTCACAACACAGACAGACATGGAACGTAACCCCGCACATGCTATTAAAAAAGGAAACAACAGAAGAAGAAGAAGAAGAAGACCGTAGCTAAACTGCTTTAAACACTGCATGCTACGCACGTCGTGTGTCAGGGATCGGCGGGTGGGCGGGCACAGAGGCGGGCTGGCGCTGCCCTCCCGGGGCCAGGGCGGCTCCCGCCCCACCTCTGGGACTACAGTCCATGATTCTAAGGTCGAGTGGCTGGGTGCCGACTGACCCTTGAATCACAGCTTCTCCTGAATTTAGTTGAACCCATCGGTGTGATAGCTGGGGTGGGAGTCGGCTGTGAGCTGGGTGGTCTCCGTGGCGGATGCCGGCTGGACGACGATCGGCGTGTCTGCGGCCTCTGCAAGCAAGTGACGCGCGGCCTCAGGTCGGGCCGGTGGGCCTCTCGGCCCCCGACACCGTCTCTGGGCGACACGCTCGGCCACCCGGTGGCTGGACCGGGTCGGAGGTCGTAAGACAAGCGCCGAGGGCGGGGCGAGGCTGCCAGGACCTCCGCGCCACACGACCTTCCTCAGCGGCCTCGGCCCTCGGCCCTCCCCGCCTACTCAGCCAGCACAGTCCGCGGCGGGGACGGCCCTCCGCGCCTGCTTTACCTCCGGCGTCCACGTTCACACCTCAACCGTCCCGCCGCCACCACAAACACTCCCGCACAGTGTCAGTGCCCTCCTGTTTGACGAGACGGGGCGACACGTTCAGGGCCCGCCGCGGCCCCGCCCCTCGCGCGCGCCCGGGCGGCGGGCACACTCACCCCTCTCGTCGGACTGCAGCTGCGCTTCCAGGTCCTCGGGGGACACGTAGAACTCGGTGTCCTCGCCCTCAGGCGCCCTGGGCTTGCACTTCCCGCAGCAGCAGTTGAAGCAGCAGCAGAGGCAGCAGCAGCAGTAGCAGCAGGTGAGGAGCCCACAGAACACGAACAGGGCCTGGGAGGGGCAGGGGGCGTGGCTGGGCGGCGAGGCCGGGACGCAGCTCTCCCCCTGCTCCCCCCCAAGGGTCGCCGAGGGGTCCTCACACCAGCAGCGGACCCTTCTCCAGATCGAGGAGAATGAAGCAAGCACTGAACACGGGAAGACAGGAGGGCAGGAAGGAGGAGACCAGCTGCGTAAAGAGGGGTAACTTCTGAGCGGGAAGGAGGGCTGACCGGCTGCCGCCAGACCGGCTTCTGACCGCTCGGCGCCCTGCAGTGAGCCGCACGCTCGGGCCTCACACAACAGATGCTTTGGATAGAATCAGGAAACCAGGTAACGTTACGATATAAAACAATAATATTTTTTTCAGAAGCTTCTCAAGCTAGATATTTCTAACAAGTCTTCCCTAATCACAAAAATAAATCTATCCGCAAAGTGATGAAAAAGTTCGTTTCCTATTTCTACCACAGCGACCCGCGAAAGAAAATGCTGTGGACGCCACCACTCGGCACAGACCTCATTCTGTGCGCTCGGGCTGGATGCAGGCAGGCCACGGGCCAGCTACGATCCGCTGGGACCGGGCCTTCGCCCGTATCTGCGGGGACGAGGAGCCCGCCGTGTGCCCAGACCCACCGGGCGGGATGCGAGCGTGGGAGCTGCGCCCTCACCTTGGCCCACCAGCTGGAGAGCACGAAGTAGGTGTTCACGTTCTCCTCCCCGAACTGCTCGGCCACGTAGAGCCCCAGCGAGCCGTACTTGTCGTAGATGTTTCTTTTCGTGGAGTCCGTCAGGATGGCGTGGGCGTTGTTGATCTCCTTAAACTTGTCTGCGGCCTCTGGGTTATCTGGGTTCTTGTCAGGGTGATATTTCAAGGCCAGCTTCCTGCAAACCAGAACCATCTGTTGGTCTCACGCCTCATGCTCATCCACCGGATGGAGGGCCGGCAGAGGAACGTTTACCTGTCACCACCTCCCCTTCCAACCGGCCACAGAACTAGAGAACGCCAGGCTCGGCAGAAATCTCGGCCATTGTCTCAGGGCAAACCTCCCGTCCTGAACCATCCACAGAGCAGCAAGTGCACGGTGAGCGCTGACCTGCGGGCACTCCCAAGAACTTCCAACCCCGCTGCTGCCCTCTAGCGTCCTGACTGTACATTTGCCAAATGGAGGGACAGGCGAGGAGCGTGCAGCACAGGCGTTTTATTGTACCGATAAGGAGATAAGCTGAGAACACACTGTGTCGACCCTCTGCACCGACGACAGTGTCGGCCTCTGACAGCTGCTCGGTGACACCGCACAGGAGGGCAAGCTCAGCCACGTGGGAAGGCCACCCCGGGCCGTGGGGACCCTGCCATCACAGCTCAGCACATCCAAACCTGCCCCCCGAGCCGTCTGTTCCAGGGTAGGGAGTACGCATGACCCACAAACTATTTTTTTTGTTGCCGAGAAAACATCAAGGTAATAACCGTAAGCTGTAAGGGGACACACTACACACACAAAGATGCAATGGAATGGCTACCAGTGAAACAGCGAGGAGGCCGGGGAAACACATGCAGATGAAAGACAGGAGGGGCGCGAGCCGCCCGCCCCAGGCCCAGGCCTCTTACCGGTAGGACTTCTTAATGTCATCCGAAGTTGCATTCTTGTCCAGCCCCAGAACGTGGTACAGGGATTCCCCAGAGGTAGAGAGTGAGCGCTGTCTCTGGTCTGCCATGGCAGGCTAGTCTACAAGGAGAAGGCGGAGAAAACATCAAAAAGTACAAAAAAAAATTCCAAGCGCAGAGCTGATGGACTTGATTCCGTTTGCCTATTTTCAGCAAAAAAAATCACAGCACTCTGTAGGGGTCACAATGTACACCAATATAACACATTCAACTATAGCAGGAAGGAGGTGTGGTCCCACATGGTGGTTAAGGGGCAGTTTCTAACTGTGCTACACTACTGTCACCCTAAGTAGACTGTAAAAAATTTAAGTGTGTTTATTGTAATCCCTTGGGCAGCCTCTAAATAAAGACATAAGGAGGCAAAGCTAGAAAGCTGAAGGGAAAATGGAAATGAATCTCTATAGACTAAAAACTCCATTAAGAGGAAGAGATTGTCAAAATGGATAAAAAATGCAAGACCCAACCAGACACTGTCTGCGAGAGACACTTTAAAAACAGAGTCTCAAAATACAGGAAGCAAGTGCTGACTGCAATAAGGGGAGAAGCAGACAACTTCGGTCACAAACATCTTAACACCCCTCTCTCAGAAACTGACAGGACACACACACAATCAGGAAAAATACCGACAATCTAAAGAACACTATCAACCACCGTGAGCCAATTACCTCTATGACACCCACATCCACAGAACTTACACTTTTTAAGAATCACCAAGACATACCGCATGATGGGCCTTAAAACAAGTTTTAACAAATTTAAGTGGACTGAAATCATACACAGTATGTCCCCAACCCTAACAGATTAGAGACCCAAAAGGATGAAGACCTCAAGTGTTTAAATATTAAATGATACACTTCTAAATAACATGCAGTTCAAAGAAAAGAGGACGGACATAATTTCTAAACTCATTACTGATCTAATAATCTGTACGTGATTATGGGCTACTACTTAAAAATAAGTTGATATATTCATAGTTGCCAAAACTCAGAAGCAACCAGGATGTCCTTCAGCAGGTGATGGATAAATAAACTGTGGTCCATCCAGACAGTGGAATATTATTCAGCAAACTTATGTTTTCCATGAAAAGACATGGAGGAACCTTAAATGCATTTAAGTGAAAGAAGCCAATCTGAAAAAGCTACAGACTATATGATTCCAACTCTGACATTCTGGAAAAGACAAAACTATGGAGACAGTGAAAAGATCAGTGTTTGCCAGGGGTTGGGAGAGGGAGGGAGGAACAGGCAGAGCACAGGGGATTTTCAGGGCAGTGAGACTATCCTGGTACTACAATTGCAGATACATGTCACTATACCTTTGAAAAACCCCACAGAACGTGCAACACCAAGAGTGAGCCCTGATGTAGACTACAGACTTGCGTTACTCTGTATCAATGCTGGAGCATCACTCAAAACAACGTACCACACCAATGCTAATAAACTGTAGGATTGGGGCGGGCAGGCAGTACAAGGGAACTCTCTGTACATTCTCCTCAATTTTTGTGTAAACCTAAAAGTGCCTTAAACAATAGTTCTGCTATCCTCAGAGACTGAGATTACAACAAGCTGTGAAGAAAAAGGAGCACAGAAGGATAAGACAGTCTCTGGAAGTCACTATCTGAGCAGTGAAGTTGTCAACGAAGCAGAGGGGTACAACGATACGCCTGAAACGGCCGAAGGCCAGAGCACAGAGAAGGCACAATTCAGGAAGCGTCTGAACAGAACCAGCACAGAGAAAACAGAAAATGAGAAAATCTGTCAGGCAGGAATTTGAAAGGCAAAGAATACAGACAACTGAGAAAAAATAGTCAATTGAAAACAAAACTAGAGCCGAAAGAAAACACAAGTGTGCAAACTGAGGCCCCATCAGGTAGAGCACCAAGGCCATACTTCAACATCCTGGGCGCTAAGAACTTCCCCAAACAAAACACGTTTCGAATTCTAAGGAGAAAGGAGTTTCACCTTAGGAGTCCACAATCAACAAAGTGTAAAGTCAGAAGAACGTATGAACGCCAGAGTCGGGAAAAGTACTGCCTGCGCGTCTTCAATGAAACAATGATCTGAGGAGTATTTCAACAAAATGTGGAAGGAAATCAAGAAACAGGAAAAGATGTGGTAAGAGGAGTGGTGGTGTCCCGGCCTGCGGGGGAGTGGCCCAGGAGTGCCCCCTCCTGCAGGTGGCATGGTCACTTCTGATCAGGACACACACATGAACTCCCTCCAGACTGGGTTCCGCAGGGGCTGGGCTCCCCCGGCCCCCTGTAGCCTCACGACGCAGGCACTCCGACGGTTATGTCACAGACAGAGAGACAGATACACGGAGAGGTGAAGTCAGGACCTGAACCCAAACCAAAGGGCGCGGCCTCTTGGCTGAGGGACACCAGGTCAGCCACCCTGGCATGAAGCATAAGGGACGGTGGTGTACAGCTGAGGGCAGGAAATTAAACACGCCTCACTTCAATCCCAGAGATGGTGGGCTTTGGAATCAGGGTGTGAGGACTCTAAAGCCCAGTTCCGACAGCGTCCAGCTGCTTGGCGTGGCCAAGTCGCTGCAGTGCTTGGAGCCTCCCTCCTCACCTGGATGGACACAAGGACCCCCCTGCCCCCCACCCCATGGCAGGGCTGCACAGAACCCAGGGACCCTCAGTGATGTTGATGACGGAACATATTCTCATCAAGTCTCCATTACTAGGAATTTTGTCCATTTACTCCACAACAGAAGTACCATGACTTCGTCAAGTTTAATTACCACTTGGCTAAGTAATTTTTTTGGTCCTTAGGTACTGTTATGGAAAATACAACTCTGACAAATTATTTTGTATTCTCAGTTACTCAGTACCTACTAAACAGCGCTTTTAGAGCCCATCCACAGGAAAATATCAATAAATACTTTTGTATCTGCTTATACAAGTAACTATATGATTATCTGAGACGTCTAGAGGCAGTCAGCTACTTAATTTGACTAAAAAGAATTCCCTGTGGAGCTTTAGCATTTAAGTCATGATTCTCCAGCACCGCTTACACCAGAGATCACAGACGTTCTTGCAACAAGGGGCACCATTTCCTAGTCTAGGACAGAACCACCCTAGGAAAAATCAGCACACACCTGGCTTAGTTTACTAGGTAAGCTAGTCACTGTGGCTCATCATCTGCTTGTTCACAGGTACAGACAGATCACTGACTTTCAAAACCTTAGAATTAATTTTCTTTTCTGTTTTTTTTTTTTGCGGTACGCGGGCCTCTCACTGCTGTGGCCTCTCCCGTTGCGGAGCGCAGGCTCCGGACGCGCAGGCTCAGCGGCCGCGGCTCACGGGCCCAGCCGCTCCGCGGCACGTGGGATCCTCCCGGACCGGGGCACGAACCCGTGTCCCCTGCATCGGCAGGCGGGCTCTCAACCACTGCGCCACCAGGGAAGCCCCTTTTCTGTTTTGTTGTTGTTGTTTTCTACTGCTGAGCTTTAAGAATGCTTTGTATATTTTGTTATATTTTTAAATTTTTATTTATTTATTTCTGGCTGTGTTGGGTCTTCGTTGCTGTGCGCGGGCTTTCTCTAGTTGTGACGAGAGGGGGCTGCTCTTTGTTGCAGTGCGCAGGCTTCTCATTGAGGCGGCTTCTCTTGTCCCAGAGCACAGGCTCTAGAGCATGGGCTCAGTAGTTGTGGCTCGCGGGCTCCAGAGCACAGGCTCAGTAGTTGTGGCGCACGGGCTTAGTCGCTCCGCGGCACGTGGGATCTTCCCGGACCAGGGCTCGAACCCATGTCCCCTGCATTGGCAGGCGGATTCTTAACCACTGCGCCACCAGGGATGCCCCAGAATTGATTTTCTTAGTTTCAGTGGCCTGCCAGCAACTATGACCAAACTTTAAAGGCCAATACTTGTTTAATAATAAACATATCTCCTCAATCCCAGGGATTAAAAATCAGGTTCCGCATTCCCAGTCCTTAGTGCCCGGCAGCTTTCCCTCCCCCACCAGGTGTGGCGCGACCCTGTGACACTCAGTGCCAGAACGTGGTGGAGCAACGCGGGACATTCTGCCTGGACACTGACACCATCAGGCAAGTTCTCCCCACACAGAGGAACAGGTTAATGCTCATGTGGATTCAAGAACATATGGAACGAAGAGCTTCCAGAAAACACGACTTGGTGATAAAATCCAGCCAGTGAAGATGTGAACCGGAGGGAAGTCATCAAAAATGGAAGCCGGGGCAACAGGTCTGCAGGCAGGCGACAAACCCACAGAAATGCAAGATCCCGACGGAGGAGCGGCAGGAGCCCCAGCAACAAACCCACCGCAAACCTCCTGCCCTGACGGCGGGTCAGGGCACAGGCGGGCCAAGCGCGTGCAGCCCCACGGCCCCAGGCACACGGGTGCCCCTGGTTAAGGGGGCGGGTCTGCTGTGGTGAGGGAGCAGCAGTTTTATTAGTATCACTGTGATCTTTTGTTTGCCAAATTCGAGGGAAACTGGAACAAACGCTTCTATTTAAAAGACGATGTGGGGGCTTCCCTGGTGGCGCAGTGGTTAAGAATCCGCCTGCCAGTGCAGGGAACACGGGTTCGAGCCCTGGTCTGGGAAGATCCCACGTGCCGCTCAGCAACTAAGCCCGTGTGCCACACCTACTGAGCCTACACGCCACAACTACTGAAGCCCATGCGCCTAGAGCCCGTGCTCCACAAGAGAAGCCCTGCTCGCCACAACTAGAGAAAGCCTGCACGCAGCAACAAAGACCCAATGCAGGCAGAAATAAAATATAAATAAATAAATAAATTTTTAAAAGTAATAAAAATAAAATAAAAGATGATGTGAATATCTTCGGAAGGTAAGTATCTGGTAATCTGGTTGTTTCCGGGAAGAACCAGGGAGCAGAGGTTAAAAGACTCTTTTCTTTGTTGTCTACCATTTCTTTACCTACTCCCATGCTATCGTTTGATTTTTAAAATCATGTTCTTCTGTAGCCTCTTCCGCATGGTATGAACTTTTTATAAATCTATGTATGTATCTTTTTTATAAAAACTACAAAGTTGTCTTTCTCCTTGTGCTTCCAGACGCACGTCTGCCCCCCTAGAGGCTCTGTCACAAGTCACTTCCAGGACACACGACTTTAGCATGTCGGACTGTCAGGGGTACTGAGAACCCAGCCTTCCTGGCCAACAAGGTCCTTTAGCCCAGGAGTGTGGCCCACATTCCCGTGCACTAACTTCCCTCTCACAGCCAGCAAGCCTCCAACAGTCCCCACAGAATCCCTTCTCATTAGAGTTCAAGAGCAAGCTGTCCATGTGGGGATGTGTTTGGGCCGCTAGCCAATCAAAGGGACCTCAACGGAGGAGCGAGCCAGCCAGGGTCTAGGCAACTCCAAACTCTCCTAAGAACCAGCAAACCAGCAAACCCTCATGTGGACTCCCTCCAACCCCATTTTCAGTCATTAGAGTTTTCTGACATCACAAACAGTAAGTGTGAGAGGCTAAATAAACTTCCTTATATTTTAGTGAAATCACTGACAGCACAGCGATGGGTATGGACAGCTCAAGGCTAATGTAATTATGTCTAAGCCAGGAAGTCAAACACCAGAAAAGAGCAAGCTGGGGAGAGGAAAAGGCAGCACAGACTTTAACACCAAGGCTTACTTTGGTGCTATTCGTCAGAGTATTATTACTCTAGAAGCAGGTGTGCAAGCTTTTTGGTAAAGGGCAAGATGGTAATATTTCAGTCTTGTGGGCCATACAGACAGTCTCCTTGTCCCGAGTTCTCAGCTCTGCCTTTGAAGCACGGAAGCACACAATGTCTAAAAGAATGGGCACAGCTGTGCACCCATAAACCTGACTTAACTACAGAAGCAGGCACAACCCTTGCCCCAGGGGTCAAGTAATGGCTCTCTTGTGAATTGTTGTAGGGAAGTTGGGTGTTGTGAACAGGCACTTACATTTGTGTGCTGTGGGCAAGCGTCGGCTTAGTTACTGTGACTCTTTTTCGGTCCTCAAAGTTAACTTTGCACAAATACAAAACGAAGACGTGGGCAAGAAATGTTGTGAATATGCATTTCCAATCAAGATGGCAAAATCCAAAGAAATTTGTCGCAACGTGAAGCAATGAGGCCAGAGAGGAGCAACAGCGCCCACCCCGAAAAGCTGCTGGAAGAGCTGTGAACGAGGTGATGGCATTTCTGACGTAAACCATCCCCGAGAGCTCAGTGTCGTCCCCTGTCAGTCACTCTTCTTACTTCAGATCGTGGTTGAAGCACCACTAGCTCTGGCTTCCGAGGGTTTTTCCAACTGGAATCTTAGGTTCCCATGTAATACGGAACAGTGACCCTGATAATATCTTCATACCAAAGAACAGAGAAACGAGATCCCTTACTTTGTGAGTTTCTCCACGGAGACGAGGAGAGCCCGCTGACTGCATAAGATACAAACTGTCCCCGAGGAAGACGCCCCCCTCCTGTCACCGCTGGCGGGTACGCAGCACAGCGACAGTGCAACCCTACACCCAAGCAATAAAGACACTTTCAATGTGCTTTGCTGGGGCTCCAACGACGATGACTCTGTTCACAGGACACACATCTGTCTCGAAGGGCGTTTACCCTTCCCCAGGATCACGGGTTCAAAAGCATTTACACACACGCCGGGTGCTGGGCAGGAGACACCACCCCTGATGCTGGGGGGTGTTGGCGTGGGAAGACACCCTAAATCAGGGTGAGCATAGCTCCCCTAGAACACTGTGATGGGAGCAGCAGAGGCCCACTGTAGGATCACCTGGCTGCAGAAGACAGAATGAAGATGGACAGAATCACGCCCAGGCCCACCAGTCACACTGCTGAAAACCAGAGATCAAGAGAAAATGGACGTGTTGCAGAGGAGCTAGAGTGTGAACCATACTCTCCTCATTAGAAATCACAGGACCCAGAGGGCAGTGGTAACCAACTTGAAAGCACTCAGGTAAAATACCTGTCAAACCAGAATTCTATTTCCAGAAAAAACACCCCTCAGAAACAAAGGCTGAAATGAAGACATCTTCCGACAGAGACTAAGAGAACCCATCACAAAAACCTAAAAATCAAGAAACACCAATGAGAGTTACCTGGACCGAGGGGAAATAACACCAGATAGAAACCAGCGTCTTTAGAAGGAATGAAGGCCACTGGAAGTGGTGAGCACGTAGGTAATAGATGATCTTTTCCTCTTTCTTTTTAAAAAATACACAGGACTGCTGGAAGCAGGAACGATCAACCTTGGCTTGTGGGGTTTGTGCTGCAAGTAAGACAAACAGGACACCTTCGCACAGAGAAGCAGGGGGTGGGGACAAATGGACGCCTTATGTGAAGTAAGCAGCATGAGCTCTAAGAAAAGCAAACACCACACAGGGCCATCAACAGAAGGACTGACAATTTCTGGTCTATTCTCTACAGAACACTACTTACCAATAAAAAACATACTGACACAGCAATTAAATCAATAAATCTCAAACACAATGTGTTACGCAAACAAGCTAAACACAAAATGACTCCATTTATACAAAGATTAAGAACAGGAAAAACAATGTCGTGCTATAAACCTGAAAAGCGACTGTTTCAGGGAGGTCAGGGGACCTCCCTAGGAGACAGGAATATTCTTAACTTAAATGCAGCAGTGATCTCACAAGTGTACACACCAAAACTCACTGAACTCCAGTTAAGATCCGTGCCTTTCACGGTATGTCAAGTTTACCTGCAGTAAAAAGAGCAGCTGTTGTTAAGTAATGTGATTTGTTCTCAGCATTAATTAGATGCTACAAGAGAACCAAATGAAACATAAAATTCTCTAGTCTGTGATGGCAGGCTGCCTGTTTTTACAACAACTTTCATGGAGACACAGAAAAACATCCGTTTGTCTGTCATTCTGTGGCTGCTCTCAGCAGAGACTGTGTCACCAGGAAGCCGAAAATTTTTACCGTCTGGCCCTTTAAGAATGAAATAGCTGCTATGAACATGATTCAAACTGGTATTTTATAATTTTGAGTCAGAAAATGAAATAAATGCTGTCCAAGCATAAAAATTATTAAATGTAAATTTCTACATCACTTTCACACACGTTTCAAAAGTTAACATTCTAGTTAGAAACTACCCACTGCCAGGAAACATGCACTTTTAAGTTTCATGCTCAGTTGGGACACGGTCTTGTAACTAAGAGAGACCTGAACTGCAAATGGACAGATCTGACTTCATTCTTAGTATGTGTGATATTGGGAAATGCATCTAGGAGGCTCCCGTCAAGCAGAAAGGTTGTGGAAGACAGTGAAGGGGACAGAGAAAGAATCAAGTTTTGTGGGGTTTTTAAATCATTAAAATCAACTTTTTTCAAAAGTTGTCTTAATATTTTATTTTCTTAATTTTCTTTTTTTGAGGTTTATTCTAATTTTATTTTTTAAAATTTCATTGAAGTATAGTTATTTACAATGTGTTAATTCCTGCTGTATGATTCACATGTGATTCAGTTATACATATATATACGTTTTTTCATATTCTTTTCCATTATGGTTTACCACAGGATATCAAATATAGTTCCCTGTGCTATACAGTAGGGCCTCGTTGTTTATCCTTCTTAATATTCTATAGTGATCGGGCATACCTTAATGATTTAAGAGAAATAAACAATTTTCCAAAGCGGGAAAAAAGATCATCCTAAAAAGAAGTAAACATTTTTCCAAAGCGGGAAAAAAGATCATCCTAAAAATAATGTCCCACAAGTGACAAACTGAAGACCATCCCCTTTGCACCTGGTCAGTGCTCTCCCCTCCCCAGAGTTGGTTTCTCCCATTGTCTTGTGACCTGTCTTCTGCATCCCTCGATTTCCCCCATCTCCCCAAAACCTGGCACCACAGGCACACAGCTCCAAGCTCAATGCCGTGAGGAGGCTCCACTAGAGTGTCACGGGGGAAACCAGGTGTCCTCTGCCGCCAGCCTCAAGGTCCAGGAACAGGCCAGCTGTGCTGAGTTGGTGACTAGTCTTTGCCTGAGGAGTCCAGGAGTCCAGCACCTGTTATTTGTTTCGTTTCGTATTTTTTTGGCCGTGCTGTGTGGCTTGCAGGATCTAAGTTCCGCGATCAGGGATCGAACCCGGGCCACAGCAGTGAGTGCGCCAAGTCCTAACCACTGGACCACCAGGAAATGTAGCATCTGCTATTTGAGGTAGCACCTCAGCATTTTGATTTTTCCTAAAGCCGTTTCGGTTAAATTTCAAAGGCATCCCCGAGGCCCATGTCAGCACCTGGGGAGCAGCCACATCTACCTGAGCTACACCTGCTGTAACTCAGGAACTGCCATCCAGCTATGCTCCCAGCCTTGGCTCCAGGAGGGTTAGGTCCTGACCTTTAGGCTGTGTCATTTTTAGTAACACATACCTTTAAAAACAAACAACGGGCACATTCTGCAAATCTGTAGTGCATCCTGGTACTGCTAGGAAGAGTACTGGGGCTCCTCCACATTGCGGGGCAGACAAGCCACACACGAGCAGGGAAAAATGGGCTTTAAACCCGTCAAAGCTCGCCAACCCCAAGAGGCAGGGGTCCGGTTAGGGGGAGGCTCTTCTGGAGGACACGCAGTCTGTCGTCCCTCACTGCCGCCAGGACAAGTCTGTAAAGCACGGCTCTACTGCTGTCGCCACCCCACTCAGGTCCTTCCCCAACTGCCCACTGGCTGCAGCATCAAAGACCAGCTCCCGGGCCTGCCCTACAAGGTCCTTCTGGACACAGACCCTGTGTGTGGCCGACAGCAGCCTCCTCCTGCCACTGCGCCCACTGGGCCTCACGGCCTGACAGCCCGCTCTTAGGCAGAGGCAGTGCTGCCAACCCTGAGCACCCGGGGTCTCCTCAACATCCTGCCCCCCTCCTACGTGGAACCCCTACTTAGACCTCTGACCCTGAAGCGACAGCCCTGGTCCCAGAAGGCCGGTCCTGGCGCCTGCTCCATGGATGCACGGCAGAGCCCATCACATTCCATGGAGCCGTCCTGAGCCTTGAGCATCTGTCTGTGTGTTGTTTATTTGTTCAACAAATGTTTCTGAAGCACCTGCCATGTGCCACACTCTGCTCTCAACGCTGGGGCTTCAGCAGTGAACAAAGTAAACAAAGCGGGCCAAATCCCCGCGCTCACGGGCGCGTCTACCCTCCGTAGGAGACGTAATCATCTTCAGGGGAAAGCGCTGTGTATTCTGACTCCTGTATCTCCGTGTGTAACACCAGCATGCGCTGAATGTTTATTAAGAGTTGCTGTTGAATTCAACCTACTATTGCAGGAAAAAGATCATACGCCAACTTTGGAAAAATCATATGCCAACTTTGGAAAAATCATATGCCAACTTTGGAAGAACAGATTTGAAAACGTCTTAAAAGGAAGGCTTATTTTGGTTCTGTTTTTTAAATTTTTTTAATCCCCCTCCCTCCCTTCCTTCCTTTCTTGGTTGCGCCAGGTCTTAGTTGCGGCAGGCGGGCTCCTTAGTTGCAGCACGTGAGCTCCTCAGTTGTGGCATGCAAACTCTTAGTTGCAGCATGCATGTGGGGTCTAGTTCCCTGACCAGGGAGCAAACCCAGGCCCCCTGCACTGGGAGCACAGAGTCTTACCCACTGAGCCACCAGGGAAGTCCCTTGGTTCTGTTTTAAATATTTTACATAATATTTGATACACAGAAGGGAAGATGTGGCACATATAAGTCATGATGCATCATGATAAAATAAACACCATGATCCCATCCTTCAATTTAAAAACTAGAAAATTACCAATAATTTTGAAACTTCCTGCATTCTCCCCATATACATTACCCTGATGCAACGTTTATTACAACCCTTTGCTTAAAGAAATTTACCTCATATGTTTCTCCCTAAACACTATTTAGTTTTAATTTTTTGAGCTTAAAAAAATGGTCTTGGGCTTCCCTGGTGGCGCAGTGGTTAAGAATCCGCCTGCCAATGCACGGGTTTGAGCCCTAGTCCGGGAAGATCCCACGTGCCACTGGCATCCCACATGCCACGGAGCAACTAAGCCCGTGCGCCACAACTACTGAGCCTGTGGTCTAGAGCCCGCGTGCCACAACTACTGAAGCCCATGCGCCTAGAGCCTGTGCTCCGCAACAAGAGAAGCCACAGCAATGAGAAGCCCGCACACCGCAATGAAGACCCAATGCATCCACAATAAATAAATAAATAAGACCTTGTTAAAAAAAAAATGGTCTTAACACTGTGTATGCAGCCTTTTGTGACTTGTTTTTGGCCCGTGACTTGTTTTTGAAACTCAATATATTTCTAAGATTCTCCCAAATTGCTGGATGTATCTATAATTCACTCATTCCTGGTACTGGACAAATTCCATTTTGGGAACAGACCACAACTTATCAATCCATTCTTCTACTGGAGGATGCCTGGTCATTCCCAGGTTTTGCTATTACTGGGGTCCTCTGAACCTTCTGAGCAACTCCCACCTACAGTTTCTCTAGGGCAGTGCTGGGCACGGGGTGATGCCCTGCCAGCTCAGGTTAGTGCTAAGGGCAGAAGTTGACAGCAAGACTTACCCAACTGTCAGAGCAATAGCAAATAAGCACAGGAGAAGATACTCTACATCTCTACTCATTTCGGAAATGCAACTTCAAACTACAATGAGATACCACTACCTATGTATCAGAACGGCTTAAAAAATAACCAGACAACACCCAGTGCTGGTGAGGGTGAACAACGGCTAGACCCGTACACTGCTGGTGGCACACAAAATGGGGCAGCCACTCTGGAAGAGAGTTTGAAGTTTCCTATAAAGTTAAAGATAGGCTTTCACATGACCCAGCAATCCCGCTCCTGAACATTTATTCAAGAGAAATGGGAATTAATGTTCACATGGAAAATCTGTACATGAATATTTATAATCGCTAAACCCAGAAACAATACATATCTCCCGGTGAAAGGATAACAAACTGGAAGGTGAACACAACGGAGCACCACTTGGCAGCAGAAAGAAACGAAGCGCCCATCACATGACGTGGCGGATTCTCAGTAACACTGTGCTGAGTGAGAGAGGCTGGCCGCAGAGACTATAAGCTCTATGATTCCATGTACCGGACACTCTTGAAAAGACAGCTATACCTACAGAGAGCAGAACAGTGGATGCTGTGGGCATGGGGGGTGGGTACCGATGAGCGTGTTCCACAGCCTGAGCAAGGTGATGGTTACACAAATCTCTATGTATTAAAACTCAAGAGAACCGTACATCAAAGAACAAGAGGTCAATTTTACTGTATGTTTATTTTAAAAACGTAAAAAGAAAAAAATCTGGGTTTGCATTTTTCTGTTTTGCTTGTGACTTATTCTTCTAGCTAGTCATTTTCATTGTAGTTTACAAAAATATCAGCCTGTGACACAATGGAAATTAAAACAAATAAAATCTGGTCCTTCACCACAAACAGATTAGGAAGAACTGTTGTACGGTGTGTACCTACAAGTGGAACTTTAGGGTCCCAGAGAAGGGGCAGGCCAACCGCTACCCAGATAACCACACCCCACAATGACGGGCGCCCCCAGGCTTCCCGATTTCCCACCCATCTCTTTATACTTATCATGAACACAAGTTCACACATTTTTCTACTGTGGTAAAAACTATAGGACTGACCACCTTAACCACTCGTACGTGTACAGTTCGGTAGTGTTGCCTATTTGCACATTATCATGCAACAGATCTCTCACTTTTTCTTTTTTTTTTTGGCCACACTGCACGGCATGCAGGATCTTAGTTCCCTGACCAGGGATTGAACCCGTGCCCCCTGCAGTGGAAGCGCGGAGTCCTAACCACTGGACTGCCAGGGAATTCCCTCTCACAATTTAATTTTTATGTAACTGAATATATCAAATCTTTGTGAATGTATTTTTTCTCTTCTTTGTTCAATAAATCCTTCTCCATCTCAAAACCCAAAGTGAATTCTCCTATACTTTATTCTAAAGTTTTGTCACCCACAGGGTCATCCGCTCCATCTGGGGTTAACCTGGGCCCAGCGTGAGACACAGATCAGCATCACTCGTCTGAGCAATGCCAGCCCCAAAGTCCCAGATGCCCCCACAGAATGTCCAGTCTTCCCCTGGGACCTGCGGGCGCACTCTAACTCCCACAGGGGAGGGCTATGGGTGGTGGTGAGGGCTCTCTATCTGGTTCCATTCTCAGAGCACTTTATTCAAAAACCCCCAAAATTACCTGAGGCAGTCTCAAAAATTTTTACAAAAGCTACAAATTCTGTTACTTCTACACACATCATTAAATAATACTTAAAACAATCATATTTTAATACAAGCATCCATTACAAAGACAAGGTGGGTTTAAAAGCAATGAACAGAGACTCCCCTGGCGGTCCAGTGGTTAAGACTTCACCTTCCAATGCAGAAGGTGTGGGTTCAATCTCTGGTCGGGGAGCTAAGATCCCACACACCCTGGGGCCAAAAAACTAAAACATAAAAAAATAAATAAAATAGGGCTTCCCTGGTGGCACAGTGGTTGAGAGTCCGCCTGCCGATGCAGGGGACACGGGTTCGTGCCCTGGTAGGGGAGGATCCCACGTGCCGCGGAGCGGCTGGGTCCGTGAGCCATGGCCGCTAAGCCTGTGCGTCCGGAGCCTGTGCTCTGCAACGGGAGAGGCCACAACAGCGAGAGGCCCACGTACCAATCAATCAATCAATCAATCAATAAAAGCGATGAACAGGTAATCCCATGAGCCACACCTCCTGGTGTGCAGACAGGTTTGCCCCGTGTCCCCTGGGGACAGGCTGTGGTGGGAAGGCCACACCAGGGCCTCTCACTGTCTCTGGGGATGCCCCTCCGAGATGCAGAGGTTTCTAGGGCTGCCATGAGGCGCTCTAGCCTCCCTGCCCGCTGCTGGTCATCGCAGGAATGTGGCTGGACAGGCAGCCTTGAAAGCCACTGTGGTGCCAGGGGTAGGAGGACAGAGTGCCCAGAGTAAAGAAAGTTCCAGGCCACAAAGATAATACATCATATCATGGGTAGTCTGAAAATACAGAAGAAAAAGGCTAATAATGTAAGAAAAAGGCTGTTAGGAACCTGGGGAGAGAGAGGCACTACTCTAGGAAGAAAACATCATCAGAGCAGGATCCAGGCTCTGTTAACAAACATGGTTTCCACAGGTGGGAATAACGTAAGCAACTTATGGATTTTCAGCAATAAACTTACAGACAAGCAACGTTATGTTTACAAAACACAATGTAAATTTCTCTTGACCCTGTAAAAGTAAAAGGACAAATGAAAGTCAGAGGAGGAGAAGGGAAGAAAGGAAGAAAGGCCAACACCCTCCAGTTAGTGAGAGGACAATGCATGCTGTTGATGGAGCACGACCAAGTCCTGTCACACAGGAGACAAGAGGTAAGCGCAGCTACGCTGGGACGGGAGGACAAAGATGCCGCTGCATCGGGTCAGGACAGAAGGAACAGGGGATCCACCAGGTGATGAGTCAGGACACAGCCATGAGGTGCGATGCAGTGACCGTGAGCCAGCACCTCTGGGAGGGGATGGGGTGCAGCCTGGTGCGGGCACAGCTGCAGAGCCTCCCACACTTGGAGCCTGGCCCCACGGAAGAAAAACTTCACTGAAAATAAAGATACTAAAGACAGGTACAACTGGTGTTCCAAAGACAGCTGACCTCTCTCCTTTGA
Source organism: Physeter macrocephalus (assembly GCF_002837175.3). Lineage (NCBI taxonomy): Eukaryota > Metazoa > Chordata > Mammalia > Artiodactyla > Physeteridae > Physeter > Physeter macrocephalus. Next base: position 336,708 of record NC_041227.1, read on the forward strand.
AGGAATCGTCATTTAAAATCCGTGATGAACCTTGGAAAAAGGACATTCAAGAAACAGCTGGTGGCAGGGCGGGGTTCCCTGGTGGTCCAGTGGCTAAGACTCCGCGCTCCCAATGCAGGGGGCCCAGGTTCAACCCCTGGTCAGGGAACTAGATCCCGCATGCATGCCACAACTAAGACCCAGAGCAGCCAAATAAATAAATAAATAAATATTAGAAAAATGAAAAAAAAAGAACCAGCTGGGCCTGGAGCACCTCACCTCCTCAGGCAAGGGAGGGCCACCTCCTACCGGTGCTGGGGACACACTCAGAACACGGTGGAAAACCAGTGGTTTGAATGCATGACTCTGAACTCATTATCTGTTCCAGAGGGAAAAGATTAATACACTGCAGAGTAGCAGGAAACGGCCACCAATGACCTCCACAGATATATCTGAAGAATTATAAGCAAGAGTCAACAAACGTGGAAGGGGTAAAAGGGACAATGCTGAGTATCACAGGCGTCCGTTACCTTTACTCCTAACTTAAAATGAAGTTCAAATGTAAAGAATTCCTAAATTCTTCAGGAAAATAGAGGAACCCCTAAAGATGTCATCTTTCTTCCTTAATTCTAAGAAGAATAAAAAGCAACAGTGATGCTGAGCCTTAAGACAGAGAGAATTAGAGTCAAACGCATCCGTCTTTAAGAAGGGCTCCCCGTCAATCACCCAAGCACGAGAGAGAATGGGTCTAAACCCCAGGCAGAAGGGCCAACCTACCAAAGAACAGTCACTAAGAAGCACTTTCTCCCAACAATAAGCACAATGCTCGGTCACAAAAAGAGCGTGTATTCCAGTACTAAAGACACTGAACGCTCAGCCCTCACAGAGGGAGCACGAGGCTGACCAGCAAGGGCTCAGCAGACACCCCGGGGAGCCAAAAGGCCCCAGCATGGCCGCACCCTAAGCCCTTCTGAGGTATAAACTGAGCGACTGCCCCAGTACTGGCCGAGCGTTCAGTACGGTCTATGGAATTAATTTTATCAGTAGTGACTTATGTCCAGAAACCAAATAAGGATTTTCTTTCATAAACTAATGCTTACATACAGTCAGTCAAAAGGAAAAGGTCAGAAGTTGAGCAAAACAACTCTAACTATGTGTCTGAATACAAGAAGAGTCAAAAAAAATTGAACATTCTCAAAAGCCTGTGACTCAGAGAGGAGGCTGCCTATGGCCCAATGTGGACGGGAGCGCCTCACTGCCGACCTGGCCCTCCTGGTCCTGCCTGCTCAGCATCCCTGAGGTGCAAACAACAGGGCGACACTGCCTCTGTGTAAAGTGGGCCTAAAACAAGCTGGAACCCTGACACCAGAACATGACCGACAGACACAGGTGACATTTCCATCATCACAGCACTGGAGCCAACAGGTACTCACCTATGCACGAGGCTGCAGAAGGAGATTCTAGGCAGACCACTGCTATGACCAAACATTTCCAGAAAACCTTAACATATTCTCAAAGCTAAATATGAAACCAGACAGTGGAAGGCAGAAGTATTTCTCATAAAAGTAATGAGCAGGGGAGCTTTCTGGGTGTTGGTGTTCTAACCTCACAACCCCTACAATCTCAGGTGCTGAAGTCACAGGTACCCTTCAACCCAGGCAGCCACCTGCTGCCCCCGGCCCTCCGCGGACTAGGCCTGCGGATCAGCAGACAGACTGGAGAGCCGGAGGTATCTGTCACATGACAGAAAGGGCGTAACGCTGACTGGCAACCAGGTGCAAGTCCACTCTCGTGAATGCTTACCAGGAAGGATTCCTTACTATCTAGAGACCACCACGACATTCAAATCCTCAACTTTGACTATCACGTGAAAACACTTGTGACCAAAGTCACAGTCACACAGAAGGGCGTAGGCTAAGAGACCTACTTAACGCCTCCGGGAGAGCCCACAGACTCAGAGCAGTGCGGTGTGTGACACTGACAACCCAACGACCCACCACCTTGGGGGCATCTCCGCCCCCACGGAGGGGACTGGACACTCCAACTCCAGAATGAGCAGAAGCCTAAGACACACATAGCGGGTCAAGGTTCATCAAACGCAGCAGATGCAGCCACGACGTCTTCTGTGTCTCCAGCAGGAACGTGTCCCAAAACGCATCCACTAGAAACCGCACCGCACTGGAACGCCCCAGCCAGGGCTGCCCCATGTGAAAGTCCCTGGGGAGGGGGCCGCCCAGGGTTCCCACTGCTGGACTGACTGCCTCTGATGAAGCAATGGACCCTCCAACGATGACCAAAACCAACCATTCCATCAAATCTAGTACAAAACCAAGTATGAGCTGCACGAATTACCCCAGGACGAGCCAAGTGTAGAGAGACGCCTGATGTCAGAAGCGTGTCAAGACACATGCATGTGCTATCACAGTTGTACTGGTGACAGAACTTATGATTACTGCTGTAATTTTACCAACATGGTACCTACAACCTAGGGAGTGCTTACCATGTGCAGGCATTTACGGGCACACATGTTCTGGACCAAGAAGCCTGTGGGGCAGGTGCCCAGTGCAGTGGGTGGTGAGAGTGCAGCTCTTGGGCTACCTGCCTGGGCTGGAGCCTGGCTCTGCGACACATGGGCTCAGTGACCTGGACAGTTACTCAACAGCTTCATCTCCTCTTCGTCCAGTGGGGCTGCAGACAGCCTGGCACAGTGTGTCCATGATCGAGTTGTGTGAAATGTGGAGAACAGTGCCGGGTACAAGATTAACACGAGCCGTTACTGTTACGGCCTCCAACTTACAGATGAGAAGACTAAGGCCCAGAAACTGAGTCACCCCGAGGTCCCTGTGCGACGGATCAGCAGGGCTGTGATTCAAATTCAAGTCTGACTCCAAGTGCTGCACAATTTGACTGATTCTCGGTAACCGTTTTACAAAGAGGAGTGATTTTTCCCTGCCCTGAGCACAAATAACTTATTTTCTTGTACTAACCTACAAGCCTTATCTAAATAAGGTACTATATTAACCCTTTACTGTGTTTTTAAACTAAAATAAATACACATACAAAGTTTATAATGGTGAATAAAAATTATGTAGGTGGGCTTCCCTGGTGGCGCAGTGGTTGAGAGTCCGCCCGCCGATGCAGGGGACGCGGGTTCGTGCCCCGGTCCGGGAAGATCCCACACGCGCGGAGCGGTTGGGCCCGTGAGCCATGGCCGCTGAGCCTGCGCGTCCGGAGCTCCGCAACGGGAGAGGCCACGGCGGTGAGAGGCCCGTGTACAGGAAAAAAAAAAAAAAAAAAAAATGTAGGTTATACTTTATTTGACTCTCAGCTTGAACACTAATATTGATTATTGTTGTACACATTTTAGATGTAAAATCCATACTTCACTGATTTGCCTTATTGTGTCGTTTGCCTTTTAAAAATATAGGAAAAGACCTGCCTTCAAGGCTTTACGGGGCAGGCATCTAATCAGGTAAGGCTGTACCGAGCTGCTATTCACCGAAACACGCTCTGCCCCTGTGACCACCACAAAGAGGTGAGCTGTTCGTCAGCTGGATGGTTATTCTGGGGTGAGGAGAGGACAAAGACCCCTGTCCACTCCAGGGAGCAGCAGGGGGGGTCTGAGGAAGTGACAGGTCTGCCTCACGACACTGCGACTCTGTGAGCAGTTTAAGGAATGCCACAAGTAAAAGGTAGATCACAGACACTTACGAAGGTTTGCACAGCTCCCCCAGAGGAGAGCAGGGCCAAGAGTGCCCCTAACGCCCACGTGCACTGCAGTCCACCAGCCTGAGTGAGGATGAGACGGTGTTAGGAGCTGGCTGGACAGGCTGGCCTACTCGGCCACCAGGACAGCCCCCTCAGATAATGGGTTACAGTTACCCTTGTCACGGATCAATTTTTTGAGGCCTCTCACTGTCACGGCCTCTCCCGTTGCGGAGCACAGGCTCCGGACGCGCAGGCCCAGCGGCCATGGCTCACGGGCCCAGCCGCTCCGCGGCACGTGGGATCCCCCCG
>NC_041227.1:340795-394161 GCF_002837175.3 Physeter macrocephalus
ACCCGTGTTCCCTGCATCGGCAGGCGGACTCTCAACCACTGCGCCACCAGGGAAGCCCCCACGGATCAATTTTTATAAAAGAATGGACGGGGCAGATGAAACAAGTGTGGGAGTCACATGGACACTACACACCAGGGAGAAGGATGCTGTTGGTAACAGTCAGTTAGGGTCACCCAACCAGGCAGGATGATGCAAGAGAAAACGTCACCAACAGAAACAGCATTTTAAGAGGTAAATTCCGTGTTGTCACTTTAAGGTGTGTGACGGCATTATTTGTGCTTATTCTTCAATACCACACTTTCATACTAGAGAAAATATGTTAATCTCAGTTTCCTTATCTATACAATTGGATAACAGCTACCTTGCAAGGCCGTCCTGGGGATTATGGCTGATGCATGTTAAGTAACCCTGGCCTGCTCACAAGCAGATTGCCCCAGAGGTTTGCTGTAGGGGGAGGGGAGGCATCCTCTAAGTGAATTTTAGAAGAAAACAAACTGTTTCCAACAGACAACTATGCTTCGACAAGTTAAGAAATACTTCATAGACAATCCTTAAATTGTAGACGTTCTAGTTTCATCTCAAAATGAAACTGGGCCATTAAATTGCATTAAAATATTTCAGCTTTACTTGTGATGAGCCTCATGATTCAAAGTACCAGGTAAATACCGTCCAGTAAAAATTGTTATCCCGATACAGTTTCTTTTTCAGTTAATTAAACCAAAAACCAGATGTGGTCTGGTTTCACGCATCTTAAAAAGCCTACTGGGCTTCCCTGGTGGCACAGTGGTTGCGCGTCCGCCTGCCGGTGCAGGGGAGCCGGGTTCGCGCCCCGGTCTGGGGGGATCCCGCGTGCCGCGGAGCGGCTGGGCCCGTGGGCCGTGGCCGCTGGGCCTGCGCGTCCGGAGCCTGTGCTCCGCGACGGGAGAGGCCGCAGCGGAGGGAGGCCCGCATACCACAAAAAAAAAAAAAAAGCCTATTTATCACTAAATTATCACTATTTCTTAATTTACTTAAAATTCTTATTTTAAAGGACACTGCAAAATTTATTGCAACTGGCTGAAAAAAATCTCACATTTTACTATCAAACCCTACAGCAGTAGCTAAATTAGCAACAAACTATAAAATATCAAGTGTTAAAATTCTGTGTAGGTGAAGAAGAAAAGACACACACTGCCGGAGGAAATATAAATTTAGCAATATATGGCAAAAATAATAAAGTCTGCATTCTCTGACCTAGAATTTTTCATTATTTATCTTAGAGAAACCCTCTCATAATTAAAGACACTCCTTTTTAATAAAGGAAAATTCAATGGGACCACCTAACTAAACATCAAACATTTGCGATGCTGCTAATCCCTTCCAATAACAGAAGGAAAAAACTAAAAGGCAGGCAGTGGCACATGTTCCCTCTGCAGAGCCTGGTCCAGCTCAGTCAGGGCTGTGACCGGGAGCCCATGGTCTTGGACCCCCAGCGCCCAAATTCATTACCTCTGAAGCACCACAGGGCCAGACAGTACAGGATAACTCAGTTCTGATGGCTTCACGATAACACATTTCACTCCACCCAGTGAAAAGAAAAGAGGTGAAGGGCAGAGAGAGCACTCTAAGAAAGGGGCTGGCCATCCCAGAGATAGCCAGGGCGGGGCTCAGCCGGCAGGGTAGCAAGTCAGCATTCCAATCCTCTGACTTCCAGGCCTGCAACTTTATAACCAACTGGCACAGAATTCCTCAGAACACAGCAATGGAGAAGCCAAATGACTGCACATTTCACCACGTACACCGCCATGTTTTCCGGTGTTACATGTTCAGTGTAGAGAAATTAAAAGCACAATAAAATTATAAGTAATTCGGGGCTTCCCTGGTGGTGCAGTGGTTAAGAACCTGCCTGCCAATGCAGGGGACACGGGCTCGATCCCTGGCCCGGGAAGATCCCACATGCCGTGGAGCAACTAAGTCCGTGCGCCACAACTGCTGAGCCTGTGCTCTAGAGCCCGCGTGCCGCAACTACTGAAGCCAGTGCGCCTAGAGCCTGTGCTCTGCAACGAGAGAAGCCATGACAACAAGAAGCCCACGCACCGCAAAGAAGAGTAGCCCCAGCTCACTGCTACTAGAGGAAGCCTGCGCACAGCAACGAAGACCCAATACAGCCAAAAATAAAAATATATATATTAAATTTTAAGTAACTCATGGTGATGAACAAGGTTCATTTACACTCATACATTCAAGAAATATTCACTGATCACTCACAATGTACCACACAATTTGAAAATATTAGTTGGGTTTAATGTCAGGAAAAAAAGACTACGGTATCTGCCACAGAACTAAGTTCTGAACACCAGTGATGTAGATACACCTACAATGCAGTATGATTTTGGAGTGAAGTGGACCTTCGATGTATACGGACAACCCTTGAAAAGCAAACCACTTACGAAGGCATCTTCAGTGACACCCACTGAACGTATGGTCTCACTACATACGCTCTCTTTGGAGAATGAGATTCTGTACTTCTTTTCTGCAATTTCAATGTGAGCTACCAATATGTTTGCAAAACTCTTAGAACTTAAAACAACTCTTACCTGCTAAAGACCAAAACCTATTAAATGTCTGCAAGTACTAATAACCGAGAGAACATACCATTTCACCCATACAACGTCCTCAAACAAAATTAATGCAAAGACAACGAAAGACAAAATCAAAACTAAAAATTGTTTGGTGATCTAATCCTTAAATCCTCTGGGTTGAATTTCGAGTGACCAATAACAGACTGCTGTTAATCCTCTTCAGGGGATGTCACTACCTGAGCACTGGCCTTGCTAGCAGGACAGTAAAAGCATAACAGTTCCCTCGTGTTTTTTTTTTGGCTGCACCGCGCGGCATGTGGGATCTTAGATCCCCCGACCAGGGATCGAACCCATGCCCCCTGTACTGGAAGCTTGGAGTTTTAACCACTGGACCACCAGGGAAGTCCCAACAGTTCCCTCTCTTAAATGAGGGATAGCATTTTCATAAAATATGACTACTGTCATTTTTCAGCATCTCTGTCACTTAAATTTAGGAAGCAGTTGATGACATACCTTCCCACTTACCATCTCCTGTGCTCCCCCAACAGGCAGTAAGGGCAGGTACCATGACCCTCATCTTAGTGGGGCCCCATCATGTGAGCCCGAGTCTCGTCCTCTTTCAGGAAGGAAAGACTAGTACAGATTCTGCTGACACACAGACAGGGAAGGACTGTGACAGAGCAGGAGATGAGTCTGCAGCTGAAGAATGCTCTGATCTGACCATCCAATAAGAACATAAAAACAAGCCCCATTTGGGGAGCACTGCAGTTTTAACTACTGCATGGGGAGCACCTAGAGACTCACAGGGCACCGTCAAGGGCCAAGAGTCTCCTGTCCACCTCCTGGGCAAGAGCTGGCCGTCACCCTCCACACCTGTCCCCTGAAGACACAGGGTCTGTTTCCTTACTGGAAAACTGGCTGCCCTCATTGGCTGAGACATGGTTTGCCTACAGCACTGTATGCTCCAAACCCTGTACAAAGTACTTTATAAAAGAGATAAGGAGTTTTTCAAGGGTGATTATATCTGTGTCTATCATGCTCATTTTGGGGCTTCCCTGGCGGTCCAGTGGTTAAGACTCTAGGCCTCCACTGCAGGGAGCCCAGGGTTCAATCCCTAGTTGGGGAGCTAAGATCCCACATGCTGTGCAGTGGCCAAAAAAAAGAAAAAAAAAGCATTTGTAAATCAATTATACCCCAATAAAAATGTTTTTAAAAAATCATGCTCATTTTATTCCCTGACTTTAAAAGCAAAGTCCCACCTTAAATAAAATTCCACCTCGTCTCCTTACTCCCAGCCTCACAGCCTCAATTTTAGTCATTCATCCAACACCTACTGAGCATCTTCTACAGCCCAGGACCAAGGCAAGCATGTCACACCTGGGCTCTGAGATGCACCATCAGCAGCTTGCTAGGGATTCTGCCTGGTGGTGTCAGGTAGGTCAGCACAGGAACCAGTGCAGAGGCCTGACTCCAAGTTCCAGGTCTGAGACTGAGCAAAAAGCACTCGTCTCCAGGGTAGCTCAGCACTGAGCACAGAGCCATCCTTCCTCCACGAGTGAGGGGCACTCAAGAACACAAAGGGCCAAGAAACATGCAGTATCTGTTCAGTCCCAGCACCACGTTAATACAATGAATGAAAAACCAAGAACATAAATTCACTCTTGAGTGAAGAAGGTTCTGGAAATAACTTGAGTCCTTCAGTCACACATCAGGATGCGGAGCAGGCCTCGAGAACAGCTCTCGTTCATGTGGTTCTAACAGATTACTCCACCTCACCAATTTAATCAACAAATATCGGGACTTCCCTGGCGGTCCAGTGGTTAAGAATCAGTCTTGCAATGCAGGGGATGCCGGTTCGATCCCTGGTCAGGGAACTAAGATCCCACGTGCCGCGGGGCAACTAAGGCTGCGTGCTACAACCAGAGACCGCGCGTGCCGCAACTACAGAGCCCACGCGCTCTGGAGCCTGCGTGCCACAACTAGAGAGAAGACGGAACACCGCAACGAAGGGCCTGCATGCCGCAACTGAGACCCGACGCAGCCAACAAACAAACAAACAAATAAATAAATTTAAAAACAAAACAAAATAAATGTCACCGAGTACTTGGGACTAGCATGTGGGTTTTACTTTCTGGGGCGTTAATCAAAGACAAAATTTCTAAAAGCGTCATCACCAGTGGTAGATATGACAAAAAACTTTTTATTTTGCGCTAACGATAGACTAAAAGTTGCAAAAAGATTTACAGGGAGATCCTAAGTACCTTTCTGATCTTCCTCTTAACTGGCTGTCCTTTCCCAAAGGGGAGGTGACTTGCCACAACCCTCCCTCAGAACCCAGCCACAGTACTCAGTGCTCAGCCACAATGACTTTCGAGTGACAAGGTCACTGTATTGCAGAGCTGCTACTACGATCATCACTTCCATTCATTCCAACAGTATTTCCTGGACACGCAGTATGTGCCAGCCACTGTTCTTTGCACAAAACAGCCTCCCTGTGGACTTCACCTCATAGTAAAACATTAAGTATAATAAATACATTAAACAGGACATTAGAAGAATGAAGTGCTGTGGGAAAACTAAGCAGGAAAGGGAGACAGGAAACAGGAAGTGGCGAGCTGAAATTCCAGGTAAAGCAGTAAGGGAAGGCCTGCCCTCCCGGACCCTAAGGGTGAGGGCGCCAGTGATCTGGGTAGAGCCAGGGACGGAGCACAGGAGTCTGCTGAGAGCCTGGCGAAGAAGCCACTGTGGCGGGGGGCCCGCAGAGTGAGTCAGGGGGCCAGTGGTAGGGAGACTGGTCACAGAGGATGGGGGTGGCCTGACAGGCATCCCTGCCCCGCAAGGGTCCCCCTCCGAGGCCACACTGGTTCCACAGCTGAGCTCCCCCAGCAAGGCCTTGCCTCCTCCACGTGCCTCTCTAGTGTCTGCTCACCGGACAACCCCTAGCTGCTCTGACTTCACCAGGGCCAAGGGAGCCAGGCATGGGGGTCCTGCAACACGTGTGCCCCTCAGAGCCCCGTGCTGCTGGAAGCACCTGCCACTCAGCCCCTGGCTCGGCCACGTGCCATCAGAGGTGCACCAAGTCCCGCAACCCTGACACAGGTGGAACGAGAGCTGCACACTCTCAGGAAGTTTCTGAAAGCCCGTTAAGTCCTGCCTCATAATTTCACCTCTCAACGTCTGACAGGTGCCTCCATCCTGAAACTCAGCACCACGTTTAACAAGAAAGAAGCAAATAAACGAACACAAAATCTCAGCGGCTTTGACTAGAGTTCTGCCTTCAGGCAACCAGATTTAAGACGGGGCAGTATAACTGTCCATGTCAGCAAGGTAGTTTTTAAACAGACAACCAGTAAGGACAAAGGTGTCCAGCACAGCACCGCTCAGTCTATGACCCCCATCACACCTAAACCTGAAAACCAAAATAACACAGAAACTTTTGCTTCCTTTTCCTGCATAGCACAACCGAGCGAATTTTGAGAACTCATCTCTTAGGCACATGAAAAAGCGAGTCCTTGATCCAGCCGCTCAACACAAACAAGTTCGAACCCGCGGGAATGAGTTCCTAATCCTCTCTCGGCAAGACTACAACACAAGGCACTGCTTCAGATGTCCTCGCGAACAGAGAAAACATTTTTTTCTTACAAACCAGATGATTTTCACCCGCGAGATTAATCTACAGCGCGTCAAGGAACAAAGCTCAACTCCGCGAGATATAAGCGTAATGACCCAGGCACAGGTTACGTGGCTGCTGGACCGGCGGCGCCCCTCTTCTCGGCCGTCAGGACAGCAAAGACCCTCCCCGGGGCGGGGGCGCCCCGCGCAGACCCCGGCCCCGGAGCGCGAGCTGCGCTGGGGTGGGGGGTGGGGGGGCACTGGCTACCGCACCCTCTTCTCGGCCGTCAGGACAGCAAAGACCCTCCCCGGGGCGGGGGCGCCCCGCGCAGACCCCGGCCCCGGGGCGCGAGCTGCGCTGGGGTGGGGGGTGGGGGGGCACTGACTACCGCACGTCGGGTCTCTGGCCGCCCCCAAGAGCGGGCCCGGGGGCCCGACCGCGGCGCACGGCCTGGGCCTTCCCGCCGCTCCTCCGGCCGCGCCGCCGCCCCCCCACCCCGGTCCCGAGGGGGTGACGAAGGGGGGAGGAAGGGTCGTCGCCATTTCCGCCTCCTGGCGCGCGGCCCCGCCACCCCGCGCCGGTCCGCCCCCCGCCCCCCCCCCCCATCCGCCCGCCCGCCCGCCCGCCCGCCGGCTCCGCTCCTCCCTGCGCGGCGCTGCTGGGCAGCCGGCTGACGCGCTCCTCAGCCGGGGCTGCGCCTCGGGACCCGGCGGCTGCGGCGGCAGCGGAGACGGCGGTGGGGGTAGCGGCAGAGGGCGCGGGAGCAGCACCGGCAGAGGCGGCGGGGGCGCGCACGCTCACGCACGCTCACGCTCGCTCACGCACGCACCCGCACCGGCGCGCGCGCTCCCGGGAGGACGTGGGCGCCGGCGGATCGGAGCCGCGGGAGGGGCAGGCCGAGCGTGCGCCCAAAGCGCTGGACGAAGGCTCCGCCCACTAGTGGGGCGGAGCCCCGAGTGACAGCCCACGGGCGGGGCCCCTGGAGCCGTGGGCGGAGCTCGCACCTTGGAGTCGGAAGCGTCCACCGCCCCCGCAGGGGCGGGGCCGAGAGCGGGGGCGGGGCCTGCTCACCAGAGCGTCAGGTGCTCTCCGGTGCGCCGGCAGGTGCTTCGGCCAGCCGCCCTGAGGGAGAGGTGCGGGGACTTGTCTTGCAGCTGAGTTTGCCCCGCGCTTTACGTAAGATTGAGAACACATAATTGTTCTCGTCACAGAACGGGAGAGGGAGCTGGTGGGAGATGACCAGGAGGCCGACGGCCCCTGAGCCACTGTTTGGGACTGACGTTTGCTCATCCCTGCAGCGCAGAGATGCGACTTCCTGCCTGCCTGCCCAATCACCGAAGTGCCGCCGCCATTGTCCGGGCCCTCCCAGAACCACCTACAAACAATGTCTTGAAAGGGCGGGTGAACCAACTTCCACTCACTTCCCTCCCTGTCCAGGTACGACCGCTGCTCATCTCAGTGACCCCCTGAGGGAGGGGAGACCTGCTCGTTACCCTTCCCTATCACTTCTTATGACAGAAACAGTTCTACCATTTACTGAGTGCCTGCTCTGTGCCTGGTACACCGGTATGTGCCAGTTTTCATCCTAGAAGCCATCCAGCAGATTTTCTGGCCGGCCTCCCCACTTCCATACTTGCCCACTGGCCATTTGCCACTCAGCGGAGTCATATTCTTAACACAGAAACTTTAAGACATCCAAGGCTCCCTATACACGTTGAGTAAAATCCAAACTCTTTGCCAACAGGCTCCAGCCCCGTCTACCTCTGCCCTCTTACACCTCTCTGCCATCATGCCGGCCTTGAACTGCGCAGTTTGTCCGAGGCTCAGGGCCTGTAAGTGGCAGAGAGCTCAGGAAGTCGCCTGGCAGCCATTAAATTGTGCAACATCAAGCAGGCACGAAAAGGCCTTTGAAAACCAAGAAACAGAAAGGCCAGATTAGTGTCTATGTCCGTTGATTCAAAAGGATTGAAGATTCCGGGCCAGAATCACAGGAGGAATGAGAGAACCAAATGAACCCGGTACCAATTTCAGAATGAAGCTGTGTTGGGCACTGCAAGAATGAATGAAGCAGGCCTTAGTGAGTCCCTCCTTGACCTACTAGTTCCACTTAGGGGATATTCTTTCTAAGAAAATGTTCCCAAATACAGAAAAAGTTGTATGCACCAAGCTGCTCTTGATGGTGTTATTTATAATAGTGAAAATGGAAACCTGCACAACTGTACAAATAAGCACATTCAAATGGAACAATATAGTTATAAGATGTATACAAAGGTTACCTAATAGCACTGAAAATTTTTGTGATGGCTCCTGAAAGTAAAATGAGCAAAATGCACGATATATATTAGAAGTACGTTATTACAAATATGACTATAAACAGACAAGCCAACCTGTTTGGAGAAAATAAGAGGAAGAATACCGTCAAATATGGACAGTGGCTGCAGTCCGGCCCTGTGCTTTGCAGGCCCTTCACTTGGGCCAGGTGGGTGCCCTTACCCCACCTTGAGAGGAAACTGAGACTTCAGGGAAGCAGGTGCCATGGCTGCCGTCCAATGCCAGCCCCACCACTTGCTAGTCCTTTAAGCTCTCAAAGCTCATCTCACGGGTCCGTTATTCAGGGGGAACATCTGAGGGCTAGGTCCATGTCAGGGTCATCCTTGTTCCCCAGAACGAGAGCCTAGCAAACTTTTACCCACTGACATTTAAATGTTGAATAAGTGAAGACCACATGGAACCCATTTCCATCGTCAATGAGAGTAAATGCTGACTGGGGGCAGCGGTGGTGCTTTCTCCACCTGGTGCCGCCTCATGTTGTGCTGGACTGCCGGGCTGGGGCGTGTATCTCATACAATTTGAAGTCGTTAACTTTCCCTGCTCTTGCATCGCAGGCAAGCCATGCCCTCTGACCCCAAAGGAGGTCCGATGCTCCCAGTGAAGGGACTTCCCACTGGGCACACCCAATACAGCAGGAATGGACACGTGAAGCACCAGGGCAGCGCAGAGCGAGGCTCTCCCCGGAAGAGTTTTGGGGGTGGTGCGGCTAGCACTCCAGGGCACAGCATTAGGAAGGAAAAAAAGAGTGCAGGAAGTTGTAAGCCATCTTTTGAGTAAGAACGGGAAGGGAATGAGAATACACATTCGTAGTTGCTCGGTTTTGCATGAAGAAAGCACTGGGAGGATGAAGAGTCATCGTAGAGGGCAGGTGGGGGGTGTGCGGGGAACGGGCGCATCTGAGCGGGCCTCACACCGTTTCGACTTTTGAATCCTGCACCCAGAGGACCTTCAGACACTTAGCAGAGAAGTGCTCCCCGCAGCATCCCCGCACCCCACCCCCAGGTCCCTGCTCCCCACTCTGCACACGTGAGCTCACCCACCCCTGCCTCATTCCTCCAGGACTCGTCGTCTACCCGTGGCCGGCACCTTCACGTGGTGCCCCAGCAGAGCGGGCCACGAGGACGGGAAGATGGCCGCACACTGCTGGCCCAAGGAACAGGACCCTCTTCTTCCCAGGGCCCACCCCCCCCCCCTCAGTGAGCCCCTCCACCCGCCCACCCGGCCGAGGACACACGTGCCCTTCCTGCACCACAGCTGTTACAGCTGCAGCTAGGTGACCTCAGCAGTTCAAGCAGCTCTCCCGCCGGGCCCGAGCCCTTCAGTGGGGTGACTCCTGGCCGGCCGGCCACCCTCTTGCTGCAGTGCCCGCCTGCATGGCTCTGGCAGCGCAGCCCAGACTCGACTAACCTGGCCGGCTCCTCCCCATGCTCCATACCCCCTTCCCCAGAGACCCCACAGCTTTGTCACCAACACACCCTCTCATGGCACTGAAGATCTAGAATTTGTATTTGAGACCATCTATTTCCTGCCTGCCTCTCCCTCGGGTGCAGGGATCCTGCCTGTCGGTTACTTTGCCACTCTTTCGCCACCTTCCTGAATGAAGTAAGATACACCACACGAGCTTAAGTGGGTTTTCCCCCAAAGGAATGCTTTATTGACAAATCACCCGTTATCTACTTTAAGGAAAAGATAAATCAGTTATTACACCTGCATCCTGCCTTCCCATCACACCCCATCTGAGAGATTCCAACCCCGGGGAAACAGCACAGAGCAGCATTCCTCCCAAGGCACGAGTGTGGACTGCAGCCACCGCCACCGCCTCGCCACCGCCCCAGTGTGTCTGAAGTGACCAGCAGACACTCAGGTACCAGACAGCACATCACAGTCAACCAGAGAAGACACTGAGCTGATGGCTCCTTCCCTTCAAGAGTGCACAGATGCAGGCAAGGTCTCTGCCCGCTAAGAGCCTGTAAGGCACAGAGCTGGCCCTCCAGGTACGCCAGACGTGGGGCCCTGGGTGAGAGGCTGCTGGGCTGTGGCAGCATCGGAGCGGAAAGAGATCTTTGTAGCTCCTGAGAAAAGGTAACAGCAGAGTCCCAGCTGACCCGACGCCCCGGCCCTGACCTACCTGCGGGTCTGCCTGTTGCTCGCTGGCCCTGGCGTGTGCCACACGCAGGTTGGAGCCGCTGATCGGCGATGTGCCAGCCAGGCCCAGCTTGCACAGGGGCAGCGCCAGCCCTCTGTGAAGGTGCTAGTCTGTCTTTCTCCCACCCCCACCGGCCAGCGGGAGCTGCCCCAGTCACTGAGAGGAGCGAGAAACCAGCTTTCTATACGGGGATGGAATGCACTCGTGAAATAAAACACACCACTGGCACAGAGGTGCTGCCCCTCGGCTGGATGCAGGATTTTACATAGTGCTCAAAATCCACGGAAGAACCCTCGTTTATATATATAAAAACATTATAAACAAATAAAACATAAGGCGATATAAGGCGTGCACTTCAGCTTGAGTCCAAAGGAATAATATTTTCTAACTGTGAGGCTAAAGCTGCTTTGCTTAGTTTTACTTTTTGAAAAACCCACTGCATTTAAAAAATAAAGAATTTGCTTTTCTTAAAGCTAGATCATTAGTGTAATGATTAGGCATCTGCTGATAATCAGCTTTCTGGAAGGTCTCAGAAAATGGGTAGTTTTCCTGTTTGGCATTTTGAAATAAAACTGCAGATCAGGCAGGGCTTTCTGGATGACTCTTCCTTCTGCGACTTAGGGAAGTTTAGAAAACACCACGCATTTTATACTTATCGCTCTCCCCCCCACCCCACCACCCCGCTTTCAACATGCTGATCAACTAACAAGACTCCCAACGGAAGCTTGGCTTTGGCTCGCACCCTGGGACCCACCACCCTGCCCGCTTCCTGCTCTAAGGCAGGACGGCGCAGTGCTTTGCTGATCTGCTGACAGAAGGGGAGGCGTCTGTGTACAAGACATGTTCTCTGACCCACGCGAGCGCGGCAGCCACGTCTCCACGGGGATGGCGTGATTGTTCTCAACACCCGCCGCTCGAAGTTGCAGTTGTGGCAATGAGGGTGTGCTTGTTCCGTGGCCGGGCAAAGCCGCTATGGGCTTAGAAGGGCGTGTGATCGGGCAGGGGTCCGTCTCCACTCCCCGTCGGGGAAGGTAGGTTGTCGCTGCCATTCTCTCTGCCACTGACAACCTTAGACTACAGATGGGAAAAGACCAAGAAAGAAGAACATGAGACAGAGCGTGCCTGCCTAGCAGATCCTAGGCCCATGCTGGGAATTCAAGGTGTCCGATCTCTACGTGAGTTTATGTAACATGGACACCGCTTAGCAATAAAAGAAACAAATCACCAACATGGGAAACAGGCTGGATGTCTCTCTAGGAAATTACAGAGTGAAAAGAGCCAATCCCCAAAAAGACTACACGCCGCATGGCTGCATTTACATGACGTTCTTGACACAACAGAAATGGAGAGCAGGTTAGGGGTTGCCAGGGGTGTAGAGCAGGGGGTAGGCAGGCCGCAATCTTTGTGGGGATGGTGGAGCTGTGCTCTGCTGTGACTGTAACAGCCATTGTCTCCTGGTTGTGACACTGCAGGATGTTACCACCGGTGGAAACTGCACAAGGTACAAGAGCTCTCCGTATCATTTCCCATAACTGCACGTGTACCTACAATGATTAGTGATGTGTCCCACCCCAGCAGAACTGGGCGGTCCAGATCCAGTTACCTTTATGGTCCCAACTCGGTCCTCAAATGACTTGAAGGTGGCAGAATTCCTTTAAAGAGAGAGAAAAATGTCAGTATAAGGAACACATTGTTTTGTCACCCTCCTAAACCTGAAGGAACTCGGGGTTAGGGTCATCCTCCGGAGAGATCCCTAGGTCTCACTGCAAAAACGTGATGAGCCAAAAAAAGGGGAGGGGGCACACATGTTCGGAGGCTTCCCCAGGACAGAACCGAGGTCAGCCACACCCCCCGACTGCAGAACAGAAGATCTGCGTGCCACCAGCTGGTGAGCCCCAGACTTCATCTGGGCAAACTGCAGACCCCTCGACTGGGCAGCCGGGAGATGCTGGGCACGTTTCTGCTGCGCCCTAAATGCACACATTTTGGGGTTACGGAAAGTCCCACGTGTTCTTCACACAGATCTCTCACAGAAGTCGAGCAAGAGGAAAACCAAGGAGCGTTCGGAGAGCAGAGGGTGATGAGGAGGCAGAGGAGAAAGCAGGCCAGGCCTGGTCCCACCCAGCCCCCAGCCCCCTCCCTGGCTCCGCAGCTCCCTGAGCCCAGGCCTCTGGCTCTGGAGGCAGCCTGTTAGTGACCCCCGGCACGCTCGGGGGGCAGCAGCTGCAGCGGATTCTCCTGGGACGCGGACATGAGCTCTGAAGGGACCCAGGCTGCACTACAGAGCAGGAGCGAGCACAGGTGGGGACTTCGAGGAGGAACAGGTCTCGGCTCTGGCTGTTCTCAGGATAAACAGCCACCATAAAAATATTGGAGACACCTGAGACCTCTTGGCGTGCGCAAGCCTCTCTGCCCCTTCCGGCCCCGCCCTGAGGGCAGCCCTGGAAAGTTCCAGGTGGAGCCCAGTTTGGGGCCTCACCCCCACCTGCTCTTCAGCCTCGAAGAGGTATCTCCCAACCCTGAGCCAAGAGGACGCTGAGGGGGAAGGTGGTCCTTGGTTCAGGGGTTTGGGGAGTGAGACGGACCAGCCGGAGCCACCCCCTCCCACCGGCCTCCCAGTGGGGTCCCAGCGGGCTCGCGGAGCCGTGGGGTGCGGGGGCACGTTACCTCATGGCCGGCATACTTATGGAGTGGCGGATGGAGTGGCTGCTGCTCGGAAGCGTGGTAGGAGCAGAGAAGGAGAGTTAAGGCATGGACAGGACAAGCCTCCCCAGGCAGGAAGCTGAGGCCCCGCCCACCCCGCACCACTGAAGCACAGAGAAGCCACAAGGCTGCCCCCCGGGGGAGAACCAGACCCGGGTGCCCCTCGCGCGACCCCAGAAGCGAGACACTGCCCGAGGAGGGTGCTGGGACAAGGAAACTAAGACGCCCTTAGCCTGGGGTGCTAAAGACACTTCTGGTGCCAAGAACCGCCAGGTGTCCCCACGTGACTTCACAGCAAGCTCCAGAGAGACCAGCAGGGCAAGAAGGAATATTTAAAGTCACAGACTGTTCTGGATTTGGGTTCCAGACCTCCAAGGCAGAGGAGCGGCTTGATCAGCACGAGGTAAAGGACACTCAGGAGGCTGTCTGACCCGGTCCCAAGCACCCCACGGCAGAAAGAGCGCTTGGTTGCGGGGAGGAGGAGACCAGCTCCACTTTGAGGGGCAGGACCGCTTCAGGGGGAGGAGGACATGGGGACACGACGGCTTGGGGGCTGGCAGGGCCCCTTCCAGGAATAGAGTCAGGGGTGGGCCGATGGCTACTCAGTGAGGCCGGCTCAGAACGGGCAGCGACAGGACCCAGCCGGCTGCACAATCAGGGGAGAAGCCCTGCACCCGTCACACCGCTGGTGACCACCTTGCTGTGCTGGCCCCACCCCCACCTTCATCCGCACAGCCTCCCGAGGCCCGCCGTGCCCGGCGTGTCCAGCGTCAGTCTTACCTAAAGGAGTGTGAGAAGGGCCGAGCCCTGAGAGCAGCGGCAGGAGAGAAGAGATGCAGCGTTAGGAGGGGCGCCTGGTCCTGCCCCGGCCCCTCTGCTTGAGCTCTGGAAGAGCACAGGGACCCCGGCGACCACGCTGCTGGAGGAGGACACGTGCCCCCTCTCCAGCCTCTGCCCCGCCCTCCCGGATGCGGTCACATACGAGGGACCCTCGCGTCTGACTACGCCACAGACTGGAGAGAAGAAGCCCAAAGAAACAAGTAGAGTGAGGGCGTGAGGTGCTCTTCAGCCCCGGGGGTCCGTGCCTCACCCAGGACCCCTTCAGCCTGCACTCCAGCTGGGCCGGGGCGCCCCCTGCACCGTGACAGGGCCTGCGACACCCCCAGGGCTCAGAACTTCATGCTCTGGCTCCATCACCACAGATGACAGAAGCTGACCGAGAAATCTGAGCGTTTGCAAGGGCAGCTGCCTGGGGGGGTGGGTGGGGAGGGGGACGAGGCCACCCCAACATGCAGATCATTTCAGAAGTGACAGTCTCATGGCCTGATGTACCCACACCGCTCTGGTGGGCGGCAGGACCTGCTCCGCTCGGTGGGAGAACGAGCCCAATGGTGAAAGGAGGCACGTGTCCCGTCAAAGATCACCCAGCTGGACGGAGGCCTGACCCTGCTTTAACTGGGTCTTTGGCCCCAGTCCAGTTCCCCACCCCCGGGGATGCAGGAGGCCTCTTGACCCGGGCTACTCCTGGACAGGCCCTTCGAGACACCAGTGTGGGGCTGCTGTCCTGAAGGACTGAGCAGCACCTGACCCTGAACGTGCAAGGGAGACCTCCCTGGGCCTGGTTCTCCTGCTCGAGAAGCGGGCAACTCCGTCAGCCCCGAGCTCCAAACCACGGAGGTAAATGGGCCTTGACCTCAGAAACCACCTGAGACCACGTGGTGAGGCGATGGGGACACACCGAGGACCCTGAGACCCCCAGGATCACAGCACCACTGGAATCATGAGAGCAAAAGCAGCAGCAGTCACAACAGGCCCCGGAATGAGACCCCAGCCAACAGGCACCGTGACCACGCACCGGTGCCTCTGCCGGGCTGACTCACACATGGCGGGCATAGGACGCGCAGCGACACGGCCACTCCAGGTTCTGAGCAGAGAGTGGGGGCAGACGGAGCATGGCGTGGGCCGCGTCACTGCTCCCCCAGACCGAAGCCGTTCACGTGAGGAACCGCCCAGCAGGCTCGCCCGCAGCCGCTTCCACCCACGCCTGGGGCTCTGCCCTCTTGCCTGCTTTCCACCCAGAGTGCTCTGAACACGCTCGAAAGTGAGTGAGAATACAGAACATGAGCGCGTGACACCAAAAATGAAAGAGAATGTTCCCCGAAGAGGACGAAGCAGACCTCTGTCACCTGCTTCAGATGCCCTGTCATCAGACCAGCCTCTGCAGGAAAGCACAGACCCGAGCAGACACCCCGCTCCCCTCGCTCTGTGACGGGCCCTGGGAGTGAATGAGGCCTGGCCGCCAGGGGCGTGTGATCACCGTCGCCAGGCTTACCCCATCCTGGCTCATGTGGTCACAGTAGGCACCCTACCCAGCGTCAAGGGAGACTCGATCCAGGAACACACCCAGAGTCAAGCGTGAGCCGAGGAGCGCGAAGCCTTGGGGAGCAATTGCCACGGGCCCTCCTGCTGCCAGGGCAGAGCCACTGCCTGGGGGGGCGGGTCCCTCCTGTGCCCGAATCACAGCCACGGTGGGCAAGGCCTGCATCCGAGTGCTGCCCGCAGGGACCCCCAGTGTAGAGTGTGCACCCCTGAGGCACAGACTGCCTATTACTGACTGTTCCGCTTCTCCGAAGGTTTGAAGTTTTTCAAAATAAAAAGCTGGGGGGGTCGGGGAGAGGAGAGGTGTAACGATGTCAAACAAACACGGAGAAAACCTGAGCACGGCTCCAGGCACCAGGTGTCCTCTGCTCACCCGGGTGGGGCCTGGGGCTTGCGAGCGCCTGCGGCCAATCGGCCAGGGCTGGCCTCCTATCTTGAGGCCCACGAGGCAGCCACAGGCTGTGAGGCAGGGAAACGCTTACCCTAAGCAGGCAAGAAGGAACCCACTCAAGGGTGAGAGGTGAGGGATCAGGTCCAGGGGGACCCCCAAGGCCATGCTCAGCGGGCCAGACCCACGGCAACTCCACCGGATTCTTGGCTATGAGGAGACGGGGCAGGGCCGGCAGTGGAACCCTGGGAGCCAAGTCCAGGGCTGGCGACGGGGGCGACCCGCACTGCCCGCCGTCTCGCCCCTCAGTCCCAACAACCCCGAGGGAGGCCCTCTGAGGGCACCGTGAGGAGTGAGCTCAGCCAGGGGTCACGCCCCGGCCTCTGGCTCCACGGAGGCCCTGCGGGGGCAGCAGCCAAGCCCAGAGCAGGAAACTCAGGGTGAAGCCTGGCTTGGGAGCGGCGTGGCCATCAGGCTGGGGGTGGGCACTGCTGCGTGTGGTCCACCTACTGCCCGGGCCCCCCACGCTCCCCGGCCCCAGAGGCACTCGGGTGGCCACCAGAGTCTCGTCCGCTCTGGGACAGAACACTCAGTCGGGGGCCCTAGTGTGCAGCCGCACGCTCTCTGAGGGCAGGCCTGGCAAACACCCCGAGAAACACCACGCTCGTCCTCGACTTGTCCAGGCTGGCGGGCCACCCAGGCTGATGCTGCCCCCAGGCCGAATCGCTTTCTCTCCATGGAACTTCAACAAGAAGCACCGCCTTCACCAACCCCAAGTACCAAAGTTACCCACAGGCACCAGTGACCCCACCCCCACCCCTCACCCCGAAAAACATACAAATAAATGGCAGAGGTAGCCGGTAAACAAGGGTTTGTGAACCAACTGGTCCGGGGCTGGCGTGGCCACACCTGCGGGTGGTGAGGGGCCCCTGAGGCATGTGCATCTGAGCCCGGAGGCTCAGGCAGGCTTCCTGCAGACCCTCTAGTAGATCTAAACCCCCTAAAACCCCACCTGCCCGTCCCAAGTCTCAGGGTAGAGGTGTCGGGCCAGAGAGTCTCACCTCATGTCCCCAAGCTTCCGGCTGATGGCAGAGCCCACGGTGGACAGGGCTGCTGAGGTCTTCTGTCCTGCCTGAGAGAGGGTTTCCTGGGTCTTCTTGTAGCTGGAAGGAGAAACACCAGTTAAACCAACCAAACTGAAGGCGCAGCCATGCCTCCCCACACCAAGGACAAGGCACCCAGAGAAAAGAGGGGGCGGTCAGGGGGGTTGAGTGAGCCTGGCCACCAGGGAGAGGACACGTGTCCTGTCTCAGGGCCCCCAGGGGACTGCATGAGGGGCAGACGCAGCACTGCCAGGTCACGACCCCCCACCCTGTAATAACACCGTTTTCTGCTCTTCCTGTAATGCAGGCTTCCCTCCCCTCTGTGGAAACTTACTTGCCCCACCTCTCTCGACCCCTGCAGCAAAGAGGTGCACAGAGCCTAGGGCCTGCGGCCAAGCAGACCGGCCCCTCAGGCCCTCCTGGGGCTTCTCTTTTCTCTTCTCATCTAAGACAGTCCTCTGAGGACAGAACAGCTCAACCACACCCACAGGGGATGCAGCCGGCAAGTGCAGCAGGTGCCAGGCCAGCCTTCAGACCCCGAGCAGCCCCTCCAGCCCTCCACCCTCCTGTTCTGCATCTACCATGTCCTTTGAGATCTGGTTCAAGGGGGTGGTCTTAGCGCCCCAAGGAGAGAGCCTGTTCCACACCCTCCTGCCCCATCCACCCACAACAAGATGGCTCGTGACCTCAACGGCAGTGGCACAGGCACGGGTAGGGTGCCTGGGCCACAGGGACGGCTAGGACACCCTCAGGCCCAGGCTGAGAGCCAACACCTACAGCCGCCAGCACCCTCCCCCCCGCCCCCCGTCCAGCCCCCACCAGAAACAGAAGACACAGCAGCCTGAACCCAGAAGCTCCTTTCTAGCCAAACTGGCAACCCCACGATAATGGCTCAAGATGGTAGGGCTCCAGGGATGCCAGCCGGCTCCGGCCCTCCTGGCACCCCCAGGTCACAGAGGGCTGGCTCGGAAGGCACCGGCAGTGGGGCTTCCCGGCCCCCCCTTTCCCATCCACCCCGCACCGTCGCCCTCGGGAGGCCCCACTTGAGCGCCTGCTACCCACCTCCCTCAGGCCAGCCTCCTACCGGGAGCCCTGCACTCCCCGTCCTGGGGGGACAGCCTGGCCCCAAGCACCCTGGAGGGGCCTCCCTTCCCCTCAGCTGCAGCCACTCACAGCACAGCAGGGCCCGGGCCTCAAAACACGTGTCACTTCCCAGCAAGAGTTTGGAAATATCTTGAAATAGCTAAGACATTTAAATTTATCTCAGTTTCCAGAAGATCAGTGATTCTGGAACACACTGCTAATAACGGGGAAAAAATAATTTCTAAAATCCTTACTGAAAAATCTGCTTCTGCGTTTTCTGGATTCAAAAACTAATAAGATGCCTCATTCTGAACCCAGGCCTTAGAAAACCCTGACAACGAGAAATTCCTCCCCTGGTGATAGTCTGACACGATCACAGAACTGAAGCGAACAGGAACTCAAAGTCCAATCACCTGCCCAGCGACCCAGGTATCTGGACAACTGGGGCCTGGACAGGATCCCCTGGGCCGAGCGACAAGGTCCATTCTAGGTCACAGCTGATTCATACTAAAACCGAAAGTCCACACCCTCCTTTCAGAGGGTTTCCACACAGACTTTGGTGGCAATTCTCTCAGGCGCCTTCTGACTTCAAGACGCCTTTACCCGGAGCTGCCACCTATACCATGGCCTGTCTCAGTGTCTCTCAAAACGGTGGCAACAGAAGTGGAGCATCGTGAGGGTGACCTAGAGGGGGGCCCAGGAACTGAATCACCAAGAGGAGAGGCGCGTGCTGTGGGCCACTCTGCAGGGCAGCACCCCTCTGGGACAGATGTGGTGCAGAGGCCAGGGCAGAGCCAGCGTCTGTGTCCTGGTAACTCGGCCCCACCCGTGCTTGAGAGCACCAGGCTGTGTGGCTCTGGCTGCTGCACCTTTGGAAATTCCTTTCACTTTTCTTTTTTTTTTTTTTTTTTTTTTTTTTGCGGTACGCGGGCCTCTCACTGTCGTGGCCTCTCCCATTGCGGAGCACAGGCCCCAGACGCGCAGGCTCAGCGGCCATGGCTCACGGGCCCAGCCGCTCCGCGGCACATGGGATCTTCCCGGACCGGGGCACGAACCCGTGTCCCCTGCATCGGCAGGCGGGCTCTCAACCACTGCACCACCAGGGAAGCCCCCTTTCACCTTTTAGGAAAACAAAAGCCTCCTCTCCCATGATCAGTGAGCTGTCAGTCAGAGGGAGGCATCTGCTGGATGCTCCTCCTCCAGGACCCTCCCTTGGGGGGCTGTCTCCGCCTCCT
Source organism: Physeter macrocephalus (assembly GCF_002837175.3). Taxonomy (NCBI): domain Eukaryota; kingdom Metazoa; phylum Chordata; class Mammalia; order Artiodactyla; family Physeteridae; genus Physeter; species Physeter macrocephalus. The sequence goes on from NC_041227.1 coordinate 360,338, forward strand.
GCTCGGTGGGGCACGTGATCCCAGACTGCCTGGCCAGAGCTACAGCTCCCTGACCACAGTGAGAGCACAATCTTATTGTTGGTCTGCAAGGCTGGGAAGATGCCATCCAGCCCCACCAGGCACCCCTTGACCACAGAGGAGCTAGCTGAGCGCAAAGCCACCGTGGGGAGAGTGGAAGGGGGAGGGACCCAGGTTGGGAGCCCCGGGCAGAGACTCCCCGTCCCTCCTAGGCTGACACTATCTGTAGCTGTGCTTTCTGTCACCTGTGACCAAAGAACTCAACATGCCAACGAGTGACTGTGCAATTTATTGGTGTCCAGGCAAAGCACGATTTTAGCTATGATCTACCTAGAAAAGGATCCCATTAGGAGATCACTTCACGACCAACAGAGCATGGCTGCTGAATCAACAGCTGGCCGAGGGAAGAGACCCCCTCCCAAATGGCATCAACACACTCATGACAGGACCACTGCACCAGAGCTAAGTGCTCAGGCTGCACACACCCGCCTCCTCCCCCAGGGCGGCGCTCTCCGAAAGGGATCCACCAGCACACAGATCACGAAAGACAGGGTGGCTCCGAGGCTCTGGACACGGAACCCCAGCAGCGGTCTCCGGCAGCCACCGCTAGGGAGGCACCAGTCAGGCGCCCCTGAGAGTGCAGAGCAGCTGTGTCGTGTTGTCCCCATCCTGGGCTATCACTGCAGAGATGCCTCCAGCCCTGACAACTCTACCACCAGACTTGGGGCTAAGACCTCGTGGCTGCTGCCTGATGAAGCGCGTGCAAAGGGCCATCCCACCAGCCACACCTGCAGGCCCAGAGCCACAGGGTCCGTTCAGAGGAGTCAGAACCGTGATCGTCGGAAACAGTATCCCAGCAGCTTCCCGTCAACCGGCTTTACAGAACAGCACTAAGATCTCCCAAGGCTATTTCCAGCTTTGGTCTGCACCGTGAGCCGGCCTGCAGCGACGGGCTGCCCTACCAAGCCACGCAAACAGCATGAAACTCCAACCACCAGACCCACTTTGTGCCCAGCTCCCCTCGTGACCCCAGGCTGCAAAGGCTCCATGCACACAGCTGGCCAACCTGGGCTTCCGGGAACCTCCAAGACAAGCTGGGTCACAACCGTTTCCTCTCAGCCCAACACAGAAGGGCTTTCTGCCCGTGCCTTCTGGCAACCACGACAGCACTTCCTTCTAAGCAAGACATCCCAGAAAGTGACTATTTTAAAATGCTGCAGGAGCTTCCCTGGTGGCGCAGTGGTTAAAGAATCCGCCTGCCGATGCAGGGGACACGGGTTCGAGCCCTGGTCCGGGAAGATCCTGCATGCCGCGGAGCAACTAAGCCCGTGCGCCACGACTACTGAGCCCGCGCACCACAACGAACGGTAGATCCCACTCGCCGCAACTACAGAAAGCCCACGCACAGCAACGGAAGACCGAATGCAGCCAATCAATCAGTCAATAAAATCTAAAAAATAATAATAAAATAAAATACCGCACCCCCCAGTTCAAAGGCTATAACCGGACTGGAGCACGAATGAAGTGCTATTACCTTAAGAATCTCAAATAAAACGTCGGGAGTCCTTCTGAACCAGAGCTCCGTCAGACACAGAGAGCTACCCAGGAGGGTTCCGTGCTCTACTTATTTTCTGTGTGGCTGAGCGCTTGGCGCTTCTCGGGCCAAAGGAGCTCCGAGATCTGACCCACACGGCCCACGCTGCGCCCCCAGCTCAAGCCACCCCTAAGTGCAAGAGACCCTGAGAGCATCACAGCTGGAGCCAGGTCTGCAGGGGAAGGAGGGGGAAAAGCACCATCAGCATCAGTCCAGATGGCGCCCAAGGTGCATCACCAGCCAGAGACGTGGCCCAAGCTCAGCTCTGGCCTCTGATCTGAGGGACACACATCAGGCAGGGGGAAGCTTTCAGTGCGGTCTGGTGGCGGAGTGAACTTCCTTCAGCGTCTGCACCCTCTCCCAGAAGCATTGAAAGGACAGTTTCTTTTGTGTTTGAGAGGAGAAAGATTATATTAAAAACAAAATAGCCCAGAAACACCACAACTAGGTCTGAGCCAAGCGTGCACAGCGTCCCTGCCCCTCCGAGCAGTGTCAGGAGGGAGAGGATGGAGGTGCCGGCAGCAGAGGCACTCACAGGTCCGACTGGGTCACTTTCTCATTCCACTCTCCAAGTTTCTCAGAAGTCCTCACGTAGCTAAAAACAGAAAGCCTGTGGTAAATGATTTAGAAAAACCACTTCAACTCGGGTTTCCAACTTGCAAGTGAAATTCCAGGGAAAACAGGGAAGGACCACTTGGCAGGAAGACTGAGCGCGCAGCCTGCTTCTGCTCAGCACCCGCCCTGCAGGCCCAGGTGAGGCGTCCGCAGGGCCAGACGCCCTCCTCACGCCGGAGCAGGGCCTGCTCATTCGACGGGAGCTGTCTCCTGGGGAACGGCTGGGAGGAGCAAGGAGGGCACAGCCCATGGCCCCAACACAGTACTCCGACCGCTACCCTTTGGGGTTCAAGGCCTACAATTTCCTAGGACAGAGAACTGGGCCTTTCCTAGGGCAGATTTATGAAAATGGACTTGGCCTTCCTGTGGGAACACGGCTTCTCAGATAGTGGGAAACATCTCCCATCCCCCCACCTTGGAGGATACGTTTCAGAGGAGCCACACAGCCGCACTACCCAGATTCAGAGAGCTGTGGCACGCAGGGTCTGGGTCAGAGGTCCTGACCACGTCATGCTCAGGAGAAGGACTCATGTCCACTTCAGCAGACGCTGACCTGTGGGGACCACTGGAAAACCAGCCTCATTAAGCACCTAATTCGTGTTCTCTCCAATTTAGACCCTGAAACATATTCTTCTCGTCAATTTCTGCTTGGACAACTAGCTAGCATGTCTGCCGCCTTTTAAAAACACGTGTAGACTCTACACTCTTTGAATAAATACAAATTCAGTTGCTGGCAAGGATTCAGGGCCCTCAGCTGGCTGCTTCCAAGCGGCACACTTGCCGCCCCTGTTCCCAGGAGGCCCCTCACGCCCCAGGACTCAACGCCCATCAAGCAGGTAGAGCAGACACTCACGCGTTAGAGACCTGTACATCGTGCCAACCCCTGGACAGGTTCTGCTTCAGGCCCTCCAAGGCAGAAAGGCCCAGCCTCCTCTTCAGCTCTCCACAGTGCCTCTCCTTGGCTGCCAGCACCTGGCGCAGAGTGACAACTTCCTCCTCCACCTGCAAAAGCACGGTTACCAGGACTCAGCCACCACTACGGCGGGAGGCGACCACCATCCTTACACACGTCGCAGTGAAGGCCTTCTCAAAATCACCTGAGAATCTTCCATTTACAGAAACACAGCTCGTCTTAGGAACAGTCTACAGCAGGCATCGGTTCTGTTTGTATGGGGCACCAGCACCTCGACTTCTGGAGAACTGTCCCGCCCCCCTAAGCCGAGCGTTCTGGCGGGGCTACTGACCACAGCTGCCCGCCCGTAGGCGACAAGCAAGGCCTGTCGGAGCTCTTCCCTGGGACTAGGAACGGGTCTTAGACGAGAGCAGCCCCTTCTGTCCAGGCTCTGGGCCTGGGTGTGAGTAACAGAAGGTGGGAGGGTTGGCAGCCAGGCCCCATCTGCACCACGGGGGAATTCCACACGTCGGGGGAAGGAAGCAGAGCTGACACACGGATGGATGGCCAGAGACCCACGTGACAGAGAAACAACCCTTGTGACAACATTTGTGTTCCCAAGGTCAGCTGCAGGCCTCGGCAAAAGCCACTTACACAAGCCCAAAGAAAATTCTCTTTTTTGCTTAAAGTAATTTGAGTTGGGCAACAGAAAAAGTCTTGACAATAACGACCAGAACCTTCTCATGTCTTAAAACAAAGAGTGAACTACAGAGAGGAGCACCCTTTAGAGCCTTCCTACTTTAAATTCTCAATACTTCCTGCTCCTTTGTGAACAGCTACTCTTAAAAAAAAAAAGTCCCTTTCTTAAAAAAATTACTGTTTGGATTAAGACACTAACAACAGCCTAGAACCCTATATATCACTAGGTTCTGCTTTAGAAAATACTGAAAAAGAAATGATTCAAAACTACAGGATCATCTAAGGCCAAACTATTACCAGTCACCCCAGCAGTGACACTCGGTGACTTGAACTTTCCACTTATGGTGCTTTGGGCACATGGGCTTAAGGGCACGTGGACACGCAAGCTGAAATTTTTAAGAAACACAGAGCTTCTTCATTTTGCAATTCACCTCTGATAGAGACCTTGTGGTTTTATTCTCTAAACCAACATGTCCTGAAATAAAAGGCAAAACATAAGTCTCCTGGGACTTCTTGCTGCTTCTCCTTTAACCTCCGTTCAATTCAGAAAGGGCGGCCCCCTCTATGGTCTAAAACCTGGTCCTGGGGCTGCGTTTGTCCACATGACCAGCTCTGCTCAGACCCAGGCCTGGACCCAGGATGTATCAGCAGGGGCTTGTTTCCGAACACGGAGCAGAGAACTGCAACAAGCGTGCTCCAGCCTCTGCCTGACTGATGCCAACAAGTTCATTTCCCCAGATTCTGGAATCTCAAGTGAGTCACTATCAGACTCTGTATCACACCGTAAAAAGAAACACTCTTCGCAGTTAGTCTGAATAAAAATTATACGCAGAGACTTTTGTTCTTAACTCCTATCTCCTCTTAAAGAGCTCTCACTTTAAAAGGATCACAAGAAATGCTTTTTACAGAAGAAGTATTTTTAAAAGGAAAATGAAGACCCAGGGACAGATATATCCGTGGGGGTCTTGAAAATGTCGTGTTGATTCCAAAAGAGAAACTCCCAGCAGATGGTGTGCTCAGAGCAGCTGCCCCACGTGGACGTTCTCCTCACGGAGCACCTACAAAGTGCCAGACACACGCAAACCAAGGGCTGCAGAGGGCAGTTTCTGTGGGGCTCCAGGGACAATCTCCCAGGGCAATTTCTCCAGAGCACAGCCAGCACTCTGGCCCCCCATTAGGCTGGGAGGGCCTCACAGTCACCCCCGGATGGAGAGCCATGACACAACACCTTTGCAAGCTCAGCCCTGAGCTCCTCCGCCTCGGCATCTGTCAGACCCTCAACAGCAGGAGCCTGGGCGGCCACCGCTGTGTCCACAGGGACGTCCGTCATGGAGTCGGAGAGCAGACCTTTGTTAGGAGAATTCAGGTTGATATCTGCCAGAGACAAAATGCGGTCAGAGAGCATCAAATAAGGAGTCACGGAGGAATAGAGGACAGAGATCTCCACCAAGGAAGAAAGCAAGGGTGCAAGGGCAGGTTTAGGGGAAAGGGGCGGGGGACCCGTGGAGACAATGCCTCTTCTCTGAAAGGTTCTGCAAAGATGGTTTTGGCCACCAGACTGAGAGCAGCCACATCTCAGGCCACCCAAGTTGCTTCTTCAGGTTCTAGAAATGCTGGCACAAGGCAGCCACTCCCTAAATCTGGTTCCTGTAAGAATACTATCTTCACAGACAGGAAACCTTTGTTAAAAACAAAGCCGCTGGATCTAACAGCTCTTCCATGTTTTAGCGTGAAGGAACTTAATACAGCTGTAAACACAACCAGCACCACTTTCCAATCAGCTGCTCCGCCAGGGCACAGGCTAAGATTACACACAAGGAACACAGTCATCCAGCCCCTGTGGGGAGTCAGCAAAACAAAATCCATTCAGTTCATCCTCGACCCTCACCCCACAGCAAGAAGGCTGCGGCGGTGTGCAGAGGGCACTGCCTCCTCACACCTCTGCTATACCCAGACCAGGTTCGAACCCCTGCGTCACGTTTGCTCTCCACGTTAAACGCACTTTCCTATATGCACTAGAAGTTTACAAGAAAAACAGGTCTACGTCAGTTCTTTCCAATTCCAAATGCAAGGCCGTCGTCGTTTAGTACATTATACAATCAGCATTGAAAACAGCTTCCCTTTTGATCAGCACGTTCTGTGAAGAGACGGGCTCTGTATGGTGTTTGGCACATTTAAAAGTAAATTAAAGGGAATTCCCTGATGGTCAGTGGTTAGGACTCTGCGCCTTCACTGCCGAGTACCCACGTTCAATCCCTGGTCAGGGAACTAAGATTCCACAAGCCAAGCGCGGCATGGCCAAAAAAAAAAAAAAAGAAAGAAAAGTAAATTAAAGGCACAAAGGTTGCAAAACAGTAAAAGTGTCTTTAACTGCAGATATGTTTGTCTACTCTAGAAACCCTAGAGTCTGCTAAAGATAGGCGAAATGCCCTTAAAACCAACGACACTCTATTTAGCTGGGCGTGTCATTCCCTTCACATGTCCCACAGCTGGAGCCATGCACTTCTGTGGTGCTCTAGAGATGTTCTCTAAATGAAGCTTTTCTTTTTAATCAACAGATTTCAACATTTAACTGAGATCAACCTACGTGGTTTTACTTCATCGTTGGTACCTGCTATGCTGAACATACTCAAATTCAGTAAGTGCCTTAAGATCACTACAACTTTTCTATTCTTAAAAAAACAGATGAAGGCCCTCAGACAGTGTCTGCTTATAAAGCTAAAACTGGATCCCATGGAAACCACCCCCAGATAAAACTGTACACTCACCAAACACGCTGTGCACTGCCCAATCACTGGGTGAGACCAAGCTCAGTACCCCCCTGCAGGCAGATGCCATTCACACCCTGACTCAGAGGAGACCAAGGTCCTTACCAAAGGACCTACAGAGAGAATTAACACGGGCTGGTGCAGTAGGCAACACTAGGGGGCTAGAGCCCCTCACCTGGGTGAGTCTCAGCTCAGCCCGTATAATCATCTGCAAAATGGGGTTTTTTTGGACCATTCTAAAAAGGTTATTCCGAAAATGGAAAAAGATCTGAGAAACAGGCTTGGAATGGTGTCTGGTACATAGTAGGCGCTCAGTAAATGTTTTCTGTCGTTCTCATGACCTGAACCCCACGCCTGTGACAAATTCTAATGTTTAATTAATATGCTGATACAGATCAAACGATAGAAAAGCACCCTGAAATCATCCAGTGTAGTTACATCAACGTAGCATTAGCACCCCCTCTAGAACCCCAGGATGGAAGACAGACTCGTACCACCTCCTCAAGATCTTAAGCTTCTGGGCCCGCTCCACACGCCGCAGCGGCCATCTCAAACTAGTCTGGGATGTCTATTCCGGAAACAGGCCTGGTATGCTGGGTGTGCCCCAGACTCACTGCACCCTTCCCCCTCCAGACAACTCTGCAATAGGCTGGGCTCCAAGCTGCGTTGCCACCCAAGGGGCGCTGCGCCCAACGCGAGGACGGCGTCGCCTCGCCTCCCCTCCCCTCCCTGGGCGCCGCGCACGGCACCTCGGCCCGCATCCAGGGCCGGATGGAGTGTCCCCGAGGGCCCTGCGCGGGGACCGAGGGCGGCCCGCCGGGCAAGAGTCGGGAGGGGGCAGAGTGGGAGCTACACGGAGTGACGAAACCCAAGACTCTGGGGCGAGGGGAGGGCGCTGGGGAACCAGTGCTCAGAGCGGTCCCAGCGGGGGCGGAACACTCGCCAGGAGCTTCTAGGCCGCGCGCCTGGGAGAGGAAGAGGTGCCGCGGGATGGGCGGGCGTAGGCGGAGGGGCCCAAAGGCCGCCACGCGGCGCCGGGCCCGCGGGTACCTTGGCCGGCGGAGTCCATGTTTAGGCGGCGACCGGGCCGCAGCTGGCGTCGAAGCCGGGGTCGCGGGCGCAGCGGGAACCGAGCGGGCCGCACCAGGTGTCGCTCGCCGCTTACGCACTAGTCACCTGAATCGCCTCAGGCGCCGCGGCATAACATGATCAACTGCGCGACGACCCACTTCCGCTTTGACGCTTGCTCCGCCCCCCCCCCGTCCCGCCCCTACGAGCGGTGTCCAGTGAGGGAGTGATTTGGCCCAGTCCCGGTTCATCAGCTTCAACCTGATTGGCCGAGGCTGCGGACGAAGCCGGAAGGGGAGACCGGTCCACCAGCGAGAAGCACAGGTAGAACGGTCTTGAGGTGCACGGGGTAAGGTGGGAACTGGGAGGACCGTGAAACATGGCGCTACGGGATCCCGGAGGTGGGCCTCTTGGAGGTCTCCATGGTGTTAGCCGCTGCCGCGAGCGCCACGGCTCACGTACTTCGGCGGGTCAGACTCAGGCCGCTCGCGATCCCTCCGAGGCCTGACCCACTGACTTTGGGGCTCTTTTTCTTTTTGGGTCTGTCCTTTTTGTAGGGATTTTTAAGTTGTATGAGGGTTGCGCAGAAAAAGGCGCGACCACGAGTTGCTCTCTTCTGGCTGGAGGCGCCCCTCGACCCCGTGTTCTCTCACTTCCTTTTCACAGCAACCCGGTGAGACGGATGGGGCCCTCCCCAGTTTACAGATGAGAAAACTGAGGCCAGAGTTACTTGCCCGTCACTCAGCTAGTTGAGTTGCTTCCTGCAGACTCCGGAGAAGAGTTTGCCAAACTTGTCAAAGGAGAGGTGTGTAGCCATTAGGCAACCCGGTCCCGCTAAAGCAAGTCCCACGACTACCCTTCCTTGGCTACTAATTGCCTCTGCAAGCAATCCTTTAGTGCAGGGGCTGGGGCTGCACAGCAGGAGGTGAGCGGCGGGCAAGCGAGCGAAGCTTTATCTGCCGCTCCCCATCGCTCACATTACCACCTGAACCTTTCCCTCCCCCCTGTCCGTGGAAAAATTGTCTTCCACGGAACCGGTCCCTGGTGCCAAAAAGGTTGGGGACCAATGCTTAAGTGGTATTCAAACCTTGAGGATCTGACCCTTCTGGACAGCATCCCCCCTAACAGCCAAGCCACCCTGCATGTACTGATCCCTAGGAAGGAAACCCATTCCTTCACCTGGCTAACTCCTCTTACTGTCTCAGCTCAAAGCTCACCTTCTCCCCATAGGTCTTCCTGGTACTTTAGGTCACCTTAAGTACCTGCCTCTGCTTGCACTGGCCCAGGTGCATCCAGGCCAGGTCCTGCTCTGGGGCCGTCAATTATATGCCTGCCCCACTTGCCTTCTTTCAGCTTTTCCAGAGTTTCTAGCTGAAACCACCCTGGCCAGCCCCTGTCCCCAGGGGTTGAGGACAGCCGTAGCCCCTTCTTCATACAATTAAGGGCAGGTGGTAAGGATGCGACTGCATTTCAGAGGGTGGCGGGCAGAGCGCTTGTCTCTCATTCTGTACGGCGTCCCTGAGCCAGGAACAAAGCAATGAGTGGTCAGTGTGGGTGTGTCTGTAGTCCCACCTGGACTGCCTGCCACTTACTCTGAGTTTGTGGTTCCACAGTGAACCCCATCCTGTAGAAGCCAGGAATGGGGCGGGGGGAACCCTATGAAGCAGCAGCATCGCACTCCTGGGGAGGTCCAGCTGCTAAGACTTTTACAGCCCTTCCAAAGCCAGTGTCCTTTCATAGTTAGAGGCGACTTGCACAGACCCTTCAACACTCATCTTTCCCAGAGTCATCCTGTAACCCAGGCCAGGTGAAGGACGCCTCCTGGTGTCCCACAGCCCATGTTCACACCATCCTTTCTAGGTGATCAAGGCACCCATCACGCAGTGTTGCCATAAACTGGGTCAGGTTAATCTTTGCATTCCCTCTAGGAGCTGGGAGCAGACTGGGACCGTCCCCAAATGTTGGAGGGAGGAAGAGAAAGGAGGGAAGGGGATGCCCCAGTAAGGGAGCATGCCAGGTCCCTTTGCATTGCCCCACCCTCCCCCAGACACCAGGTGGGGATCCCGGGCAGGGCCAGCTTTACTGCTTTGGGGTGGGGGGTGGGAGAAGGGACACGCAGAAGCACGGTCTACAGCCTCCAGGGCAACTGGAAGTCCTCGGGTTCCAGCGGACTGCAGTGGGTCGCCTCCACGTTCTTGAGGTGCTGGCGAGCCAGGAACAGCGCGAGCTGCCGGCGCCGCCGCCGGCTCAGGCCCTGGCCCACTAGCCAGGGGAAAGCGAGCCCGTGCGGGCCCCAGGCCTCCTCGTCCTCCTGCCGGTCCTCGCAGCGCGCGCGGTAGGAGCGCAGCAGGGCTAGGCACCACTCGTCGCCCACGCGGTAGCGCGCGTAGAAGGCGGCCTCCTGCGCTAGGCTGCCGGCACGCAGCCATCGGGTCACGACAGCGAGGCCCTCGCGCGCCATCACGGCTGGGTAGCGGTGCTGCAGCAGGCGCAGGAGCAGCTCGTTGCCGCGGTGGCCCTCCACGTCGCCCGACGGCAGGGGGCGCAGGTGGCCCGAGGTGCTCACCACGTCGTCCAGCGTGCGCCGGAGTAGTAGCACCGGCCCGGGGTAGCGGCACAACTGCTCGGCCACGTTGAGGTTGAAGTGCTCGCGCACCGTGCGCACCACCAGTCCCTTCCAGCTGTGGGGCATGACCTTCAGCGCCAGCGGCACGAGGTCGTCAAAGGTGGCATCGAGCACCAGCGCGCCCAGCTCCGGGTACGTCATGGTGGCCCACGTGGCTGTGAAGCCGCCGATGGACCAGCCGTAGACCACCACATGCGCGGGCTGGAAGCGCAGGCGGTGCAGCGCGTACTTGACCACCACATCCATGGCGTTGGCGTCGTGCTGAGGGAACGGCGCGCCCGTGCTGCCCCCGAAGCCTGGGTGGTTCCAGCCCAACACCGAATAGCCGGCCTCCAGCGGCGCCAACAGACAGCCCATCTCGTAGAAGCCGGCGTTGCCCTCGCAGCAGATGACGAGGCGCCGGCCGCGGCCATGGCTGCCCGGGCGCTGGCGGCCGTCCATGAACATGGTGTCGATCTCGTTGCTGTCGCAGGCCACCAGCTTGGCGCGCCGGCCGCGGTAGCGGTCCACCAGGCGCTCCTGGCCCTGCTGCAGCAGCGGCAGCAGCGCGCGCGTCATCAGGAACATGGAGCCGGGGTACACGAGCCAGCGGCCCATTGAGTGGGCCAGCGCGTAGCTGGCGAGCTGGCCGGGCAGCTCACGGATCTGCTGCAGGAGGCACTGCGCCTGGCTGCGCGCCCCGCGGGACGGCCGCCCCTGCGCGTCTTCGCCCAGCGCCGCGCCCCACAGCAGCCACGCGCCCGCCGCGGCCGCCGCGCACGTCAGCGCCCGGTGACCGCTGCGGCCCCCGGCGGCGGCGCGCACGTCGTCCCAGCGGAAGTCCACAGGCCAGCCGCGGAAGTTGTAGGCGTAGTTTGCCATCAGGTAGATCTTGAACAAGTGCACCTGCGCCTTCACGAAGCAGACCACGCACATGGGCGCCGGGGCGCTGGGCCCCGACAGAGAGCCCTAAGGCCCAGTCGCTGGCCGGATCGCGCTTGCAGTGGGAGGCCTAGGTCCGGCCCGGAGGGCAGCGGAAGGGGCGGGCGCGCGCGGGGCCGCCTCGGGACATGCCTCCTCAGGGCTTGGCCTTTATGACCTGGGCCAGGGGAGGCATCCTCTGCCCGGCGTGGGCCGGCTTTGTGAGTCACCATTGCCCGGGAGAGGCGGCACTCTCTGATGGGCGCACAAAGGGTTCCCGGGCGTGGTGGACCGCCCCTCCCCCCCCCCCCCCCCCGCCCCCGCCCGGGCCACAGCCTCAGGACCCTGGCGCGGCCACACCCTCGCCAGGCCCCCTTTGGCCCGCGTCCTCCCGGGGCCTCATTAGCCTCTCACCCACGCGCAAGGCCACCTCCACCCGCGCCTGAGCAGCGTCTGGCCCCCTCCTCCTTGAACTGTAGGTGGACACACAGGCCAGAAATCAACAGTGCTGACCTCTTCCTCGGTCTCACCGGGAAAAATGCAGGGCTGCCCACGGCCCTGAACCCCCGCCACCTCCCGAGGCACCTGCCCTGGTGCGAGAGGGAGCAGAGACAGGACGAAGCAGCCCTGGGGATCAGGCTGTGTGAGAGTCTGCAAAGGCTATGTGGGCCCCCCAACAGGCCAGCCAGGAGGAGCAGCTCCCTGCCCAGCCCTCCCGGTGCAAGGGTGAAGCCCGGGAAGTCCCTGGGGGAGCAGCGAGGCTGGCCAGCGGGGCTCTTTGCTCACTGCCTGTGCTGCTACCCTCCACACCTTCCTTCCCAGGAAAGGGGGTGAGCGCAGGCCGGACCCCCCCACCGCCCCTGCCCCCCACCCCCGCCCCCGCCCCGGGCTGTTCTGGATCCTCTTTCCACCGACGCCTGCAGAGGCGGTGACCTTCTCCAGGTGGGTGCTGCCTGGCCAATGTTCCTCATTTTCAGCCCCTGGTCGAGCCCTCCTCTCCCTGAAGCCACCCCACAAGATGTCCCTTCTGCTTTTCTGGAGGGCCCTCGTCGGTTCTCCTTTCTCTCCTGCACCAAAGTGGGCCTGCCCACCTGAGGGCAAAGAGGGCAGGGCAGAGTCCATGGGGGGAGGCAGAGAAGAGCCAGGTTCCGGGGGGGCTCCTTCAACAGTTGCCTGGACCTGAAAGGCAGTTTGGCAAACCCACCTGGACCCTCGCAACCCAAGAGGCCTGCCTTGGAGACCCCAGCCCTCTGGGGAGGGGGCTTCAGGCCCCAACAAGTCCTCTCTGCTCTCCTGCCCTGTGAAGCTGAGTTGGGGGCATTGCTGGCCCAGTCAGCTGCCACCAGGCTTGGGACACAGAGCTGAGGACAGCTGCTGTCCTCCGGGGTTGCTGGGCAGGAGGGCTCAATGGGCAGAGTGAGTGAGCTGAGAGGGGTGAATATCCATCCCCCCGACCCCTGCTTCCAGGTAAAATACAGAACCCCCAGTTAAATTTGAATTTCAAGGAAACAACCAATACTTTTTTTGAGTATAAGTATGTCCTAAATATTGCACGAGACATAGTCATATTAAAGTATCATTTATCTGAAATTCAACTGTAATTGGATAGCCTGCTTTTTGGTTTGTTTGTTATTTTTGGCTAAATCTGGCAACTCTACCCCCAGCACCCCTCCCCGCAGGCGCTGTGCTTCTGATCTTCCTGATTATCCAGCTCCTATCCCAGACTGTGTTGCTTCACTCATCAGTAAGGTCCTGAGGCCCAAGAGGGTGGCCCAGAGCCCACAGTCCCAGCTGGGTGAGGGCTCCGCTCCTGTTCCTTCTTTCCTGGAAGCGCTTCGCCTCTTTACTAGGTCCTGGGTGGCAGCAGGGGCAGTGGGGCGCCGCCGCAGGAGGGAGCCCGCGGGGTGCCACGCCTGGGGTCGGGGGATGGGCACAGCTGCCCATGGGGATCGGTGGTCCCGGTCCTGCTGAGAAGTCTGCCCCGGCCCTGAGGTTAGGGGCAGCGTGTGGGCGTTTACCCTCCTAGGGACGTCTTTCATAAACTCACATGGGGGGGGGGCGTGCAGACCCAGAGGCTCCAGGCTCATTTTGCGAGCCCTCAGGAGCGACCCCAACAGCAGAGCGGAGGCCTCATTCTGTGCTCAGCCCGAATCCAGGCAGACATAGCGGCCGCAGTGGGGCGGCCCGCAGGATTGTCTGCACGGTGTGATGGACACGTCACATTTTGTTCTGGTTCCCCGGGGAAAGATGGGGCGTGGAGGAGCAGCTTCTTCCTGGGGGTGGTCCCCCATCTTGGTTGGAAACAGAGGCTTCCCTTTGGCTGGGCCCACCTGCCCTTGGTTCCCCCGGCAGAGCAGGAAGCTTGGAGGAGGGGGAACAGCCAGAGACCGGATTCTGGGGGGCAGAGGTCATCGGGCTGGGGCTGCTGGCCCCCCCGGAGCCCTTGCCCTGTGTCTGGCCTGGCCCCTGACCCCACCAGCCCTGCCCCCAGCCCACAGGAGCCCAAGTGCCCCAGAACCACCAGCTCTGTTGAGACAGGAAAGCACATGACAGGAAGGGAGTCCTCCTCCTGCTGTCCCCTCTCCAGAAGACCCCCCAGACTGGACCAGCTGCAGCAGCAGTGACCTCTTGTGCCTCATGCCCCTGGCCCCGGTCTGCTCAGGGAAGGTGGGGCTGTGTCCCCAGTTTTCGGTGCTCAGATGGAAGAGGCCACCCCCCAGTGTCCACCGGGCAGACATCTGAGCGTGCGTCCCCCCTCCCCCACCCACTCTCGCAGGGCAGGGCTGGCTGGGGTCTCTGACCTCTGACCTCCACCCCACAGGGCTCCCACCCTCCCCCACTGAGCAGGGTTCCCTCCTGGCCGGTTCTGCTCAGCTTCCCCAGAGGCCCCCGATGTAGGCTGGCAGCCTCGGAGGAGGAAAGGAGGGAGAGAGGGAAAACCAGTCCCAGAGGCTGGAGGGGCGGGGGTAGGATCAGAGACCCTGGCAGAGGGTGTCCAGGCTCTGGGGGCAGCTCCGGCACTGGGAAAGCTGAAGCCGCCCCACGGGAGGGGGAGCTGAGTCTGCACAAACGCCTCTGCTCAGGAAATGGGGTGCAGGGAAGGTAGGGGGTGGTTCGGAGCCCGAGGACAGGAGGGGACGTTTCCTGGCGGATGCGGGGTCAGAGAAGGGGCGGAAATGGCCAAGACAGCTGCTGAACATCTGGAATCACAGAGAGTTACCGGCGCCCTCAAGGATGGCGGGGTTTGTGGGGAGCTGTGCACACCCCCGCCCTCTCCTCCTGCCTTCCTGCGGGTCAGTCTCAGCCTCCCCTCCCACTGTCCCCCCATCAGGGTAAAGCCTGGGTTGGGGTCAAGAGCCCTCCAGGCCAGTCGGACGGGGGCCTGCTTCCCGGGGGCTCGACACCCCCGGCTGGCGCACAGCGTGTGCAGGCCGCAGCCCCGCTCCTAGGGTGGTGCCCGGGGCCCCATGCGCGACTGGAAGCATCAGTGCACGCTCGGAGCCCCGTGTCACTGCTGGCGTAGCCCCTCAGGGCCGACCTTACCCTTTCCACTCCTGCAGCCCCCACTCGGGGTTTGATGTAAGGTGGTGGCTGCATTACGTTATGCAAAGCGTCGCATAGGCTCCCTGCCACGAGTCAGGCAGAGTGTACGAAAGGTGACCGACCGTGCTTTCCAAGCCCCTCTCTGGTACCCAAAAGTCTTAACCTTTCTCTACTTGCCCACAGACGTGCCCACCTACAGGCCTGTGAGCGTCGCCACATGCCCGCAGCTGGCCGGTGGCCACTCCTCCCCATGTGCAGACACTGACGCCCCAGCGTACCCTCTGCTGGTGGATACCCAGGTTTCCAGATCCTTCCCTTCAGCGTGGCTGCCGAGAACACCCTTGTCTGAGGACCCTGCCCTCTTGTGATTTCCCCTCCACACCCGAGTCCTAAGAGTGTGCCAGGGTGTGGCCAGATTGCTTTTCCAAAAGTTTGTGCTGGGCTGTGAGTCATGTGAGGAGCTGTCTCTGCAGCAAGGCCAGGGAGCGTGGGGGTTTAGTATTGGTTGGTCTACGTGTGTATAAGTGTAATGGATGTTGACTGATCCTGACCTGCTGACCAGGCACCAGGAGCCATTCCATCAGTCAGGCAGTCCAGTCCTGCTTTTTGCCCGCTGCCCCTTGGAGGTCCCTCACCTGTGGGACCCCTGGGCCGGCCAGCTTCTCTCGCGGTGGCCAGACGGAAACTGTGGCCTGGACCTCAGCCGGCCCTGGCTCTGGAGAGGGGAGACTAAGCAGGGCGGGGGTGATGGAATGACGGAAAGGATGGGGTACCCTCGGCCTGGGAGTCAGGTCTTGGGGTTTGGGGTGCTACGTGCTTTCAGCAGGGGACCCTGGAGACCCGTGATGCTGGCGGGAAAAGGGGATCAGCACAGAGGGCCTGAGATGGCTCCTCGCCCACTCGCCCCAGCGCCCCCCTTCCCCCCACCCCCGAGGTGGAGCCCTGGTTCCTGCCCACCGAGCCTCTCCCGGGGACTCGGACTCCACCGGTGGGGGTCCCCAGGGGACACAGATGTTGCCTGTCCCTCCTGGCTCCTCCAAGTGCCAGAACCATCGACATTCGTCTCCTGGCATCGAGGCGGAAGGTAGGCGCTGTCTCCAAAGGGGCAACGCACACAGTGGTCCTTGGAGAACTCCGGAGGGCGACCCGGAGTCTCCCACACCGGTGCCCTGTCACCCTCCTCCTGACACTCCAGCGGGGAAGCGGCTCCTCTTTGGAGGCGAGGACGTTCCTGGGAAGCTCCCACTCTACCCCCGAGCAGCATCCTGGGTCCAGGCAGCCACCCCAAGAGCGAAGAAGCAGGTGGGGGGCGTGGGTAGGGGTCTCAGGAGTGAGCCCTCGGCTCTCCTCTGGAGAGCGGGAGACAGTCCGGGCGAGGATCCCCTTGGCCTCCAGCCGAGACCCCCAGGGCCAGCCTTCCTGGGGCGTGGCTCTCCCACCTGCCCCGGTGGGTGGGCTGCAGCTGGCCTCCGCTTAGGCCCGGCGTGTCAGGGCTGGGGGCTCACGAGTGGGGCTCCTTCCTGACACACACACCCCACCCACCCCCCACCCCCGCCACACCAGAGAGCGGAGGAGGGGGGAAGTGTCTGGAGGTTGGGGGCGGGGCAGAGCCAGCCCAGAGCAGGGGGGGCCCTGCAAGGCCCCCGAGATCTCCTGGGGTCTCTGGCGCAGGGTCCGCTCTGCCCTTCGGGGTACGCAGCTGGGGGAGGAGGCTCTCCTTGGGCTGCACTGCCGGCACCTCCTGAGCGGATCTAGGTTACAGCCCTCGCGGCTCCTTCTAAGTCTCTTGCGCAGATTAAAAATGGCAACTGTCCTGGAGCTGACCCCAGGGGACCCTGGAAGTTTCCTCCCCCCACTTGCTCACAGACAGTCTCTGTTCTCAGCGTCTGCTGAGCTCCGGGGCGGCTGCTCTGAGGCGCTGGCTCTCCACCCCTCTCACCCCCGCCGGTCTCTGGGGAGCTGGCGCGAGGTCAAGCCCACCACAGCCCATCCAGCCCACCTCCGTGGAGGGTGTGGGCGGGGTCGCCCCAGGGCCCAGACAGGCAGGCCCTTCTCCCCCTCCCCCGTCCCCTCCCCTCCCGGCTGCCCCGCTTCAGGCAGAAAAGTGGGGCAAGAAGGGAGGGGGGATCGGGGGGAAGGGAAGGTGTCCGCGCCCCCAGGCGGGGCGGGGGTGATGGAATGACGGAAAGGATGGGGTACCCTCGGCCTGGGAGTCAGGTCTTGGGGTTTGGGGTGCTACGTGCTTTCAGCAGGGGACCCTGGAGACCCGTGATGCTGGCGGGAAAAGGGGATCAGCACAGAGGGCCTGAGATGGCTCCTCGCCCACTCGCCCCAGCGCCCCCCTTCCCCCCACCCCCGAGGTGGAGCCCTGGTTCCTGCCCACCGAGCCTCTCCCGGGGACTCGGACTCCACCGGTGGGGGTCCCCAGGGGACACAGATGTTGCCTGTCCCTCCTGGCTCCTCCAAGTGCCAGAACCATCGACATTCGTCTCCTGGCATCGAGGCGGAAGGTAGGCGCTGTCTCCAAAGGGGCAACGCACACAGTGGTCCTTGGAGAACTCCGGAGGGCGACCCGGAGTCTCCCACACCGGTGCCCTGTCACCCTCCTCCTGACACTCCAGCGGGGAAGCGGCTCCTCTTTGGAGGCGAGGACGTTCCTGGGAAGCTCCCACTCTACCCCCGAGCAGCATCCTGGGTCCAGGCAGCCACCCCAAGAGCGAAGAAGCAGGTGGGGGGCGTGGGTAGGGGTCTCAGGAGTGAGCCCTCGGCTCTCCTCTGGAGAGCGGGAGACAGTCCGGGCGAGGATCCCCTTGGCCTCCAGCCGAGACCCCCAGGGCCAGCCTTCCTGGGGCGTGGCTCTCCCACCTGCCCCGGTGGGTGGGCTGCAGCTGGCCTCCGCTTAGGCCCGGCGTGTCAGGGCTGGGGGCTCACGAGTGGGGCTCCTTCCTGACACACACACCCCACCCACCCCCCACCCCCGCCACACCAGAGAGCGGAGGAGGGGGGAAGTGTCTGGAGGTTGGGGGCGGGGCAGAGCCAGCCCAGAGCAGGGGGGGCCCTGCAAGGCCCCCGAGATCTCCTGGGGTCTCTGGCGCAGGGTCCGCTCTGCCCTTCGGGGTACGCAGCTGGGGGAGGAGGCTCTCCTTGGGCTGCACTGCCGGCACCTCCTGAGCGGATCTAGGTTACAGCCCTCGCGGCTCCTTCTAAGTCTCTTGCGCAGATTAAAAATGGCAACTGTCCTGGAGCTGACCCCAGGGGACCCTGGAAGTTTCCTCCCCCCACTTGCTCACAGACAGTCTCTGTTCTCAGCGTCTGCTGAGCTCCGGGGCGGCTGCTCTGAGGCGCTGGCTCTCCACCCCTCTCACCCCCGCCGGTCTCTGGGGAGCTGGCGCGAGGTCAAGCCCACCACAGCCCATCCAGCCCACCTCCGTGGAGGGTGTGGGCGGGGTCGCCCCAGGGCCCAGACAGGCAGGCCCTTCTCCCCCTCCCCCGTCCCCTCCCCTCCCGGCTGCCCCGCTTCAGGCAGAAAAGTGGGGCAAGAAGGGAGGGGGGATCGGGGGGAAGGGAAGGTGTCCGCGCCCCCTCGCCACAGCCGGGGCCCTGAGGGGTCCAGGAGGGGCGCCCCACGTTGGCTCCTGAGGTTTCTCTAGGGGGCTGCCTTCCGGGGGGAGCCCACTTGGACCGCACACACATCACACAGTCATGAAGGCATCACCACCCCCAGGCGGCCTGGCTCCAGGACAGGATCTGGGGGCCAGGAAAGCGTCTGGGCCTTTGCCCTAAGCCCACCCAGGAAGGCAGCGGGGCGGGGAGGACACCGAAGCAGAGAGGGCCCCCTTATCCCCCGCTCCCTGTCCCCCACCCGCCCTGGGGACCTAACCGCAGGGCTGCCCACCCAGCCACTTTGAAGCTGCTGGAGGCGCAGGACTCAGCTGCTGGGGCTCCTGCGCCGGGCCGTCCCTCAGGCTGAGCTGCGTGGGAGCCGGGAGTGACCACAGGGCTGCCAGCAGCCTTTGAAGTGCCGGGGCGAGGCCGCAGGAAGTGGGCGGTAGCCCACCCAGGCCCTGGGCCACCCCACCCGAGGACTGGAGCCCCGGCCCACTGGGCCCATGCGCCGGCCACCTGGGCTGCCCGGGTGGACCCTGGTGTGGGGAGTTTGGGGTCAACTCCCCCAGCCTCTGGCGCCCAGCCCCCATTTTGCCCATGCTCCCTCGGGGGAAGCAATGGGGCCAGGAGTTGGTCCCTCTCCCTCAGCTAAAAATAGCAGGGCTCAGGCTGGGTGGAAACCCCCCTGGCGGGGGAGGAAGGAGCAGGGCCACGGGGCTGGGGCCTCGGGAGTGAGGCTGGGCAGGAAATGCCCGGGCGCCCCGGCCCCAGCAGCAAAGGTTCCCTTGGTGGCACAGCCCCCTGGAAAGTCCCAGGCGGTGCCTGGGACCCGCGTGGGGCAGGAGGCTCCCAGGTGCCTTGGGTTGGGCCTCGCATCCCGGAGGCGGGGGCTCCCCCATACCCCAGCTGGTGACCACTGCCTGGGCCTGGCCTTCCTGGCCCCCAGGAAGCCCGGATGGAGCTATAGCTCTTCCTCCTTGGTCGTCTCTGCTCCTGGTGATGAGCTGAACAGCCCGCCTCCAATCCCCCCTCGCTTTCCCAACAAGCACCATTCACGGAGGGCCTGCCGGGCTGGCGGCGGGGCACAGGGCTGAGCGCGGCGCGGCTGCCCCAGGGTGCTTGCTGAGCGCAAGTAAGGGCTTAGCCTGAAGGAGGGCTTTTGAGGAGGGAACACCGGGTGGTCGCCAGCCCGGGGTGGGGAGGGCAGGAGCCGAGACCAGGAAGGAGGCGAGGAGTTCGCAGCCTGGCCCTGGGAGAGGCCTGGAGCTGAAGGGAGCTTGGCGTCCTGGAGGAATAAGAACGAGGCCAGTGTGGCTGGAACCTGGGAGGGGGGGTACAGGAATGAGGCCAGGAATGGGGGACAGATCACGAGGGCCTGGTCAACTGGGGAGAGGGGTTTGAGAGGAAGCCACTTCTCAGAAGCCACTGAAAGATTCAGCAAGAAAGTTCCAGACTCACGTATGCATTTCGGAGCGGTCACTGCTTTGTGAAGGAAGGGCTGGGGGCGGGGGCGGGGCTTAGGCTGGAGGAAGGCTCCAGAAGGCAGGGAGGGACCAGCAAGGAGGGTGTAGAGCAGGCGGGCACGGCGGCCTGGGAGGAACGCGCGGGCCGGAGTGTCAGGGTCAGCTCCTGGTCTCCTTTCTGGTGGCACCAGCCTCCCGGTTGATTTTCCGAGCGGAGGGCAGCGGCTTAGGCGCTGGCAAGGAGAGGGCGGTACCAGGAGAGGATGGATACACTAACACTTCTGGTGTTCTCGAGAGAAAATATGAAATCTAAACAGGATAAGAAGGAAGCCGGGAGAGGGGAAAGCCGAGTGTTTGGGAGAAAGGAGGGCTGTTCCTGGTGAGATGTCACAGCTGTGGGCGAGTGGGGGTGTGGCCACAGCGGGAGCTGCTGGGAAGAGTCGCTTCAGGGTGGGTGGAGGTTTAGGGGACAAGCTGCTCCAAGGTGTGACTCTGGGGTGGGGGACTGGAGGCGTTTGGAGGTGGGGAGGTGGAGGAGACACCCAAAGAGGGCCCCCACGACGTCTCCACGGGGGGCAAAGGAGGCGTTTCTAGCCTTCACCGTTACAGACACCACCTCTGTCACCGCCAGCAGCCCCTGTCACCGTCCCCTAAGCACAGTCACGTCCATCACCATCGTCGCCTCTATTGCCTCCAGCGCCATGATCACTTCCCATCAGCATCACCAAAATCCAGCGTCCCAGGCACCACCATCACTGGTTCATTCACTCACTCACCCTGTGGGCAACGGTCCTGGCATGGAATTGCATGGGCTCTGGTCATGGCGATAAGCAACACAGGTGACGTCTCTTCCCTTGGGGAGCTTACAGCCTAGTGGGGCAGAGCGGAAACAAACACACTCAAAGGTTTAGAAAACAAGCGTTAGAATGATCCCGCCATCCCACTGCTAGGAATCTACCCCAAAGAAATGCAATGAATTTGTCAGCTGGCAAGAAAAGGAGTTGGCAACTGACGCGCAGATGAGGCGTCCCTGCTAAGGGAAAGGAGCCGGGACCAGAAGACCCCATTCCACGCGCCACGCGGCTTTGTTTATGTGAAATCCGGGGAAAGACAAAACTATAGTGACAGAGAGCGGATCAACGGTGGGCAGGGCAGGGCAGGGCCGGGGGGCCGGGGGCAGACTGAACAGCAAGAGGCTGAGGGGACTGGGGGGTGATGGGAATGTTCTATATCATAATAGCGGGGGAATAGTGGGGGTGGTTACACGACTGTTTGTCAGAGCTCATCAAACTGTACGCTTCAAATTGGTGAATATCATTGTATATAAATTATACTCCAATAAAGCCTCATTTTTCGAAAGACGTAAGGACTGAGTGGAATCGAGGAAAGCATGCAGAGGCGATGGGGACGGACCTGAGGGCTGGGAGCGGTCAGGGCTGGGTTTGGCCTTGTCTTCCTGGCAGAGGCGTCGTTCCTCTTGGGTCATGAGCTAAGTCCATGGTTAATTCCCCTTCGGTGATTTTAACTCGGGTGAACAGAGGCAGAGCCAGACTCAGGCTGTGCGTTGAGGTAACTCATTTTTATAGGCTGTTTTTAGATGGGACTTCGTTTCCCACCCAGGTAACCAGGACAGGCTGGCAGAAGTGTCTGTGAGTGGCTAGTGGGCACTTGTGTTGGGCTCACCACTGGCCAACAGGCGCAGGCTTGCTCCCAGCTCGGGCAGCCTGGATGCCGTGATATCCTGGGACCGTCAGCTCCCAGACCGTTGAGCGGACGGTCAGTCGTGGGCTGACGGTGCCAGCCTGGGGGGCTGCTGCTTTGCTGTGGGAGGGGGTGCAGGAGCACGGGGTCCCCGTGGCCTTCACCCCACCTCGACTGTCCCTGGGTTTCTAGTCCTGGGCAGGGGAGGGCTGGGCCGGCCTGAGGTCTGGGCCCTGGGCCCTGGGATTCGCGTGGAGGAGTGGGCTCCCAGCGAGGGTGGGGGCTCCCCACGGTGCAGGTGACCCCCTGGCCTTCTGGCCTCTCCCGCGACCTGTGGGGCTCCCTGAGGAGGGGCCCTGGGCCTGGTGCCAGCGGGGGTGGGTCCACACACTGGTGGGCCAGAAGGGGCCTGGGGAAGTGTCCGGGACTGGGGTGTTTCTTTGGTGCTGGCTCTGCTGTCCTTCCCGAAGTCACGGCCATCGGTGCCCGGGCCCATCTCGGAACTGGTGAGCCCCAGGCCCCAGTGGCCTTTTCCCCCTGTGGCCTTGACTGGGTCTGGGAACCTCCGGCCTGGCGTCCTGTGTCCTGCCAAGAGGATGTCCTGTCCTCCAGGCCGGCTCCCGCCCTCCTCCATCCCTCTGGGGCCTCCAGGGACAGAGGTGGGGGTGTGGGGGGCGGAGGGGATTTGGAAGCCAACCGGCTGCCCCCCCGGCCAATGGGTCCCGGCCCGTCTGTCCTCCCGGCTTCCTCCTCCCCCTGGACCCGGATGCAGCGGACAGAGGCCCCCAGCCCAGCACCTGGGGTTTTCCAGGATAGACTCTGGTTCCCCCACAGGGTGGGGGGTGAGCTGCTCCAGGGAACAAAGGCCAGGGGAGGAGAGGGGAAGTGGGGAGCAGGGCTAGGAAGGGGAGGCCCTGAGGCCACAGCGCCATGGGCTGCCGCCCCCATCCCTCTCTGGGTTTCCTGTCCTGAGCGGGCGTGGGCCAGATCCCGGGGAAGAGGCTGCGAGTCTCGGCGGCGGCTCCTGCCGCAAGCCTGCCCCTCGTCTGGGGGAGGGGGAGGGGGAGGCCAGGGTGGGGCATCCCGGCTGGGAAGGTGCCGAGAGCTCAGGGAAACTGGCTGGTACTTGGGGAGCGGGAACAGAGTGCCTGACCACCCGCACCTGGGGGCCCCTCCCCACATCAGTCTAGAATGTGGCCTGAGGGTCCTCCCTGCACCCCCAGCATCTGTGCTGTGTGTGTGTGTGTGTGTGTGTGTGTGTGTGTGTGTGTTTCCAGGAGGACTAGGTGTCTGGGGAGGGCTGAGAGACCGTCTGTGTGTCCCTGTATTTGTCTCCTGAGTCTCTGTGCATCTGGTATGTTTCTGAGCACGTCCCTGGGCCGTGTGTGTGTTTGCATGTGCATGTGTGCCCGTGTGTGTACGCACATGCGTGTGTGCTTGAGTCTGTATCCCAGGTATGTGTCTGAACCTTGGGGTATCCACATGGCCTTCCTGTATGTCTATATTTGTGGGGTGGAGTGCTGTTTCTCCTCTAAGGTCAAGAACGACCAGCTGCCCCCCCCCCCCCCAGGGAGCCCGGACCCCAGGGGGGGTGGTGGCAGGAAGGTAGCTGCTGGCCCTTCTCCCCCCCACCCCCAGGCTCTGTCCACCTTCAGCAGCTCTGGCGAGTTAAAAATAGCCCCGGGGCCTCTGGAAGCGGAAGGGGTAGAGGCACCCGCGGGGGGAGGGCGGAGGGCGGGAGGCACCCCCGGCCCAGCAGGCAGAGGGCGGGCGTCCCGGGCCCACCCTCTAAGGTCAAGAACGACCAGCTGCCCCCCCCCCCCCAGGAAGCCCGGACCCCAGGAGGGGTGGTGGCAGGAAGGTAGCTGCTGGCCCTTCTCCCCCCCACCCCCAGGCTCTGTCCACCTTCAGCAGCTCTGGCGAGTTAAAAATAGCCCCGGGGCCTCTGGAAGCGGAAGGGGTAGAGGCACCCGCGGGGGGAGGGCGGAGGGCGGGAGGCACCCCCGGCCCAGCAGGCAGAGGGCGGGCGTCCCGGGCCCACGCCAGCACTCCGAGGCCAGCCAGCCCGGCTCCAGCAGGGCGGGTCACACATCCGCCCGGCCCCACCTGCGAGGCTTCGGGGGACCCCCGCCTTGGGGCTCCTTCGGGCTCTGCTCTTGAGAAAGCGGAGAAGGCCCTGGGGCAGACAGCCTGGCAGAGCCTCAGTCCCCAGAGGTAGGAGGGGCCCCAGGGCCGCCCCCAGCACCTGCCCCGGGGCTGCCCCCTCCTGGCCCCCACTTGCCTGGAGCCCCTGGTAGGAGGCAGGTCGGGGCAGGGAGGGAGGAGGACAGACAGCCCCAGGGAAGCATCTTCCCTCAGGGAAGGGTCAGTGGAGGATTTGGGGGTTTTTTGTGTCACCGTTTATTGACGTACCACATACATATTGAAAAGCGCGCATACCTTGGGTACGTAGTGAATGAATTTTCATAAACTGCACACAACTTGTCACCAGCACCCGAAACAGGAGCACAGGACGTGGCCAGCCCAGGAGGCCCCCTCGGGCCCACATCCCAGAGGCCATCGCTGTTTGACCTTCCTGGCTCCGCCTGTCCCGCCCGTTTCTGAAGGTGGCCTGTCGTGGAAGCGAGGCCACTGTGGAGCCGGGAGTCACAGGTGGCTGTCCTCCTGGCTGTCCAGTGTCCCCTGCGTGACAAGCTGCATTTCACTTACATACTCTGCTGCTGCTGGGCAGTGGGTTTTTCCAGTTTGGGGCTATTGCAAAGAGGGCGTCCTTGAACATTCTGGGACGTGTGCTTTTTGTGAACCTGAGCACGTATTTCCTTGGGCCCCCCTAGAAGTGGAGCCGTGATTTGAATGGTCACAGCTCTCTCTGAGGATCTCATGGGGGTCCTGTGGACACTCCCAGAAACGCTACAATTTGCTCCTGCTTTCAGGGAGTGCACACCCTGGGGCTCCCAGACTCGAGGCCGGGGCCTAGGGCCTCTCCAGCCTGCGGTCTGTTTGTCCTTGGCCGGGCTGGGCCTTGGGCTAGGGTCTCCCTGGGCGAGGCTGTCCTCCTCCGCAGGAGGGCAGCGCCCATGCGCCCTCCACCCGGCAGGCACGCCCAGAGGAGGTGTCCCATCCCGGCCGCCCACACCCACCCTTCCTTCCTCAGGAAAACCTGTGGTCTGATAAGGCCTCCAGGCTCTGGTTTTCAAACCACCCCGGCACCAGGACCCCCCAGGGGAGGAGGGAGCAGAGCCCCGCGCAGCCCAGCCCGCAACAGCAGCAGCAGCTGGGGACTGGGGACCTGGGCTCTCGCGTGCCCAGACCCCTGCCGAACCACAGAGACACACGCGTGGCCACGGGCACGGTCTCTGAGGGTCCTGGCCGGCTCGGGGGCGGTGAGGCGGGGCTGGTCAGACCAGGTGGCATGGCCGCTCCTCCCGGCTCCCCGCCAGCAGCTCCACGCAGGCAGGGGCCTTCCAAGGCAAAGGCCCCGAGCCCCCTCCAGGCCCCGCCCCTCTCCTGGGTGTGTGGGGTTGAGGGCTCAGAGGAGGAAAACTGCCCCGCAGTTCTCACTCACCTCCCAACGCCAGGCAAACACGGCCTCTTCCCAGGGCCTGTCCGCCTTGCCTGGGGCTCCCAGCAGCAGCCCAGGGTGGCCCCAGCCTGAATCCCGCCAGGAAGATGTGCCCCCAGGGCCTCCAAGGCTGGCAACCGCAGCAGAAAGCCGGGAGCCTGCTCTCAGTGCCCACGTGGCCCAGGCCCTTTATCGCGCCCACCTGGCCCTGGTGACTGTTAACGGCCGTGATAACGATGCTGACAAGGGAGGTGGCACCTTGGGGCCGCTTTTGTGTCCCGCCGTCTTGCTCAGCCCACTCAGCGATGCCAGGTGGGCTCTTCAGGTGCAGACTGTCACCCAGAGAAGTACGTGATTCACCCAAAGTCACACAGGGGGCGTTGATCCCAGTTCTGGCCAGGCTGGCCCCTCAGGACCCAGGACACAAGAGGGAATCTGACATGGCTATGCCCTCATGGAGCACAGGGAGGGGCGAAGGACAGTCAAAAAGTGCAGGCGTTAGGCCAAAGTGGAGCCCTGTCTGGGCGGGCTCCACTCTCCCTGAGCAACAGGGCACAGCTGTCTTGGCGGGCTGGGGGGCAGGGTTGGGAGTGGGTCCTCAGGACGGCTGAGAGCTACCAGGTGGGTAGGAGCAGGAAAGGCATTCCAGGTTGAGGGAACAGCAGGTGCAAAGGCCCTGGGGCAGAAGAACCGCCGCATCTGGGCCCTGGCGGGCTGGTGTGTGAAGCTGGTGTCAGGCAAAGCCAAAGGGCAGGCGTGGTGCCCCTGCAGCTGGCAGTCTCCCTTGCCCACAGCAGGTGTGTGGGCCTGGGACCCACCTGTCCGCAGGTCCGGCCCAGGGGATGGTGATGAGGGGTGGGCTGGCTTCCTGAGCAGGCTGGCAGACGGGGTGGAGGGACGCCCCAGGCACCCACGGCAGAGGGTGGGGCGTATTCCACTTCATTTCAGGGGCTCCCTGCTGCCCTCGGGCTGTGCTGCCCTGGACGCTGGCTGTGTGGGGCATCCGTGGGAGGGAGTGTCACCAGCTGTAGTGGGGCTGGCTGCATCCCGGAGCTGTGCCAGGGGGAGGGGAGGGTCCCTCGGGGGCTGGTCCCACCTGGGCAGGACTGGAGGTCAGTTAGCCCCATCTTAATGGGGGCCCCTGAGGCCCATAGCACGGACGGACTCTGGTGTCCCACCCCTCAGCCAAGGTGGGGAGAGAGTCCTGGGTGGACTCACGGGGTCTGAGGTTGAGGCTGGCTGGAGAAGGGGGTCTAAGCCAGGGTGGCCCTCCAGGCACAGCTGTGGGAGCCCCCCGGACCCGCCAGGGCCCATGTGCCCCGAGGGTAGGGCTCTGCGCGGGCCCCTGCCCAAGCGACCTCTGAAACCCCAGTGAGCAGGGGAGAGGAGTGCCCTGCGGCACCCTTCTGCCACATGACCTCCCCTGACCCTAGCCACGCTGGGGTGTGGGCTGTGTGCCCCAGGGTCACAGCCGCCCAAGCCAGCTCCTCTCCTTCGAGGCCTCCCCGCCCCCGCTGGGCACCTGCAGCCCTGGCCTTGCTCCACACACCCGCGTGTCTCCCGCGCCCACACCCACTCTGGTTTCCTGTCCCCTGAACAGGCACCCGCCGCCCCGCGGCCAGGCGGAGAGGCAGCTCCCCCCACTTCTCCCCCCACTTCTCCCCCATCAACCGCGTCCACTCCACCCAGGGCTCGTCAGCTCTCGTCCTAAACACCTCCCTGGATCATTCGATCGAGGCCGTCTCCTCTTCAAAAGTCTGTGATGGCACCTACAGCCTGTGGAAAACCCCAGAAGCTCCTGCCTGGCAGTTGCCACATGGCCCCAGGTGGCCTTTGAGGTCATTGCCCCCCAGAGCACCTGGGCTCGGCCCAGCGAGGACATCCCCCCGCCCGGTTCAAGCTGCACGCTGTTCGCCTCCGCAGCCACGTGCCCCCCTCCCCATCCGGAGGGCGTCTTGCCCTCGTTCCAGAGATTTGGGCGGGACCACCTCCTGCCAGTGTCCAGAACTGGGCCTGGTTCCCTCCGGAGTGAGCAAAGCAGGACACACGCTCCCAGACACTCTTGTACAAACCTGGCAGTCGCCTCTGAACGAGCACACACGGACCCAGACACACACAGACACCCACGCACCAACACACACACACACACACGCACCCGAGGAGCCCACAAACACGTGTGCAAACTCACAGGCATGACGAAGGCTCATGGCAGCTGTCAACAGAAACAGCCCCGGACAGGCTTCGAGGCAGCGAGCTGGATTTCATGCGGTCTATTGCAGCGGGGAGACACCCCACTCCAGCTGCGACAGCGATGCAGGGGGTTCAAAGGGAGAACAGACTGGGACAAACGAGCCCCAGGCCTGAAGGAGGAGGTTTTGTCCCATTGATTGGTTGGGTCTTTTTATTTTGGACTGATTTTAGGTAGATGGAAAAGCGGGGACATTTGGGAGTCCCCAGATTTCCTGTGTGCCCCTCTCCCGGCCCAGCTTCCCCTAAAGTTACCACTGCAAACCCTGAGGCAGCTTCTCTTAAGTGCAGCTCCGGCCCTACTTGGATTTCACCCCTTCTTCCATCAGTGTCCCTCTCCGGCTCCAAGACCCCATCCAGGGCCCCACACTGCAGGGCCCTCACGTCTCCCCAGGCTCCTCTGGGCTGGGACCGTTTGTCTGACAGCACTTGTTTTCATGACCGTGACAGTTTTGAGGCGTGCCGGTCAGGTGTTTTGCAGCACGTCCCTCAATTTGGGTTTGTCTGATGTGTTTTCTCACGATCACACCCGGGTTATGAGTCGGGGGGGAGACAGCAGCAGCGGTGAGGGACCCTTCCTGTCACATCGTATCAGGGGCCTGACGGCCCATGGCGTTGCCCCGATCACGTGGCTAGGGGGGCTGCCTGCCAGCTCTCTCCCCGCTAAAGCCCCTCACTTCCCCTTTTTCGCCCTCTTCTTCAGAGGGGGTTCCACGCTCGAGGAGCGTGAGTGTTCGCCTCCACCTCCTGGAGGACGCCAGACTCGTGGCCCTGCGTTCACGTTGGCCGTGTCACTTCGTGCTTTGTGTCGTATCCAGCGGGACGTCATTCTTTTGCTCAGATGGCCCCGGCTCTGGCCACCTTTCCCATCAGCTCCCGTGTCTCTCTGTGCTTTGCTTTCTGAGCCCTTCCGCCCTACCGGCACTGCCCCACGCTCCCCCTGTGTTTTCCCTGCCCCGCCCTCTCATCGGCCGTTTCTTCAGGGACCCCCCCCCCCTTCCCGGGTCCACCCTGGCTGACCTCTCGGCTGACCTGCTCGCCGCCTGGCTCCTTCCCAGAATAAAAGGCGTCCTGTCTTGCTCTCCAATATCGGGACGTACGTGGCATGTGGCAGGTTCGACGTGCTCCATGAATGTTGCTGAGTAAGTGCGTGAACGGCTGGATGGATGAGGCCGAGGCAGTGGGCTGGCACCGCACAGGGTTGGGGCCTCTCCAAGCCCACCAAAGGGACCCCAGAACACCCTCCTCTGATGGGAGGGGAGGGGCCTGTACCTTGTCCAGGTGGGACGGGGCCCCCCCATCACCTCCTTTTCCTCCCCCTCCCAGCCCCTAGCACAGGAGCTGGGCCAGGTGACCCCATGGGGAGACTCCTGGCACAGAGTAGGTGATCCAAAAATGTGCCCCGTCTAGCCCTTTCCTTCCAGGACGGAGCTCGGCCAGGCTCTGGCTGACTGTAGCCCCCAGCACCCCCCTTCGTGTCCCCGCCTGGTGGCTCCGGAACAGGACCCTGGGGAGAGCCCGGTGTCCCTCCCCACCCCCACCCCCCATGGCTATCTGCAGCCATCACCAGCTTCTGCAACGCGAGCCTCCTCCGTGGCTGTGGCCCCGGGGAGCAGCTGCGTTCCTCCGGCGGGGATGGAGGCCCCCAGCCCCCTTGCCCTGCTCCAGCGCTGACTGGCTGCTCCCCGGCGGCCTCCCAGTTTCCAGAGCCCGCCTGAGATGGAATTACAGCCCCAGGCCCGCACCTGCGGCTGGCAGCGGTGCCTCCTGGCTCGGCCGGGCCCTGTCTTCCCCTTTCCTCCCAGGGCCAAGCGAGGTCCCAGTTGGGTAGGATGCCTGCCGTGTGCTCAGGGGAAGCGGGGGCTGTGGAGACCCCCCCGTGGGGCTGGGGCGGGGATCAGGGAAGCATCCTCAGGGAACGACGCCTCCACAGGGATGAACAGGGAAAGGGGGGCTTAGGGAGGAAGGGGGGCGGCAAGGAGAAGACTTGGAGCCGCAGAGGTGGTGGGGTCAGATGATAAAGGGACCCGGGCCAGCCCAGCGGGGAGCCCGGTGCCACCATCCACGCTCAGGCCGGCCTCAGGCAGCTGAGCCCTGGGGGCAGGGCCCACGGCGGGGGGGCGGGTGGGGGGCTGGGGCGGGCCGGTGGGGTGGGAGGTGAAGTGCCAGGAGAGGACAAGGTCAGCGGTCAGGCCAAGCTGTTCACAGACCCGCAGGGACAGGCACCAGCTCCACCCACAGCCCCCGGGGTTGCCCGGGCTGCCGCCCACCCCCGAGCCGGCCTGGCTGTGCGCTGGCACCAGGGACAGCGGCTCCGCCCCCCGCCGGCCCCCTGCTCTGCCCGGGTCAGCCCCACCCCACCTCCTGCTTTCTGCCCCTGCCCTCTGATACCAGCCCCTCCCAGGCACACGGCAGGTGTGGCCCAGCCTCTGTCTGGAGTGGAGGTCAGGAAGGCAGGGCCCCGGTGCGGGCCTGGGGCCGGGGGGCGGGGGCTCAGGAAGGGAGGGGGCTGGCATTTGGCAGCGGCATTTTGGAAGAACGGTGGCGGGTGAGCGCTTGGAATGGAACCGGTGACAGTTGGCGGTGGCAGCTGGAGCGGCAGTGGGGCTTGGCAGGGGCGCAGGCCGGGAGGACGGTTGGGGTGGAGCAGCCGTGGGGCTGGCAGGTAGCCTCTGGCTCTGGAGGGAGCTCTCGGGGAGGCCCAGCGGGAGGGCAGGGCCAGCTGGCACCAGCCACGGCCGAGCCAGGCCCAGGAGCAGGCTCCAGCCTCAGCCAGGCAGCCCCCAGCCCACGGGTGGGGCTCTGCTGCAGCCCAGGGCCGGCCCGCAGTCCACCCGCGGGCCCGGGATGGCGCGCAGAGGGCGGTTTCTGCGCGCAGCCCGGGCATCCTTAGACTGCCTCTCCTGCCCTGCCCTCAGCCTCTCTCCCTCCCTGTCCGCTTCCAGCAGGGGCTTGGAGAGGACAGGGACAGGTTCTGGGCAGTTTCCTGGGAAGGGCAGGACTCCCGGGGCTGTTGCCATGGGGACGGCTGAGCAACACCACTGGCTGGAGGATAAACAGGCAGGTTTCCTGACCAGTGACTGCCATGAAGACAGCCCTAGAGAACCCAGCTGGGGTAGATGGGGAGACGCTGCCTGGGGGGAGGTGGGGGTGGGGGTGAAGGGCCTGGCGAGGGGGCTGGCCCAGGGGGACACTAGGAAGGGAGAGGTGAAGGGACATTTCTTCCCAAAGCGCCTCTGGGGCTCTGCCTCCCAGGAGCAGCCCCGGTGTGGGGCTGGGTCCCCTCCTAACAACTCTGCCCCCTGAAGCCACACAGTGGGGCTGGAGGGCACGTGGAGGGCTGGCTGAGCACGTGGTGCGGGGGGCCCTGCCGGCCAGGCAGCTCTCGGGGACCGAGCCTGCCCTTCAACGGCCCGGGGTCTGCAGGTGGGAGTGAAGGCAGCGGGCTCAGAGGGGCAGCCATCGGCAAGTACACCTGTGGGCCTGGCCGCCTCTGCACCTTGGCCCCTGGGTTCCCAGCCCTGGCCTCAGGGATGCTTAATCTCTCCAGGCCCCCAGACCCTCACTGCCTCAAGGTGTCTCTTGGGCAGGCTCCAGACACACTCACACATGTGGCTGGGGGTGAACCTCCAGAAGGACCAGCATGTGGCAGGGACCACTGACCATCCATTTGTTCATCTGTCTTGTCCTCCAGCGAAGCAAGGGGCAGGAACCGCGTCTGGTTCATCGTGGCATCTCAGGCACCTGACTCCCCAGGCCCTCCCAGACTCCCATGTGTTGGCTTTGCTGCCTCTGGACACCAGGTGCCGTGGTTGAAGAGTGCCACTGAGGCCAACCCCACATGCTTGGTCCTTGCCTGTTGCTAGAGCCACCTCGGGGGCAGAGCTGCCCTCACCGAGGCCACACTTCTACTGATGGTGAAGGACCCACTGGTTGCCAGGTGCAGATCCCTCCTAGGGTCTGTGCCAGTATCAGGGGTGAAGTGCAGTACGTGTCACCTGCTCCAGGGTCCAGGGGACCCCAGCAAGAGTGGAGGCTTTTTGACCAAGCCTGGCGTCTGCCCGCTGTGAGTCCGAGCCTGGGTACTGATGAACGTGGGGCCCCTGGGTCTGTGCTGCCAGCATCTCCCCATCAGAGCAGATGCACCCAGGTGGCCCCGGGGAGTCCAGCCGCATGACCCTCCTCTTCCTCCCAGCTCTGCTGAGAGGCCACAGCTGCTACTGTTGGCTCTTTTCTTCCTTCGTTCCCTTTCTTTTTTCTTTCCTTCCTCTCTTTGTCCCTCTCTCCCTCCCTCCTTCCCTCCCTCCCTCCCTCCCTTCCTATGATAGGGGGTTATTAGCTCCCAGAAGCTTCAGTGCTTTCAGTTTTAGGCAAAGCTTGATCAGAGCTCCCTGGGACGGTCCTTGGTTCTGCCTTTTTGGTCTATCAGCCTCATCCTCAGGCTGCTTGCCCTTCTGTTTGTTCTTGGAAGAGAAGAGATGAGAGTCTCCGTCCCCAGTCACTGGCAGGGCTGCTGGGGTCGGGAGGGTCGATTCATCATCATGCAGGGCAGGGGAAGGGGAGAGAGAGTTCCAGGACCCCAGGGACTCATTCCAGAGCTCAGTAAGACCTTCTACCAAGACCAGAAGCCCTAGGCTAACAGGTGGGGTGAGCCCTGGTACTGGTGAAAGAGGCTAGGTCCTCGTGGGCAGGCCTCCCGAGCAATGGCTGAACACCACTGCGTGTCCCACCAAGGCAGCCTCTGCAGGGACGACGGACGCGGCACCTAGCAAAGCTGTTCTCCTTGGAGAGTGTCTGGGGGTCGAACCTTCTTGGTGGTGAGGGGGGCTCTCTCCGGGGGCGGGGGGCAGCCATCAGGGGAATGGTCCTCCTCTGTCTGGCGGGCCGCCCTCCTCAGTCTCCCCAGCATCCTTTGCTCCATGGGCTACAACTGCACTCCAGGCAGGCAGGTGGGGGAGGACCCCTGCACAGAGTGCCCTCTGTCCCCTCAGGAAGGACAGAGCGGCCGGCCAGACCCTCCTGGAGGCCGAGAGGCAGCCACTTCTGAGGATGGCTGTACCCAGCCCCCACCTGAGAGGGCCCAGGAAACGTGGGCCTGCGGTGCCAGACACGGGGTCCTCCGCAGGAAAGGCCTGGGAGGGGCCCTGTGCCGGCAGGGCCAGCGCAGGCAGCGGGGAGCGGGGTGAGGGTGTCTGCACAGCCATTTCCAGGCGCCGGCTGCAGTGAGGGAGTGTCCCAGCCTTTCATCGCTGCCTGCCAGACCGCGGCCGCCCTTGTTCACTGAAGGAGAATCCACACACCCCCCCCCCCCCAAGCCTGCCCTCCCCCAGCAGCCCAGTGAAAGCCTCCTTACACATCCTGAGAAAGCATCCATAATGGCCCGCCGCCTCCCACCTTCCCAGGAATTCCGCGGCGCTGGGCCCGTAGGGAGGTAGGGCGCAGACGGCCTGCGGCGCCTCCCCATTGGACGGCCAGGTCTTGCTCGACTCCCTTGCCGCGGCTGGCCAGCCACAGGCTCACCTCCCTTCCCACCGTCGCGTCCGGGAGAGGAAGCGAGGTGGCCTTTGCCCCCGCACAGGCCAGCCAAGAATGCGGGGCCACGCTTCCCATTCCGCCCGCCCGAGGACTCGAGGACAGCGGGGGCGAGAAGGGACGCGCAGGGCCCGTCTCGGGCAGCACGATTCGAGATCGCTTGCGGGGGAAGAGGGGCACCCGCTGCTTCGCAGGACCCCGCACCCCCCAGACAGACCTCGCGGGGGGAAGGACCGACGCGCGCGCGGCCGCCGAGGCTCCTCAGTTGGCCAAACTCAAGCCCCGGTGGCAGGCACTGTCCCGTGGCCCCTGCCCCGCGGTGCGCCTCTCGCTGGGCGCGCCGAGGTCCCCGACAGCGCGGCCCCGAGCCCCTGGGCGCCGTGGGAGCGCTTTTTCTCTGCACAGCGCGCAGCCAGCACAACCGGCGGGGAAGGCGCGAAGTTTGCGAGACACGCGCGGAGCGTCTGTGCGTTGGGGGGCGCGGACAGTCTGCGGCCCGGGGACCCCGCGCCCCCGAGGAACAGGCGCGTGGGCAACGCCAGGGGCGCAGTCCGGGCAGGGTTGGGTTGCCCTCGTCCCGACCCGCATCTCCCATCGGTAGTCTCCCGGCTGCTGGGTCCCCGTGGGAAGGGGCTCGGGCGCCTGGAGACCCCACGCCGCGCCGCCCCCGCCCCCCGCCAGCCCCGCAGAGGGGGCTTCCCACAATGCCGAGCGAGCTCCAGCCCGCACTTCCGCTGTCCGGCCGCCCACGGTGGGGCGGAGGCGAACCGACCCCCGCCGAGGCCCCCTCCGCCCAGCGAGCGGAGCCGGCCGACCGAGGGGCGGGGCGGCGGCGGGGCCGGCGGGGCGGGGCCCGGGGCGGTGGCCGGGGCCGGGGCCGGGGCGCGGGCCAATCAGCAGCGGCCGGGCGCGCGCCGGGGGGCGGGGTCAGGGTCCGCAGGCGGGGCGCGCGCGCGGGCGGCGGGGGCCGCGGGGTGGGAGCGGCGCGGG
>NC_041227.1:394220-397350 GCF_002837175.3 Physeter macrocephalus
GCGCTCACCCGCGCTGGTCCGGCGGCCGCGGCGCCCGCCCTCGCCCGCGCCCCATGGGGTCACAGGTAAGCGGCGCCGGCTCATTGTCCGCGGCCGGGCCGGCGCATCGCGGCGGGGCCGGGGCTCGGGCCGGGCCGGCTGCTCCGGGCCGGGGCCGCTCCGAGTCGGGCGCGCCCCCGCCGCCTGCCCCTCGCGCCCCGCCGCGCCCCGCCCCGCGGGGGCGCCCTCCCGAAGGCGATCGGCGCGCCCGGCTGCGGCTCCGGGGGTGGCGGCAGCGACCCCCGCCCGGCCCCCTCCGGTCCCTGAGCTCCGGTGGCGCGGGCGGGGCGGGGCGGGCGAGGGCGACGCGGGGTCCCCGCGGGGCTGCGCGCGGAGGCGGAGGCGGCGACGGGGCTGCCCCGCGCCCCTCGCCCTCGGCGCCTTCTGCCGCCGCCGCCGCCGCGGTCCCTCCCCCGTCACCTCCGAAAGGGGAATTTTCCAGCTGGTAATTTCTGCTGCGTCAACGCCCGGCCCCAGGAGGCAGCCCGGGGGCGTCCTGGCGCCCCCCGCCCGCTCCGCCCCGCGCGCCCCCCGCCCGCGCCTGCGAGCCGCACCCGGACCCGCCCGCGCCGAGTTTGCCAGGAGTCTGAACTGCGGGAGGTGGGCGCGGCGGCTCCCCGCACCCCGCCGGGCCTTGGGGGTCATTGTCTCCCCTTGAAGCCGGGCACCGGCCTCGTCTCCATTTTAATTACTGGCTGAACCTGGGCGCAGGGGCCTCGAGGCCGGGCGGCTAGAGAAGCGCGGAGGGGACGGGGCGCGCAGAGCGGACGGGGCGCGCGGAGGGAGCGGGGTCCGCCGCGAGCAGCGTCTTTGTTTCTCTGTAAATAGACATGTCAGTTTCACAGGGTAGCAAGAGTCACTGTCTGACAACTCAATCCCGATGGCAAATGGGGGATTTTCTGCACCAGGAGGAGGGTTCTGGCTAGTTGGGGTTCCTCCACCCCTGCTAACAAATTCATTATTTGTAGGTTTAACGGAGCACGCACAATAGGGCTGGACGAAGGAGCCTGGGTACAAACCAAATGGGCGAAGAACTGTTATTTTCTGACACCGAGGAAATACAAACAAAAGAAAGTTTGACCGAGATTCGCAGCGAATTTCCTCACGCTTTCCGTGCTCCAATCTCAGCGACGCGTTTGTCGTGGATTGCGGGAGGCAAGATTGTTATCAGCATTGTTTACAGAAATGCTAATCAGGCAACGGGTTTAGCGAACCCGGCTGGGCGCAGACACCTGTGCGGAGTCCTCGCGTGCGTTTTAATTGTATCAGTTGTAGAATCTTTCATGCTGGATTTATCATCAAAGCTAACTTCCCTTTTGGGTAGCAGACTGTGGATTCACTCTATCGCTGGCCTGCGTGCTGCCTGTGAGAGCAGTGTTTCCACTCTACAGGAGTGGGAAATAGTTTGTTCCCCAAAGGCAAATTTACGGAAGGGTTTTTCACGTGAATAATGACGTAAACAATAGAATTTTATCATAGTAGACTCCTTCTCCTTGCTGTATTTCATGGTAGTTTTAGGTGCTGTGAACTGAAAACTTTAGGACACCTTGCTATTACAGAAAGGACTAAGCGAGGGGCGTACTGAGGCAGAAGTTACTAGATTTAAGTAGGAACTTAGACACTGTGTTCCCCTGAAAAGCTAGTAATTATTTTTATATCCTTTACTGAAGGGAAGGAGGTGTGTATGTGGAGTTCACTGTTGAGAGTTCTCTTTAGGAAGTGGCGGAATGGACGCATTTAGGCTAAACCCAAAATCCAGCCTTTCCTGGAGGCCAGCCTCCAGACAGGATTTCATTAGGCCTCATTGACATCATCCTGCATGAAAGAATTTTGTTTTGATGAGATAGTTCTGTTCAGGTTTAGCTGTTTCGTGTTTGAAAATGAGCTGTTTTTCCATGTCCAGTTTCTGATGTTCAGGACTGGCGGACTGTTGGCTGCAGGGGCTCTTGGGTGCTCTGTGTCCCTGCTCGGCCACCCAGGGTCAGGGGGCCACCTCCCTCTCCTGGGTCACACATTAGCACAGGAAGGTGAGGTTGACCCTGAGATGGGTGAGACTCCTCCGGAGACCTGGAAGGACACCCTTTTACAGTCAGAAGGTGTGTTATTTGCAAACACGTCAAACCAAATATTCACAAACTTTCCAACATTGTCCTTATGTGGGGTTTTTCAAATTAAGGGAAACTGGGCCACCGTGTCCCTGTGGTCTGTGTTTCTGGGGCAGCTGTGCTCCCGCTCTGCTCTCCACCAGAGGTCTTGGACCAGCCGAGGACAGCCCAGCAGAACGTCGTCAGCAGAGGCTCCACGAGCCGTGAACTTGAACTCATTCCTCAATTTGCTGATGCTTTATGTGCCCAGGTGCCCTCTCGGCCTCTGTGTTGAAGTGGATGGAGCGTTCTTGTGCCCCGTTCTGGGGCTGCGTGTTCTCATAAAAACGGAGGCTTTGTCTTCTCTCTGATTGACCGTATTCTACTCTGAAATCTGTTGAGTGATGGTAGATTGTCAAGAATTCCCTTGTGAATCTGCTCCCTCCCCTGAACAAAAAAGATTCTTCTCGCCGCAAGTGTGCTTGCATGGCCTAACTCCCAAGAATAAACAGATGATTGAAAAATATCTACTGAGGCCACAAGACTCATTTCAGTCTTTGAAATACGCTTGTCTTGTCCTAATCCTGGCTCTCGTGTCCTCTGCTCTTGGCTCTGGCTTTGGTATGACCAGTTCAGCTGGGGTCTTCAACCATGGGATCATTGGCATTTTCTCTCTTTTCTGCCTTCCTAGCTTCAGTACTTTGTGTGCCTGACACATGCGTACCCGGGCTTCGTGTTCTGGTTTGCTGATGATGACAGAACACGTCCTCTGGTTCTGCTCGTAGACGGAGAAATCATGGAAAAGAAAAAAAACTGTTTCTAACAAACTGAAAAGTTGTTCTAGTAAAGGATAAGGACGAGCTAGACCAGTCAGATCTGACCTTAGTGTGATTTATGCAAAGTTTTCCCTTCAGTGTCTCTCAACAGTGCCATTTAACTCTTATTTAGATTTTTAAATGGCTAAATTTTTTTTTTTTTTTTTTTTTTTTTTTTTTTTTTTTTTTTTT
>NC_041227.1:397525-421889 GCF_002837175.3 Physeter macrocephalus
CACGAACCCGTGTCCCCTGCATCGGCAGGCGGACTCTCAACCACTGCGCCACCAGGGAAGCCCTGGCTAAGTATTTTTAAATGCCATTATTTGGATTGAAGAAATTAGCGACCTAGGCACTTTAGAAAGTTGAGAAACAATGTTAACATATTTTTCAACAGCATTTATGGAGGTTTTGTGTTTTGACAGGTGTGTTTTTTGAGTCATGTTAGAGAGACATTCCCAGAGTTTCTTACTCATGACGATTTTTGGCCTTATT
The DNA here is from genome assembly GCF_002837175.3 of Physeter macrocephalus. Taxonomy (NCBI): domain Eukaryota; kingdom Metazoa; phylum Chordata; class Mammalia; order Artiodactyla; family Physeteridae; genus Physeter; species Physeter macrocephalus. The sequence continues at coordinate 397,785 of NC_041227.1, forward strand.
GAGGGCTTGCTGTGGACCAGCCTTCAGGCCAGGTTGGGGACAGAGTTCCCACAGAGGGGCTGGTGACCCGTTGGGAAGGGTGGGGGGGCAGGGGCCTACAGGAACCACCGATGTGACTGGATGTGGTGACAGATGCTAGTGAGAGCTCGGAGTAGGACAGGGTGTAGCCCACCTGGTGGGCTCTCTAAAGACTCTTGGAGGGAAAGGGTGTCCGTGCTGACACCTCCCCCGCCCCTGATGGGCCCATGGCACCAGCCTCCGGTTCCGGTACGTGTGCAGCAAATTCTGTTCTAACTTCTGCTTTGCCGAGAGTGGGTAGCCAGTGACAGGGCAGGACTCTTGGGGCCGGGCAGCTTTTGGGGGCTGATTGGCCGTCGGGATGGGGGCGAGAGGTGGTGTAGTTTCAAATGACGTCTTCCAAAACCCATGTTTCAGCACAGGAATCACTTCCTGAACATCCACGCCCACAGACCACCCTTCGTCTTTGGGGGAAAGTCTCGGGGAAGCTGTCCTTTTCCTGGCCCCCAAGTGGCACCCCAGCACTGCTTGTCCGGGTGGACCAGGTGTGCAGCCCTCTTCTGAAAAGATCCACATTTGTGTATGCAAACCCTCCTGTCAGTGTCGCGTGGTGGCCTGAGGCCCCGCGTCAGACCCCTTCTGTGTAGAGCAGAAAGAAGGCACCTCTGTGTCTTGGGCTGCGAATGGACGGTTCGAGAATCTCAGGCATCCAGAGCTGCCTCTGTGAAGGTGGGCGGCACGGCCCGGGCGGCTTTGGGCGAGTCACCCTCTAAGCGTGTGTCACTTGGCGCGAGGAGGGTCTGGCCTGTGTTCTGCGGCCGCTCTGAACGCTGTGCCACGGCTGAGCCCGGGGCAGGAGAGCACAGAGATGACTGTCGGTCAGCAGAACACGAACGCTCCAGGCCCGGCGCCCACCGGCCTGCAGTGCGGGCGTGCTGCTCTCCGACGGCCTGCAGTGCGGGCGTGCTGCTCTCCCAGGGCTCATCCGCCCCCAGTCACAGAGGTGGCCGCACCGAGTTACACGGGGACGGTGTGGGCGCGCATGCGGACAGGAGGGCTTTCTGGAAGCACACTCACAGGACCCACTCTGGGCCCGCTGGGCGAGGCAGGGCACCGGGGTTCTGTGTGCACTGGAGAGTTGGTTACAGTGAGAGGGTGGACAGGGCGATGGAAAAGCCACCAGGAGGTGGCCCAGAAGAACCGGGTGGGGGGAGGGTGAGTGTCAGGCGTGCTGCAGACTCGGGGGGAGGGCCAGGTCACCTGGGGGAGCTCAGGGGTGTGGGGCAAGTGGGCAGCGCATCCGCCTCTGGTGTGAGCAGGTCAGGCAGGCGCCTAGAATGGGCCTTCGCGTACTGCTGTGGCCCCATCCAAGTCTGGAGCAGGTTTATTTTGTTTTCTCGTCCCATCCCATCCAAAGTCATGTCGCTTCTGAGCAGCAGTTTCCTTTTCCTTAGGAAGTTCAAAGACAGCTCAGAAACGACTCTGCTTCCTTTGGGGGCAGGAGGGAGCCGGCTCCGCGGGGAACACTCCCAGAATCGCAGGGCCTCTGGCTGCTCAGCCCAGGTCCCCGCCGTCCAGTTCCTGGGCCAGCGATGTCCGCTGTGCTCCAGACGAGGTCGAGTCAGAGACATCTGATGCCCAGGGTCACGCACACAGGTGGCCGTCGCCCCTTCTGGGGAGCCAGGCACCTTGGCCTAGGACCCACCCGACCCCTGGCCTCTAAAGAAGCTGCCCGTCTGCGCTTGAAACCCGGTCCTTCCCAGCAGCCCTGTGGCGGCCAGCTCCGTGGCCCACACCCTCTCTCACACAGAAATTGGAGCAGGCTGGCCAGCCGGAAGTAATGCTATTTTTCCATTGCCTCTGGTGATACAGAAACATTGTTATTTCATCGCTTTTATTTTATATGAAGACTTTCCCCCCTCGACCTCAGAGTGTTTTGAAGAACTTTTCAGAAGTTCTTCATGATACGTGGGTATCATGACAGGCTCACTAGGCACCTGAAGGAAGTGGTCTTTAATAGTGGGTACCTTGACCTTTTCTATTTTTTTTTTTCTTTTTTTTTTTTTTTGGCCACACCACGCAGCTTGCAGGATCTTAGTTCCCTGACCAGGGCTTGAACCTGCGCCCTCGGCAGTGAAAGCACAGAGTCCTGACCACTGGACCGCCGGGGAATTCCCCCTATTTTTTTCCTACGTTGTTGGCAGAATGACCAGAACAAGGAGTGACAAGGTGACAGCGTCCTTGGACACCCCTTACCATTAAAGTCACTGAGCTCCCCTGGACAGCGTGACACACACTTGGCTGTGGATGGGTGGCCTTTTAAATCTCTTTCCTTCTCTTCTCTGGTCTGGCTTCTCCATCACCTGCTGCTTTTGATTCCTCTGTGGGGTGGAAATCCCACCTGCCTGGACCCGGGAGCAGAGGGAGGGTAGAAGTTTCCAATGGTGGCAGTACCACGTGGCTGCGGGGACCGTGGTTCCTCTGTGATGAGCGGGGGGGGTCAGGATGCCGCGGAGCTGGGAGCACTTCCAGGTGTGTGAGTGCCCTTGAGGGCCCGAGAAGCAGGTCGGGAAGGGTTCGTGCCAGGGGACCCGCCTTCGCTGTGGCCGGCAGATCTGCTCCATCGAGGCACAGGTGGTCCTTCAAAGACGGGGTGTCTTCCCCTGAGATCAGCAGACTCACCGAGCCTTGGAGAAGCAATGCAGGGCGAGCGCCAGCTCTCGAGCTCATCCGATGCAGCCCGCGGGTCACACTGACCTCACATTTACTTACATTTCTCTTGCCTCGTCTTAAGAAGCAAGAATATCCATGAAGTCGTGAGTTTGGTATCTCGGTTATATTTTTCTTGGTGCACGCTGAAACGGACATGTAACTATTAGGATAGACAATGACTTGTCCCTTTTCCTGCTGTCGGGGAACGTGCACTCCCCATATCCCCTCGGCCGCTCGCTGGGAGGGGACCAGCACCCTGGCCCAGGGTCCAGGGGTGAGACTGGACTGTGCGGATCCTGGGTGGGAACCCCTCATGCCCCATCTCAGAGGCCTTTCCTACCGTCTGACCGGGGAGCAGTTGGTGTAAGTTAGGCTGCCGTGTAAATGAGTTCCCTGGGGCTGTCAGAGCACAGGACCACCAACCTGGCAGCTTAAAACAGTAGAGCTTTATTCTCTCACAGTCTGGAGGCCAGAAGTCCTAAATCAAGGTGCGGGCAGGGCCACCCTCTCTCTGGAGGCTCCAGGGAAGGACCCTCGCTGCCTCTTCTGGTCTCTGGCGGCTGCTGGCAGTCCTGGGTCCTCATGGCCGAGACATATCCCTCCAACCTCCCGTCCTGTTCTCATGGCCTTCACCCCCTCTCCTTATAAGGACAGCAGTCACACTGAATTGGAGTCCACCGTAATGGCCTAATCTTAACTCTGTCACATCTGCAAAGACCCTGTTTCCAAATGAGGTTACACGCCCCGCAGTCAGGACTTGAACATACCTTTTGGGGGGACGCAATTCAACCCACTACACCGTTACAGCTTGTATTTGCCGGACACATTACCACATACATTTCTCAATCCCAGCGTTTCCTGAGTCCTCTCGGTGTGTCTCCAGCTGTCACCTCTCACTCCTGCCCTTCCCTTGCCGGTAGAGCAGACGTGGCCAGTGACAACGGTATTGGTGAGTTCACTGCGGACCTGTACTCACCCCCACGCCTGCAGAAAGCAGGGCTCTTGGTCCAGGGACACAGCAGCCAACAAGGTCCTTGCTCTACTTCCCAGAGGGGAAGGGACAGGACAGACAGATGTCGACGCCTGCCATGCAGAGGGATGCGGCAGGGCCCGGAGGGAGGGCGTGGGGCGGGAAGCACAGGTAGAGCCCAGGGGCCACGGGGCTGGGTACTTGCTGCAGCCGCTCCAAAGCAGGGCCCGGCCCCTCCTCCGCACCCCTCTGCACGGCTGGATACCCGTGTGCCCGTCTGCCCCCCAGATCGGACCCAGGCGTTTCTCGCCCCCAGGCAGCTGGTGAGACCTGTGGCCCCTTTTCTGGATGGCATTTTTATTGCTTCCTGGAGGAGACACCGGAGAACGAAGTGTAGCAGCTATTGAAATGTAGTCTTCACAGCCTAGAAAACTTTCTTGCATGCTGTAGTAACGGGAGGAACTTCACGTGCCATCAAGTAAGGCTGTCGAGTGGCTGGTCTGAAGGTCCTGATTCTTAACAGTGGTGAGTGTGGAGGTGCCCCTTGGTGACGGGCGGCCGTGGCTGTGGACAGGGCTGTTGTCCCTGGCGTGTCCTCCACGTCCACGGGCGAAGTCCCTCCACGGTGGGTCCCAAGGTCACCAGGAGCCTGGGGGCCCTGCAACCTTGGGAGGCCAGGGTCCCTGCTGTCACTTCGGTTCACCCTCACGGTCACCCCCTGAATGAGGACCCTCGCCTGCCGGGGTGGGACGGGGCGGGTTGCACTTGGGGTGGCGCCTCTGAGATCTTTATTCTGTTTCGTGCTGTTTGTTGAAAAATCGGGGCTGTTGGTCCCACGTGGTGGTCTGGCTGGTGGCATCCTCTGACCACCAGGAGCCCTGCCCTGTTATCCCTTGAGGGGTCGGTAGGGCCAGGCGAGGGGGACCCATGTGTCTGGTACTCAGGGTCCGAAGTGTGACGGTGACGTCTGCATCGGAATTTCTGACTTAAAAACGAATCATTTTCATATTTGCTGCCTGCTTTGAAAGATACTTGTACCTTTCTTTAAGGAGATGTATATGTTTTTGGTTTTTTTCGTGGTTTTTTTTTTTTTTGGTTGTGCTGCAAGGCAGTCGGACCTTAGTTCCCTGACCAGGGATCGAACCCATGCCCCCTGCACTGGAAGCGCAGAGACCTGACCACTGGACTGCCAGGAAAGTCCCAAGGAGATATATATGGAATTTTGAAGATAATTATCACCTATATAGGTTTTATTTGAAAAATTCTAGATTTGCCATCGGTTACTAAAGTATAGGAGCATCTTGGAATTTTTTTTAACATAATTTGTTTGGCAAGATCATTCCTTTCGAATATTTTAATGTTTGTTTGGAGCCATGAGCTATTTTTACCTTAGTTTTTTCCCAGGTAAGTCTTTTTATCCCTGGGTAAAAACCAGCCCGGGGTCTGAAGTGTGTGAGCTGGCCCCTTAGAGCAGGGGCAGCTAATGAAATAGGCGTGTGGATGGGAGCTTGAGTCTAGAATTTCTGTCTCATGAGGAAAACACTGGGATTTTGGCCGAGCTGGTGAGGGAAGTGGGGTTTGCTCATAGCTGTTGCCCGGTTTCCCAAGTCCTGAGAAGGTGAGGTTCTCGGGTGTGTTCCTGTCCGCCGCCTGGACCCCGATATCAGCCAGCACAGCATCGCATCGGGGCAGCCCCGGCCCCAGAGGATGACACGGCGGGTCCCTGCAGGGCCGTCCCCAGCGTGTGCTTACCGGCCGGCGGGTGTGTCCAAGTGGTCACGCGTCCGGCTCAAGGTCCTGCTGGGAAATGTCACATGGCTGCCACCCCCTTCCTGGAGTCACTCAGCAATGTCACCGTATTTCAGGGGACCTACAAGGCGGCACAGCACGCCTGGCCCCTTTCTCCCGAGCCTGCGCCTTCCTCCAGGCTCCCAGGAGATACTGGAAAAAGTGCCGGTTGTACCCAGGGCGCCAGCGAGGGGTCCTCTCTGCTCCTCGGAAGTCAGGGCTGGGGGCAGGAAGGGGCAGCCTGTGTCCCCGGGGGCCCGCCCCAGGGCAGCCTGAGGTTCTGGATGAGACAGTGCGTCCCCGCGGGGTTCTGGGCCCGGAGGGGCGGCCCGTCCACTGTCCTTTCAGGCAAGTGTGTGAAAGTCAAGCATGGACCCCCCCGTCGTGTGCCCCCAGCCCACACGCGTTCGGGGCCCAGTAGGAGAAGGAAGGTCAGCGTGGGTTCTCTCTGATCAATGCCGATTCTGCCTCCTGGCTGCTAGTCGGGTGTCATCCGGCCCCATGCGAGCGGGTGGTGGACAGGCCTTTCATCTCTGAGTCTGCGGATAAGGGACTGGCGTGGAGCGATGGGGATTAGAGCGCGTGTGCCGGGGCCGTGCCGCTCCGACTCCCCCTTATTTCTCATGAATTCTCAGCACGCCTGCAGAGCACATTGTTTTGCTCCTCTGAGCTGGGGCTTGTTCGTTCCGATTACTGCTGGGGTTATTTCCTTGGGGGAGGTTCCAAAAGTAGAATCGGGGGTGAAGATGCAGCACATCTGTGGGTCGGGGCACGAGTTCCAGAAGGACACCTTGCTTCACGGCGCAGCCCCTGTGCGGGCTTTTTCCTAACGCAGGGGTGCCCACCCCCGGCAAGCGCTGCCTGACCCCCACCTATGCCCTGTGCTGCACGGTTCTGTGGCAGGGACGGCGAAGCCCCCGGGTTGGGTGGGGGCCCCCTACCCGTGGGCTGCAGCCACTTGTCACCAGAGCGGGCTTGGGGAGCCCCTGTGTCCCCGAGGCCCTCCCCAGGTCAGTGGCAGCTGCCAGTTCCGACCTCGTGAATCGGGGTTTCATGTCTTAAAGCACCTTGGAGCTGTCCCAGCCGCACTTGACAGAGAGGGGCTTCCCTGGGGGGAGGCTATCCCTCCCGCGCCGGAGGGGGGACAGGGTGCCCTCAACCTCCGGGCCCTCCCTGGAGCCCAAGCCCGGCCCCAGCCAGGGGGAGGAGGAACTGGCCCCCAGGGGCTCCTCCCCCCAGGGATTCTCCCCAGAGGAGCCCCCACCCCGGGGCCCGCAGCACCTGCTGAGCTGGCGCCCAGCTGAATCCTGGTGGGTCCAGGTAATCCCCATGCTGGGTCCCGTTTCCCGCCAGGTCTGTGCCACCTTGGCCTCCTGCGTCCGTCGCACGCCCCTGCCTCAGGCCCTGTGGCCTGGCCTGGGCCCCCAGCTGCTGCTGCGTCAGCCCACCCCCACCCCTATCGGGGGCCAGTGTGACCTCTTCACCGCTGAGGCCTGGTCAGGTCCGGCACCGCTGGGTCATTGAGGTCCATGCTGTTGGAGGGCCGCGTGGTGCAGGTCCTTGTGGTGGACACACACTCTTCATTCACCCAGCAGCCGTCCACCCAGCCTTCATTTACTCAGCATCTGATGAGTGTTTACCCTCTGAAAGGCCTGTGCGGAAGTGATAGCGGGGACTTGGAGACATCCGATTAGTGGCTGAAATTCCGTCGGATGCCAGAGCAAACATTTGTGCCGGTCCAAGCCTGCGTGGTGCTCTCGCCGCCGCTAGCCGGAAAGCGATGGACCACGTTTCTGCCCGCCCCAGGTCCAGGCCCAGCGACCCATCGGTACTGGGTTTCCCAGGCAGCACCCTAGGTCGTTGGGTGGCTTCTCTTGTTTTCCAGCAATGCAACTTTTAAGAAAAAAGAGACCTCTAGGGCTTCTCTGGTGGCGCAGTGGTTAAGATTCCGCCTGCCGATGCAGGGGACACGGGTTCAAGCCCTGGTCCGGGAAGATCCCACATGCCGCAGAACAACTAAGCCCGTGCGCCACAACTACTGAGCCTGCGCTCTAGAGCCCTCGAGCCACAACTGCTGAGCCTGCATGCCACAACTACTGAAGCCTGTGCGCCTAGAGCCCGTGCTCCGAAACCAGAGAAGCCACCGCAATGAGAAGCCCGCGCACTGCAACGAAGAGTAGCCCCCGCTCGCCACAACTAGAGAAAACCCAGGCACAGCAACGAAGACCCAGTGCAGCCAAAAATAAATAAATTAAATAAATTTATAAACAAACAAACAAAAGAGAAAGATCTATTAAAGATTCCAGCAGTTACTTGATGTAAACAAATGTTGCAAAATGTTAAAAAAAAAAGTGGTGATTCTGGTTAAGGGTTAAGTGGGAGTTCTCTGAATCATTCTTGTAACTTTTCCTTAGGTTGGAAAGTGTTTCAAAGTAAAAAGTTGCAAAAGACGACAAAAGGTTCCATCCCATGGCTTGAGAACAGGCATTGCTTTTAGGTTATTTCCTATTTAGACTCTGCGTTTTTCTTGACGGCAGGGCGCACAAGTGTTAGTTAACATTTCGAGTCACAGTGTATCTCAGGTTTAAAACCCTTGGAAAGCATTCTTCTGCCTTGTTAAGCTGATCAGCTTTCTTTTTAAGAAAAAGTTACACAAATTTTAAGTGGATGTGTGGCTCTTTCTAGGGCTTTTGTAACAAAGTGCCACAAACTGATGGCAAACACAACAGAAATGTGTTCCCTTTTAGCAAGGGGTCCAGTGCTCCCTCTGGGGGCTCTGAGGGAGGGTCCTTCCTGCCTCTTCAGCTCTTGGGGCCCAGGCGCCCCTGGGCTTGTGGCCACGTCCTTCCCGTCTCTGCCTTCGTCCCTGTGTGCATGTCTGTGCCCAGACTTCCCCCTTTGGGACACATCAGACCCACTTGGGTCATGACCTCATCTTAACTTGGTTAAACCTGCCAGGATCCAATGCGACAGTGAGATGGGGCAGGACCAGGGAAAGACCCCGCAACCAGCCAGGTTGCGGGCTTTCTCTAGTTGTGGCGAGCGGGGGCTACTCTTTGTGGCGGAGCACGGGCTCTAGGCAGGTGGGCTTCACTAGTTGTGGCTCACGGGCTCTAGAGCGCAGGCTCAGTAGTTGTGGCGCACGGGCTTAGTTGCTCTGCGACATGTGGGATCTTCCCGGACCGGGGCTCGAACCCGTGTCCCCTGCACTGGCAGGCGGATTCTTAACCACTGCGCCACCAGGGAAGCCCAGTACTGTCGTTTTGTTGACCCCCCGGAAGGGTGTGCAGCAGGACTGTTCAGCGCCCAGGTGTGGTCCCTGTGTGGAGAGGCTCTCAGATTCGGGAAGGTGTGAAGGTGTCGGGTGACAGAGGCACCTTGGGAGCCGTAGTGAGATTAGCCCCTGGAGGCTCCCTGGAGGAGGAGGCAGTGTCGCCAGCTGGGTGCTTGCATCCCTTTTGTATTCCACAGCAGGGTTTGCCTTCGTCGCTCCGCCTGTAAAACGAGCACCTAAGGGAGCTGATAGTTTAGCTGCCCGTTATGATGAAGCGTGGTTTAGAGACGAAACGTCCAAAGTGGGAGTCGAGTGTAGCAGGAGGTGCCTGGGAGCACAGGTAAAGTGGTGACCTCTTCCTCTTTCTCTCCCCAGTCCCACAAAACAAATTCCCCCGACCAGCTTCCCACCGGCAGAAGTGACAGAGCTCTCGGGCCGACGCGCCCGGCCGGGGCCTTGGCTCTGACTTAGGCCTTTATGGGAGGTCTCCCCTGTCCCTGCCTGGTCTCTTCTGTTCTCTCCCTGCCCCTACACTTGTTCCCAGGGCCCTGGGCACCTGCTCCTGTGCCAGAACCCGAATCAGGACATCTGGGACCCCCCCGGGGGGCTGCTGTCCCCTGAGAGTCCAGGTCTCCCCTCAGTGTGTGGGGGCCCTGGGCTCTCGGTCTTGGTGGCTGGTGCCACCCTGAGGCCTACGCTGGCACCGCCCTGGCTGGTTGCGGGGACTTTCCCTGGCCCTGGCCCTGGCCCATCTCACTGTCGCGTGCTGTCTCCCGCCAGATGCCCAGGGTGTTGTGCCGTCTCTGGGCTGCCTGTGTTTTGGCCACCGCTCGCTGCACTCTGACTATCCTGGAACACAGGGGCTCTTGTGTCCCAAGGTGCTGGGGCTGACTTCCGTCGGTTCTTCCATCGGTCAGGGCCGCGGTCCTCTGGGGCTGGGCGGGCACGGCCAGGGCGGTGGCTCGGTGGCCTGGAAGCTCCAGGGTCAGGGTTCGGCTGGGTCACTGGGGTCGCTGTGTTGTCTCCACGGCAGCGCAGACCAGGAGTGCGAAAGTGGACTCTGTCCAGCCCCCTGGAGGTTTGCTTAGCCCCAGGCCAGGGTCAGCGTGGGAGGGCCCCCCCAGAGGCCCTGAACCCGGGAATGGCAGCTCACGGGGCCTTGTGCGGAGGCCAGTGCCACCCGCAACGTGCTGCTCCCTCCTGGGGCCCTCCCCCCGCCCTCCCCCCGCCCTCCCCCCGCCAGCGCCTACTCCCTTGTCCCGACTGGCCTATGCCCCCTTCTGGGAAGCCTCCCCGACCTGGCCCCTCCCCAGGCGCGGGTGCCCTCGCGGCACCTGTGTGCTGTTCTGGAATCGTGGCTGGGGGAGTCTCGTCCTCAGCCTGGGCGCCGGCGCCTGGCACGGCTCCAGGCCCCCGGGCGCCGGCGCCCAGCGCGGCTCCAGGCCCCTGGGTCCGGGCCCCTGGGCGCCGGCGCGGCTCCAGGCCCCTGGGTCCGGGCCCCTGGGCGCCGGCGCGGCTCCAGGCCCCTGGCTCCCGCAGGGGCCAACGCGGAAACGGCCTGGGGCAACGCCGGGACGTGGGTGAGACCCTGGGACTCTGTGGGTCCTTCCTCGCTGAGAGCGAGAGCTGGGCAGGCGGGGGGTGGGGGAAGCCGCCCCAACGGTCTTGGAAGGGGGAGTCCCCGTGGTCACAGCACGCGTCCGGCCCTACGCGGTCAGGATGCGTACCCTGAGGGCGAGGTGACATCTACGCAGGTAGGAAAGGCGGGGTGGGGGGCCGCTCCCGCCTGGATGGAGGCGAAGGAACCGAAAGAGGCGGCAGCGAGGGAGAGGGTGGGGCAGGGCCCATCCTGGCGGCACAGCTTTGCCTTCTGAGATCACGCCGGTCTCCAGCACCCAAGGGCGTCAGACCGTGGCCACCGGAGAAACTTTGGGCGAAGCCGCCCCCATCAGGCAGTTAAGGGTGACTTCTGTTAACGCACGTGGAATATTTTTTCCCAGGCAGGAGCTCCGCAGGCGCGGCTCCAGGCCCCTGGGCGCCGCAGGGGCCAACGCGGAAACGGCCTGGGGCAACGCCGGGACGTGGGTGAGACCCTGGGACTCTGTGGGTCCTTCCTCGCTGAGAGCGAGAGCTGGGCAGGCGGGGGGTGGGGGAAGCCGCCCCAACGGTCTTGGAAGGGGGAGTCCCCGTGGTCACAGCACGCGTCCGGCCCTACGCGGTCAGGATGCGTACCCTGAGGGCGAGGTGACATCTACGCAGGTAGGAAAGGCGGGGTGGGGGGCCGCTCCCGCCTGGATGGAGGCGAAGGAACCGAAAGAGGCGGCAGCGAGGGAGAGGGTGGGGCAGGGCCCATCCTGGCGGCACAGCTTTGCCTTCTGAGATCACGCCGGTCTCCAGCACCCAAGGGCGTCAGACCGTGGCCACCGGAGAAACTTTGGGCGAAGCCGCCCCCATCAGGCAGTTAAGGGTGACTTCTGTTAACGCACGTGGAATATTTTTTCCCAGGCAGGAGCTCGGTCTTAAATCTTAAAGGCAACCGTGAACACTGACAACACGATGTATATAAACTGTGGGTTATGACGTGATTTCCCATCGGTGGTGTCTTGACCTTGGGTCTTTCAGAACGTCGTAACCCTCGGGGTGAGGGAAGCGGTGTCCGTGGAGCGAGGGTGCCGAGCTGCCTGGGTTCTGCCCGGGACACCCGGGTTAGGCAGAGCAGGCTTTTCTTGTCTAGAAGCATCAGAGTGCTTTTCATCCACGCTGAAGCAGCCCGTTGGCGTCAGTGGCGTTCCGTGGTAGATGTGATGTGTCCTGGGGCTCCTGGCAGAACCCGGGGCTGAATGTCTTAAACGACAGAGATTTCTTCCATCGCGGCCCCAGAGGCCAGAAGTTGGAGGGCAAGGGCCACGCCCCCTCTGTCCCAGGCATCTCTCCAGCTCCTGGTGGTTCCCTGGCTGTGGCCTCATCACTTATCACACAGCCGTCTCCCTGTGAGGTGTCTGTGTCCCAGTGTCCCCTTCCTGTAAGGACACATGTCACGTTGGATCAGGGCCCGCCCTAACGACCTTGTCTTAACCAGTTACATCTGCAAGGGCCCTGTTTCCAAAGAAGGCCACATGCTGAGGTCTGGGGGTTAAGGCTCCAACGAGTGGGTTTGGGGCATACGGTGCGACCCACAGCAAAAGGCAATAGAGACGCACATGTTTGTAGTTGAACAAGAGTGTTTCCATGAAAATAGATTCTAATCGACCTTGTAATGATTTGCTTACAACACACTGCTCATCAGAGAGTGTAGTTGGGTGGGTTTGCACACGCCCGGGGTCTCCATCCCTCGCTGTCCCCAGGCCAGGCAGCCCCTGACCTGCCTTCTGTCCCCTTCCCTGTAGGTCGTTTTGCAGGTTCCGGTTTCATGGCAGGGACTCCTGCACTGTCTCCTCTGTCCAGCTGCTTTCATGCCGCGTAGTTATCGAGAGGTTCACCCGTGTCTTTGTGGAAGGGCCATTTAGGTGGGCTCGGCCTGTTGGGTGGGGGTGGGGTGAAGGAGCGGCCTTGCGGGGCCTGGGGGGAGCAGCTTGGCTTCTGCAGACCAGCATCGGGGCGCCTTGGTTCTAGCACTAAAGGTATCTTGCTTCCGCTTTAGAACAATATTTGCCTGTTAGGTAACATTTGAAGGAAAATTTCAAGGAAGTGTAAATTGAGTGCAATGAAAATGCAGAAGTGAGAAGGGAGATGAAGTTGGGTTGGCAAGGAGGTTCTGTGGGTGTTGGAGGCACTTACCTGTTAGGGTTGGGTTTTTCTGGACTGAGACTTGGTGACTGGCCTGGGGGAGGGGCCGGCCCACCAGGGGCCCAGGTCCCTGTACAGACCTGGGGCTTGTTTGGGTGCAGCAGGACACGCGTCCAAATTACATCTACTGTTTTACATTCTTATTAAAACCAGGTGCCTTCCAGGTGGAGCTCCTTAGGGACCAGAGGAAAAAAATACCCATCCAGCTCCCAGAATTACTACTTTGAACACACAGTGCAGCAAATGAAATATACTCACAGCAGTCTCCACGTTTCATGGTTCTTGTGCATTTTGAGGCTTGGCGATTTATTTGGCTTTTGCCCACGAAGCATCCATGGTCTCATGGACGTGCTCCATGAGATAGCTCCTGCTGATAATTTGTGAAGATGGCTTTTGGCTGAGACCCCTCTACCTTCAGATGCTGTAGGGAAAAGGTTCGGGGGGTGCTCTGGGATTGGGGTGCTGGGGCCTCTGAACCCTGGAAGTGACAGACAGGGGAGCACCCCTGACACCCACGTCGGGTACCCGCCTCTCAGAGAGGAGGCTGGCAGAACAGGTCTGTGCTCACGTCTGAGTGCGGCTTGTTTGGGGGAGACCTCAAAGGCCCCCTCGCCCCTGGGTCACCGTGCTGAGAAGCCGAGACTTGTGTCTCTTGGGTCGTGGGAGCTGTCTCGCAACAGTGAGACTCGGGGGCCCGGGATGGTGGCTCCCAGCACGCGCTTGGTGGCTCCCCGACGGCCAGACTCTGGGAATCTCCAAGCCTCAGTTTCCCTGCCTGGCAGCTTGGAGACCACCTCCGCCCTTCCTGGAGGCCGCGGGATTGGAAATGGGTCCCGCGGCAGGCAGGCTGCCCGCGGGGCAGGACAGACCCGCGGCTGCCCCCGTCGTCACTCGCTGCGGGGTCTCTGGCATGGTCCCTGTGACCCGGGTTACCCGTGTGAGGGCGGCCAGCCCCGAGCCCCGCACTGTGCAGGGTGACACAGCTTTTGGAGTTTGGTCTGGAACATGGATTCAAGTTGTTCTGGCACCAAAGTGGTCACGTTTCATAAGTGATTCTGTCCGAAACTGAAGTGTCTTGAGATTAGCAGGCTATAAATAAAATAGACAGTAGAGACCCCACAGGAGACATAAAAACACTGGAGAGATGGTGTGGCTTCCAGGTGGCACGTGGGTCACTTTGGTGAAGTCTCAGGTGCCGGTGTGGCAACAAATGCCCCTCGGGCTCACCCAGCCTTAGCTGCTCCTGTCAGTGTGGCATCTGAGTCCCTTAGGACCGCAGGCTTCTCTCTGAGGGTCCCTTCCTCACAGGGCTGCCCGCGTGGACCTTTGGATGCATGAAAATGCCCTGTGATCTGTACCGCAGCACAGGTAATTCAGAGATGACAGTCAGGTTATCAGTCCACAGGTGTGTGTCCTGTGAACAGGTGTGGGTCCACAGGTGTGTGTTCCCCGAACAGCTGTGTGACCCACGGCCAGGTGCATCTTCACTGGACAGGAGCAGATGCTCTGGTGCCCTTGCCCTCAAGGAAGAACTGTGGTGAGCGTGCTTCAGTCTGAAGCCTGCATCTTTCTCATCAGGCCATCATATGACTTGACCACCCAGGAAGCTTCCATTTTTAGGGTCACAGCTGCTGAAATGCAACTGGGCAGCCGCCCTTCTGCTGCCGTCAGGTGGGTGGGACCCTCATGGCCTCTTACCGATGTGGAGACATGACCGACTTTGTAATGCAAATCCAGTTATTCCCCTCAAGTTTCCGGGATCAATTGGATAAACTACGTGTATCCTTAATATTTCCATAGCAGACTAATCTGTTTTGTTTTTTTTTTTGGCTGCACCGCACAGCACGTGGGATCTAATTCCTCAACCAGGGATCGAACTGTGCGCCCTGCAGTGGAGGCGCGGAGTCCTAACCACTGAACTGCCAGGGAAGTCCCCCAGACTAATCTATTTTTGATTATCATTCGTTTAGATGCCTTTTCTTTTTAGTGTACAGGTGACTTTTTTCCCTAATGAAAATTGTGTTTTCTTACAACAAAATCTCTATGAAGTACATAACTGATTTTAAGCTGCTCTGATTGAACTTTCCATATGAGTTGAAATTATTTGAGAAATGCAAGAACTTTCCATATGAGTTGAAATTATTTGAGAAATGCAAGCCCCCTGAGGTAGTTGTTGCTTCTCTAAAATGGCACTGGCATTTTGCCCCTTTTCAGTGTTCTTCCTAATTCTTGGGCTCTCTGTTTCACTGGCGAGTAAAGAGGCTTATTATTCATATAGGAAGCCAGGCGATGAAACGTGCCTCTCCCTAACTTGAATATAGTGTCCGTAGGGCTCTCGGTACCTGCCCCCATATTCGGCCGGAGCTCGCGTGGACTCCGGGCATGAAGCCGATGCTTTGAGTTTAAATGGTCGATTTCCTGGTTTGACGTGTGTTTCGGTTCCTCCCTCAGCGCCTGGCTAACCTGAGTCTGTAACGCCAGTTGTGCGGTGTGAAGCCACACCTGGACGGCCTGTGTGTGCCCCTCCCCAGCTCCCACGCCCTGGGGGAGGGGCACACCAGCTGCTGACCACCCTCGGGGGTGGTCCACGCACCCAGGGCCGAGCACCCCCGGTGTCAGCTGTGAGCCTAGGGCCCCCACAGCCAGTTCTGAGCTTGCCTCCTCTCCTCAGGGCCCGTCCGCGGGGTCAGGTCCCGCTGCTGTCACGCGATCGAAGCAGCCTGTTTGCTTCTGGTCTTCGAGTCGGGGGGCTGGTTGGAGCGGGGGCGGTCTCTGTTCTCGCCTGGCAGGGACGGTGCTGGGTGGGCTGTCGAGGGAGACAAGGGAGTGAAAGGCTTGGACCCTCCCCAGCCTCGTTCTCCCAGCCTGGGGACTGTGGGCGTTTCCAGGTGACCTCAGCTGGTGATGCAAAACGTAAAGTCTAAAGGAAGGTGTTGCATAAATGAGGCGGCCCCTGCCCTCCGCCCCCGCCCCGGGGAAAGGGGACGGACGTCCGCACCTTCGACCAGCTGGAAAACGGCGTGTTTATCAGGGAAGACCTGCCTTCCGCAGGGCGTCTTACGCGGTGAGCCTGGCCCCAGATTTCGTACGGTGCAGTCCTAGCCCCCCGCGCCGCAGCACCTGACCTAGTTTGGATGTGGTTTGTACTGAGGTAGTAGGATGGGCCTAACCCGGTATGACCGTGTCCTTGTAGGAGGGGACGCTGGGACAGACACGCACACAGGGAGACGGCAGAGGCAGAGGTGGGTGATGCTTCCACGAGCCAAGGACGCCGAGGACTGCCGCTCACCGCAGAGGCTGCCGGAGGCCAGGATGCGTCCCCCGGCGGGGCCTTCGGAGGGAGTCCTGTCCGCACCTCGGCCTCGGTCGGGCTCTGGCCTCCGGTCTGGGCGGCACTGAAGTTCTGTTGTTTTGTCTGCCCGGTCCGGTGGCCCCGGGAAACTATGGGAGCAGCAAAGAGCTGGGGAGCGAGGCTGGGGAGAGCAGCGCGTGGGGCCCAACTCGAGAAATGATTCGGGCGCTTGGGACCGCGAAGGGGGTTCTCATCACCTTGGGTCCCTCCCCCCACCAGACACCTTCCTGGGGGCTGCGCTGGTCACAGGGCCTTCTCCCTCTGGAGCTGGCTTGGGCTGGGGTTTGGGAGTTTGTGGATGTCCAACTTCAGTCCTTACTGTTCTAGGGGTTTTGTTTGTGTGGGATGTTGTTGTCGCTTTTTTTTTTTTTTTTTTTTTGCGGTACACGGGCCTCTCACCGTTGTGGCCTCTCCCTTCGCGGAGCGCAGGCTCCGGACGCGCAGGCTCAGCGGCCACGGCTCACGGGCCCAGCCGCTCCGCGGCACGTGGGATCCTCCCGGACCGGGGCACGAACCCGTGTCCCCCGCGTCGGCAGGCGGACGCGCATCCACCGCGCCACCAGGGAAGCCCTGTCGCTTTGTTTTTAAAGGATGCTTCTTCAAGGGTGAGGGATGAAGGTGCCCCTGGGTTACTTGGCCTAGATGTTCTGATTTTCTGTTTGGGTGAGAAAGTCGCTTCGACTGTGGATGGGTGTTCTCCTCCTTTCTGGAATATTTGTTTGCTCGGAGGGTTGGCTGCAGCATGTAGGACTGTGTTCAGAGCGCCATGTGCCAGACGACAGGTGAGCCTCAAACTGGACGCTGGTTCAGGTGCCCACCGTCGAGTGCCCCTGTGCCCGGTGGCCGCCCTCCCAACTCCCTCGGTGTGTGTGTCGACCGTGCGGGTAACCCTTCCGTTCTTGCCCCACAGAGTCCGTAGAAGAGACCACCCCGGGATCCCAGATGAACAACCGGCGAGAAGATATGGAAATCGCGTCCCACTACCGGCACCTGCTCCGCGAGCTCAACGAGCAGAGACAGCACGGCGTCCTGTGCGACGTGCGCGTGGTGGTCGAGGGCAAGGTCTTCAAGGCCCACAAGAACGTCCTGCTTGGCAGCAGCCGCTACTTCAAGACGCTCTACTGCCAGGTGCAGAAGGCGTCCGACCAGGCCACGGTCACGCACCTGGACATCGTCACGGCCCAGGGCTTCAAGGCCATCATCGACTTCATGTACTCCGCCCACCTGGCCCTCACCAGCAGGAACGTCATCGAGGTGATGTCGGCGGCCAGCTTCTTGCAGATGACGGACATTGTGCAGGCCTGCCACGACTTTATCAAGGCCGCGCTGGACATTAGCATCAAGCCGGACGCCTCGGACGAGCTCTCGGAGTTCGAGGTGGGCGCCCCAGCCAGCGGCGGCGCGGACGCCCTCATCTCCGCCGTGATGGCCGGGAGGAGCCTCTCCCCGTGGCTGGCCCGGCGCACGAGCCCCGCCACCTCTTCCGGGGACTCGGCCATCGCCAGCTGCCACGAGGGCGGGAGCAGCTACGGGAAGGAGGACCAGGAGCCCAGGGCCGACGGCCCCGACGACCTCCCCTCCCAGACGCTGTGGCCTGGTGACGTGGCCTTCGGGCCCCTGCACATCAAGGAGGAGCAGCTCTCGCCGGCTCACCACGGGGGGAGCGAGCCGCCCTCCGCCGGGGATGGCGCCGTTCAGAGCTCCTTCTCCGAGCAGGCTGCAGGGGGCGGCTGGCAGCCCACGGGCCGGAGGAAGAATCGGAAAAACAAAGACACCGTCCGGCACATCACGCAGCAGGTGGAGGGCGACAGCCGGGCCGGCTCCCCGCTGCCGTCTCTCCTCCCGACGTCCGGGTGGCCCTTCAGCAGCCGAGACTCAAGTAAGCCTTGCGTTGGTTACAGGCCGGGCTCAGGCGCCCTGGGGTCACGGGCAGCCCAAAGGCACTGTTTGTCGGTCGCCCTGGGGCCGCTCGTTTTGTCCGTGAAGTGGCACCTTTCCAGGCTCACGCTGGTGGCTTCCCACGGGTCACCCCCTCTCGTAGTAAATCGGTGTGAGCGCGGGGAAGGTGGCCGACGCGTCCCAGCGGGCGCGCCGGGGCCGCCGACACACAGAGGCTGCTGGGCTGGGGGTTTTCTGGAGCCGGAAAGGCGGGGTGACACCTGGAAGGAGCCCCAGCGTGGGGTGTGGTGGAGCCTCTCGTAGGCACTGGGTGGAGTAACTTAATTTTGAAAGATTTAAACATTACCGTGTTAAAAAGATGAAGGAGTGCACGGGGTGACGTGACTCGGGTGGAAGGGAAGGCCAGGCCAGGTGTGTGGGCGCCGGCCGGGGCCATTGTTGTCACGTGGAAGAAACACCACGCGTGTGTGTTTCGTCCTGGGCACGTGAGGGCTCGTGGCCACCAGCTCCCCTCCCGGTGAGGGGTATTTCCTCGTTGCCAGCAAGTGCGGGTTCCGTGGTTCGCCCACAGAGCAGCCGGTGGGCGTTACCGCGCAGGTGGGGAGCCCCTTCTGGACCCCAAGTCCGTCGGCCGTGAGGGCTCTTAGCTTAGCTTTGTTGACGCCGGCCCTCACCCTCTGGAGGATGGTTTTATCTGTCTCCCAGGCTAGTAAACAAATGAAATGTTTCCTAGATGCCAGGTGCTCTTGCTGGCGCCGAGCATGTGATAGTTATGGCTGCAGCGAGCTTTCCCGGGTGGCAGACGGGACCTCGAGGGCTGCGTTTCGAGTGAGGAGGGGCTTTGGTGGGACAGGGGTTGGTCCAGAGCAGGCTGGAGGCTTCTCAGCAAGTGGCCACGTTGGGGAGGCCCCTCCAGGAAGGAGGTTAGAAATCAGTGGGGGCTCAGAGGTGGACAGGAGGCAGTGAACCGTGGGCAGAAGCCCTGAAAGGTGTCACCAGTGCTAGGCCTGTGCTGGGGTGGGGAGGGCAGCCCTGGGGCTCTTGATACACTAGCTTGATTATTGTGGTAAAACATACGTATCATGACCTTCACCCCTTTAACCGTTTTTAAGTGTATTGGCGTTAAATACATCGCCACTGTCCATCTCCAGAACTTTCTCGTCACCCCCAGGAGACACCGTAGCCTCTCCTGTTGGTTCTCATTGCCCCGGGCGTCCCCAGCCCCGAGCGCTGGGCCAGCCTCCCGCAGGTTCAGTCCCAGCTGGTTTCACCCGTGTCGCCCCCTCGGCGGGATGGTCCTGGGTGAGGTGGCGTCCTTCGCGCTGTAGGACATCAGCAGTGCCCTGGCCTCCGCCCCCTGGATGCCAGGAGCCGCCCACCCCTGGTCACGACGCTGCCAGGGTCCCTGATGGGAAGCCCCCCGCAGAACCGTTGAGTGTAACTGAACTAAGTCAGAAGAAGGTTAAGCTTCTGAGATGATAGAAAGCCCGCCTGTCTCCCTGCCAGCGGTCTGTGTCTGCTCTCTCCGTGACGACGGAACGTCCCTTTAGCTCTGACTAAAGCCTGGAGCGCAGCGTCCACAGGGACTGACTTAAGGAACCTTCTGGGTGGGTCAGGGCCGCAGAGCCTTCCCGTCCTGTCCTACACCAGCTGCGTCACGGGTCGTCCGGCAGACTGCGGGGCTGGAGGCTCGAGGGTGCTCCTTAAGCCTGTGGGTTTGATGTTTTAAATGCAGTTGTCGAGCAGAAGGTGTTTTTAGAATCCAACAAGTGATTTCTGCTGGTGTACTCTTGCTAACGTCTGAAATCCCTTGGGTTGCCAAGGCAACTGCGAGATTTCCCCTGAGTTGCTAAGACAAGGACCCGAGGTGTGGGCTTGCGTGGGACGGCTCTGCCCGTCACGGTGGCCGTCTATTCCTCTGCCCCGGCCCTGGGCTGGGGTTTGGAAGCGTAAATTGTGATCCCCGGCGGAGGAGAGTTTGCTTTCATTAAAGATTCATTACGTCTTCGAGGAGAGTGTTGTTTTACCCTCATCCCGTTTATAGGAGAAGAGGTCCTTTCCCAAAGGAACGTGTCAGGCCGTTCCTGCTGATCACACAGGGCGCCTGACAGAGACGCTCCGATGCCCAGCCCTGCAGCAGGACCGCCGCCCTGTCCCCTGTGTGTCCCCACCTCGGCGTCCGGGACTCTGGGGCCTGTCCGCATTTAAGAGTGATTCTTCCAAGCAGGCAGCCAAGCGCTTTCTAACCCGGTAGCTTCCAAGAAAACATCCACTGAGATGGACCTCTGGGTCACAGCTGTGGGAAACGGCGTTTAAACGTGCAGGTGCGATGGACACAGGCCGAGCCCGTGGTAGCTGCCGGCTCCGGCCTCAGCCCCTCGTCTGTGATCCCAAGACCGTGAGCCTCCGATGCGGTGGGCTGTACTTGTTCAGAAGCCGGTGCCAGGAGAGCCCAGGTGCCCCATCCCGACATCCCACACGTGTTCTGAAAAGGATCTGCAGAAATAAAGTTCTGAGCTAGAATAAAGCGTGTGGGTCTTGTGAAGGACCTGTTTTCCCTGAACCTCGGTAAGGGTGGACCCTGGCGTCCTGGGAT
Organism: Physeter macrocephalus; assembly: GCF_002837175.3. Lineage (NCBI taxonomy): Eukaryota > Metazoa > Chordata > Mammalia > Artiodactyla > Physeteridae > Physeter > Physeter macrocephalus. Next base: position 418,180 of record NC_041227.1, read on the forward strand.
TTTGAAGAGTACGTTGGAACCACAGAGCGGGTTCAGGGCGTGCAGGTGGCCTCCGGAGACTCTGGTGGATGCTCTAAGCTCGCAGCTGCCGTCCTGCTGGGGCCAGGGCCCAGCCCTCCCCTGCCCAGGTCGGAGGGTCTCTTCGCTCGCAGCTCGATGCTGGAGCTGAAGCCAGGCCAGTAGCCCCTCCCTCGGCTGTACCCCCAGATGCTTTCCTTTCAGAAATGAGCAGAATTGCTTGGAATTCCTCTGGTCGACCTTGGGGCCGTGGTCATCAGGGAGCAGCTGCTGTCCTGACACCTCAGCAGCGGTCTTCGTGGGGCGGTAGGTTGGGAACGTACCTGCTGCTGAGAAGGGAGGTGGGGGAGGGGCCCTCGTGCTGGCCCAGGAGAGCAGGGTCGCTGTGGACGGGGCCTGGGCGAGGGCGGGGCTCGGCCCTGACTGAGACCCTTGGCCTGTGGCCCCCTGGCCGCCCAGTCCTGGCCTGAGGCCGCACTTCCGAGTTACCACCTGGACTGAAGATCCTCGTCACTGTGGCTTTGCTGAGTGGCCAGCGGAGCTTCTTTTCTGATGAAATGGAAGTTCCTGGACTTTCTAGAAAATTCAGTTCACGAAGACGGAGCCCCTGAGGTCGCTCATCATCTAGATGTGGAAGCCGAGGCTGGTCACCCAGGGCCACCCCCCGACGCCACCCTGAGGAGGAGCTGGAGGGTCTGGGTCTGGGGGGGTCAGCACAAGGCGGGGCCCCTGGGAGGCGACAGGTGGGCGCGGCCACGGTCACTCGGGACCCCCAAGGCTCCGCTCGCCACAGAGGGGTGGGGGCTGGCTGGGGCCCTTCTGCTGGCAGAGCTGTCTGGTAGCTGTTCCGTGGCTCCTTTGCTCCAGGGCACTTCGCTCTTCCTGCTCTCGCGGGCGCCCCCTGCTGACCCGACACGGAGGTCACCTGCCTTGGCTGCTTCCGGGCGGGTTCGCGGACGTGCCGCCACCTCGCTGGCTGCTGTTCTGATTTGAATTTGAGGGCTTTTGTCCTCTTCAACCCAGTGTGTGTTTTCTTCTGATGTTTGGACACTGTGACAGTGACGCCCCCAGGGTGCCGACCGGGGTGGGGTCCGAAGCCCCACGGGCACCCACCTCCCAGGGACAAGGAGGCGGCTCTGGCTGGGTCGCAGTGCCCAGGGAGATGCTCGTCCGTTTTGTATTTGCTGTCTATACGTGTATTTATATACATACACTTAGAAGCACAGCTTGGGAGCTTACGTTTAAATGGAGATGTTAAAAGGAGTTGTGAGTGTAATTTTTAACTGTTCATTTGAAAACTTTTATGCTGCTGCTTTTTTCAAACTTTTAAAAAATGGAAGCAGAACATACACATTTGACTCTTCTGAGTCAAACCGCAGATGTTCAGCCGGCGAGGGGGCATGACCCACCCCCCCAGACACCCCGGCACCCGTCCTGGGAGCCGCCTCCCCAGGCAGCGTGTCCTGACTCGGCCTCTGTGCGCTGGTTTCCCCCGGTCAGTCTGCTGTTGATGGAGCCCTCGGGGGGTGCCCGCCCCTTCCCCAGCCGTGGGCTCTGTCCTGACCTTGATGGGCCTGGCTGCCAGGACCCTCGGTGCATGCCTTCTGGTGCTGGTGGCATGTGTGTTTCCGGTGTAGACCTAGAGGTGTTTCTAGGGGCGTGTCTGTTTCCTGCTGCTATGACGAATCACCGCAGACTTAGTGGCTTGAAGCAGCCCAGCTGTATTCTCTCTCGCCCAGATGTCGCCAGTTCGCAGGGCCGGATCCTTCTGGGGGCTCGGGAGAATCCCGGCCTTTTCCAGCTTCCAGAGGCGCCACGTTCCTTGGCCCGCGGCCCCGTGTCACTCGGACCTCAGCTCTGGTGCCGTATCCCCTTCGCTGGCTCTGGCCCTCATTCCTCCTTCTTCCTCTGAGATGGACCCTTGTGTGGACAGGGACCCCTGGACGGGCAGGGTGATCTCCCATCACACTTGCAAAGTCCCTTTTGCCACGTGAGGTGACATGTTAACGGTCTTGGAGATTAGGACCCAGACACCTGGGGACCGTCATGGGAACACAAATAATAACAAGGTGTTTTGGTGAAAACTGCCATTCCCTTTCCTATTGTTTTAAGTATGATATACATTCAATAAATTGCACAGGGCTTCCCTGGTGGCGCAGTGGTTAAGGATCCGCCTGCCGATGCAGTGGACACGGGTTCGAGCCCTGGTCCGGGAAGATCCCACATGCCGCAGAGCAACCAAGCCCGTGCGTCACAACTACTGAGCCTGCGCTCTAGAGCTCGCGAGCCACAACTACTGAAGCCCGCGTGCCACAACTACTGAAGCCCGCGAGCCACAACTACTGAAGCCCGCGTGCCTAGAGCCCGTGCTCCGCAACAAGAGAAGCCACCGCAATGAGAAGCCCGCGCACCCCGCGAGGCCCGAAGCCACCGCAATGAGAAGCCCGCGCACCGCGATGAAGAGGGGCCCCCGCTCGCCGCAACTAGAGAAAAGCCTGCGTGCAGCAACAAAGACCCAATGCAGCCTAAAATAAAATAAATAAATTTATTTTAAAAAATAAAATAAACTGCACAGATTTCAAGTGTACGGTTTGACTAATTTATTGTCTCTCTCCCTGCCATTTTATTGGGGGAAATAGTCACACTTAGAGAAAAGCTGAAAAAACGAAAGTGAGCCTGCCTGCGCTGAGATTCTCCACCTGCTTACGTCTCGCTGTGTTTACATGTTTATGCATCTGATCATCCAAACCCACCTCGTTCTCTGAATTTCAGAAGGCCGACACCAGCACCTCATCCCAACGCTCCGGCCAGCCTCTCACCAGAGCCCGCATTCCCCACGCCGTACATGTGCCTTTGGATGACAGACGTCCCCTCAAGACGTCCCCTCAGCCTCTGGACACCCCCCACCCCATCCCGCCTCCTGCCGGCCTGGGGGTCGCAAGGGAGGGCGTCACACAGGGTGTGCTCTGTGGTCCGCTTGTGTCCATTTTGAGATGTTGCAGATTTACAGTCACTTGTAAGAAATAATGCAGAGGCAGCTTCCCCCACTGTTGACATGTCAGCATCACAGCCAGGAAACCAACCTGGCCCCGCACAGTCACCACCAGGGGACCCTGGGCTGCTTCTCTCCACAGCCTCGGGAACTTCTGATCTGCCCCTGGCTGTGATTTCCAACGTGCTCTCAGGGTTTGCTCAGACCGCCACGTGCGTCCACAAGTAATCGTTTCACTGCCAAGCGTTATTCCGTTCTCTGCTGTAACACACCTGCTGATGGACGTTCGGGTTATTTGGGTGATTTCTGGCAATTATGATCAAGCTGCCGTGAACGTCCCAGGACGGGTATTTGTGTCATTTGTCTGCATTCCTCCCAGGACCGGGCTGCTGGGCCGTCGGGTCGTGTGCGTGCAAGAAACCAGGGGTGTGTGTGATGTACACTCGTGTCAGCTTCCCACAGACCGTGGATTGGGTTCGTTTTTAAATCTTAGCCGTTCTGGAGGACGTGGGGGCATCTCCTTATGGTTTTCTTTCTTTATTTTTTAAACATCTTTATTGGAGTATAAGTGCTTTACGATGGTGTGTTAGTTTCTGCTTCATAACAAAGTGAATCGGCTATACGTATACATATGTCCCCATATCCCCTCCCTCTTGTGTCTCCCTCCCCCCCTCCCTATCCCACCCCTCTAGGTGGTCGC
>NC_041227.1:422450-445370 GCF_002837175.3 Physeter macrocephalus
CCTCCCCCCTCCCCGTGTCCTCAAGTCCATTCTCTACGTCTGCGTCTTTATTCCTGCCCTGCCCCTGGGTTCCTTATGGTTTTCTGAGTGTCTTCTCAGGGGTTCACCAGCCTCCCCTGTCTTCCTTTGAGCGGTCTCTGCTCAGGGCTGTGCACGGTGGCGGGTTTGAGAGCTGGGCCGTCCAGCACCCTGTGCTGGCCGGGGTCCCGCTCTGAGGACAAGCATTGTTTCCTAGTTGCCATCGACCCCTCTTCCCGGGGAAGCGTCTGCTGCGGCGTAGAGCATCCTCCGCGTGGGCTGGTGGCAAGTCCTTCGTCAGGTGTGTGCCCTGAAAACATTCTCTCTCGGCCTTTGGCTCGCTTTTTCCTGTAACGGTGTCTTTTGAAGAGTGTACACATTTTAAATTTTGATGAAGGCCAGTATGTGAACTTTTTTCTTTTGTGGTTCATGCTATTTGGGTGTAATCTAAGGGACCTTTGCCTAAGGTCACAAAGATTTCTCCCGTGGTTCCCCTGGAGGATTGGGTGTGACTACAGGCCTGGGTTGCATGCTGATCATTGCACGTGGCAGGAGAGGGGTCCGCCTTCACGGTGACCTTCTGCATGTGGTGTCCAGCTGTTCTGCTACCACCTGCCCATGGAACTACCTTACTAACTGTATATATATATATATATATTTTTTTTTTTTTTTTGGCGGTACGCGGGCCTCTCACTGTCGTGGCCTCTCCCGTTGCTGAGCACAGGCTCCGGACGCGCAGGCTCGGCGGCCACGGCTCACGGGCCCAGCCGCTCCACGGCATGTGGGATCTTCCCGGACCGGGGCACGAACCCGCGTCCCCTGCATCGGCAGGCGGGCTCTCAACCACTGCGCCACCAGGGAAGCCCCCTGTGTATATTTTTTTAATTAAAGAGAATTTCTTCTATGAAGTGAAAACATTTTGGTGGTTAAAGAAAAGGAGGTAACTTGATTTTAACTTGGATAAAGAAGCACTTAAGAAATAATACACCTTAGACACATAAAGTAAGAAGGTAGATTTTGGACAAAGTGCATAATGACAGTTCTTTGAACTTTATTTTGCATTGTTTGTGAGATCTAGCGGAAGTTAGGACTAAGGTCTGGTTTGAGCTGTAACTCGGGAGGGTGGAGTCCCCCGGGGAGACAGCCTCGGCCCCGCAGTTTCCACTCGTCCGGAAGGTTCCTCTGTGTTGCTGTTTGCACATCTGTGTTCGCGGGGTGCCTGTTCTCTGGATGAGAGGCCGCAGGCTGGGCTGGGACATCGGCAGGAAGCCTCTCAAAGGCAGCTTGGGAGCGTCTTTGAGAATCGTGAAGAGTGGAGATTTGGGGAAATCTTAGAAACCGAACGTCTGCTTTCGACCAGGCCCTCGTGGTGAGGCGGCCCCTGTCCCGTCGCCCCCGGCCCTGGACTTGCTCCGTCATCTGTTTATTCCCCACTTTGCAGCTCACACGGCGTCTTCTAGTTTAACGGTTTAGAAATTCTGCTTATTTTAATTATAATCTCTTTTCTGCTTTTCAGCTAAAGGTTGTGAGTGAAATTTTCAAAATGTTATAATGTATCACTTATAGGAAGAAGGACGCCCCCACAAACCCCTTTCTGCTCTAGAGTCAGTCTTTATATTTAGCACTTGGCCCTTTACAGTTAGATGTTGACACTTTTCATCCTGGTTGCCTTGTTTATTAAAAAGAGGTCAGCCTGGGGAAGAAGCCCTGAGCGCCTTTTCCCCTGCCCTGGGAGGTCAGTGGAGGGACATTTCCTGCCATCACACGCGTGTGTGAAATGGCTGCACACACTCTGTCCCTTGTCTTGGTGGCCGGTCTCCCCTTCCAGCTGCTAGGAGTGCCGCCGTGGTCTCTTCTGTCCGAGGAAGCCCCCTGTGGCACCAACAGATGACCCGGAAGGGGTCCAACACCCCAAAGCGAACAGCCGAGCCCGCTGCACCTCATGTGGCCCCTGGTTTGTCAGGGGGTTTTTGTTTTTGTTTTTTAATAGTTGAATTGCTGGTTCAAAGGGTCTGCATATTTTTTTTTTAATTTTTATTATTTTTGGCTGCGTTGGGTCTTCGTTGCTGCGCGCGGGCTTTCTCTAGTTGCGGCGAGCGGGGGCTGCTCTTCGTTGTGGTGCACGGGCTTCTCATTGCGGTGGCTTCTCTTGTTGCGGAGCACGGGATCTAGGTGTGCGGCTTCAGTAGTTGTGGCATGTGGACTCAGTAGTTGTGGCTCGCGGGCTCTAGAGCGCAGGCTCAGTAGTTGTGGCGCACGGGCTTCATTGCTCTGCGGCATGTGGGATCCTCCCGGACCGGGCTCGAACCCGTGTCCCCTGCATCGGCAGGCGGATTCTTAACCACTGCGCCACCAGGGAAGTCCCTGTCAGTTTTCTAACGTCACTGAGTTTTTTCTAAGCCACTGAGTCTAAGTTCGTCACAAAAGACTGTTCAGAGGTAAAATGTTAGATGAGACGTTTTCAGGGTTGTCACTTGGTGGATGAGCTCTAGCAGCTGAAGGAAGGAGCCTCTGGGGTCCTCGCTCAGGAGATGTCCCTGCCTGGAGGGGACTTGGGGACAGTCCTGTCACACACGGTGGCTGGTGGCTCGGGCTGGAGGCCGTTCCTGAAGTTCAGGTCCGAGCCTGGCTTCCCAGCTCTCCTGGCTCCAGCTGAGATCCACCTGAAAGCAGCACAAAATGAAGTCTGCGTTTAACCCGTGAGTGTCAAGTTGCTAAAGAAAAGCCGTTGCTACTGCTAACAGGTAGGACAGCTGTATTGGTCCCACCCCCCCGCCAGAGTATTTGCAATGGTTTTAGTTTTTTGATAACAACAATCTAGTAAGAGCCTATTTTGTGGCTTTACGTAACATCAAACTCTTTATCTATGAAAGGATTTGTTGCAATGTTAACTGTTGCTTTCAACTCCCTGTTCTGTTTGTAGAATTTCGTTTTTGACCTCATCGTCTTAATCCCTCCTTTTGAAGTCAGGCTGTGGTCTGCAAGGGCCTGGGAAGGACCTGCTCTCTCTCCTGGCGCCTGGCCGGTGCCCCCAGGCACCACCCCTGTCCCCCGCCCCTCACCAGGCTCGGGGCCGGCAGGAGGCTCAGGACCTGGGAGGGCCCAGGGTCAGCCTCACACCCTCTCCCTTCTGGGCACTTTCCTCCGCTTTCTCATTTGAACAAGAAATTCTGGGGAAACTGGGTCTCCCTGCACCTCCAAAGTGGATGCCAGAGTGAGCGCAGGAGCCCACCCGGGCCAGCGTGGGGCGCCCTAGGCCGTGCTGTGCGTGTGCCCCGCCCATCAAGATGACGTCGGAGAGTCAAGGGCCCTTAGCCCCTCTGGTCTCCTTCAGGACTCTCATCTTCAGAATGACCAGTTCCTTCCAAGCTCCGTTTGACTGGTATCGTCCCTGTCCTGGGAGACGTCCCAAGTGCTGTTTCCAGAATTGGGGGCTTGGATTTCGACCTGGGTGCTCAGCAGACAGCCCGCAAGCCTTGGGAGACGGAGGGTGCACTCAGGTGCTGAGAGCACGTCCGCGTGTCCTATCACGAGCTGCTCGGGGGCTGTGCAGCTGGCTCTTCACTGGACCCCCGAGGGCTCTAGGTTAGGTCACTGAGTGACCGCAGGTAGCCTGACAGCCTCACAGGCGTGTCTGGTCTTGATTCCTGGACGGTGGTGCCTTTCCTGGGTCATAAATATTCGTGTGGGAATTTTTCAGTTGACGGCTTTCATTTCCTTCACCGTCACCCTACATCCCGTGGACCCTCGCCGCTCACCCGCGAGCATCTTGAGAGCGTCGACCCGTGAAGCGTGTCTGTGGCTCGCGCTCGGTTAGCAACCGGTTCACCGTTTCACGGCAGTTCTCAGTCGGCAGACCCCAGACATCCTTCTCTGAAACCCAACTTTTAGCTTTTCACATGTGGTTGGAATCTTTCGGCTAATCTTGATTTCTTTGACACTCTTTTGAGTGTAAAAGATTTGAGTGTGAAAGATTTCTTTTACACTCTTTGAACTTAAACTGTTTATATAATTTCAGTAAAGTTTTGCTTTTGAAATCTGGTGTTTTTTAGTTTTCAGCCTGCTATGGGCTGAATGTTTGTGTCCCCTAAATTCGTATGTTGAATCCCTGACCCTGGTGGGGCTGTATTTGGAGGCGGGGCCGGTGAGAGAGTCATCAGGGTAAACGGAGTCGCATCAGAGCCCGCCCTCCGTCCGCACACCCACCGAGGTGAGGACGGCGGGGAGGTGGCCGTCTGCAAGCCAGGAAGCAGCCTCCAACCAGGAACAGGGCCCTGCCGGACCCAGATCCTGGCCTTTCCAGCCCCGGAACTGAGAACCGCTTCAGTCTTACAGGAGCCCGTGCAGACAGAGGCAGAGCCTTCATTTCAATTTGATTTAATCCCTACACTTAGTGGCTAGAAATGCAAAGTCAGTACTGATGTAACATTTAGGGGTTGGCAGAAAAATATGAAAAGGCTTATAGTTTGAAGAAAAGAAAGTATCCTTCCGGAGCTTCGGCCAGCAGTAGCCCGAGGCTACACCTCAGCGGTGTCCTTAGGGTCTCGTATCCTTGGGGAGAGGTTAGACCCATCCAGGTGGAGGCACCCAGGCTGTGCTGCCCTGCGGGACGTGACGCCCCTGGTCAGGGCCCCTGTGATCTCTCAGCCTGTTCCCCGGGGCCCCAGTGCCCCCAGGGTGCTCAACACCTGAGGGGCTGAGGTGGGCCCTCCCCGCACCCCAAAACCCGGTGCCTGTGCACCTTGCGCGGACAGATGTGCCCTTCCAGTTCGGGCGTGTCTGCAAACATCGGTCAGTGGCCATGTGTCCCCAGGGTGCCTGGGCCCCTGGCTCTGACTCCTGTCCGAGGACCACAGTCAGAAATCCAGTCTCTTGCAATTATTGAACTGTTCTGTGAGAGCTGTCTGAGGCATTTTGGGTGAGTCTGGTGGATTGGCTGTTGGTGGTTCTTGCCGCGAGGCAAGAACCCTCTGGTTCTGCAGCTTCGAGTAATTTCCTCCAAAACGAAGGTGCACCACGCAGCAGTCTGGGTCTGAGTTTTCTCGCGCACCCGTCGAGGCGGCTAAGGAGTGGCCTCGTCATGGGAGCTGCTGTGCTCTCTGGGGGCCGTCACGGGGCAGGCTGGCTGAGCCCCTCAGGACAGAGGGGACCCTCTGTCCTCCTGCGTCTCATGGGGAGGCCCACCGGGCTCCTCTAGGTTAGGTCACTGAGTGACCCTCTTCATGTTCGGTCCAGCTCTCTGGAACCTCCTGTGTCTTTGCCTCGGCGCTCAGCGCCGCCCTGGAGTGCAGGTCTCTGCGGGGAGCTCGTGCGCCCCCAGGACCCCGCCGCCCTTGCCTTGCACACCTGGCCCCGAGGACCGGGTCCTGCGCTTTGTGAGCGGGCGGTCCACCCAGCGCCCTCCGCTCACCTCCAAGCATGTGTTTGTGGGAGGAGCCGTAGAGCCACCACATGGGGCTGCCTGTGGTGTCGCCTGGCACCTGCTGACCCCGCTTCCCAGGTGCACGAGGCTGTGGCCGGGCGTGATGCTCGCTCAGGCTGGTTCGGGCTCTCTCTGATTTCCGCAGCCTTGGGCCCTGCTTCCCTGGGTTCTGAGGAGGGACCTGTCGTTTCCAGGACCGGCTCATGGGCCCGTCCCACATTTGAGGCTGCCCAGCTTCCCCCCGCCACCAGCGCCCCCGCTGCCCCCCTCCCAAGACAGCCTGGGGGTGGGAGGAGAAGGGTGGCCCATCCCTTCTCCCCCGCCTGCCTTCGCCTCCTCTCGGGAATGGTCTTGCTTTCCCACTTTCGTTTTGATTTCTCGAGTCACCACTTGTTCCCAGGGGGGCCCCGGCCAGGCAGCAGCTCTCCCCGGGGTCCATCTGGCGCCGGCCCGTTCTGGGGGCACCTCCATGGCCCAGGTGGTACAGGAGGCTCCTGGTCCCGCCTGTGCGGCCCTGAGCTGGGGGTTGTCACCGATCCTCTCGTTAGCAGCAGCTTTATTGAGATGTAATTCACACTGCTGACAACTCAGCCATTTAAAGTGCGTGATTCGCTGGGTTCTAGTCTATTCACAGGGCTGTGCAGCTGTCCCCACAGTCGACTTTAGAGCATTTTCGTCGCCCCAGAAGGAAACCTGCACCCTTAACAGTCGCCCCAAGACCCGCCCCCTCCATCTCCCCCGGCCCTTGGCAGCCCCCAGTCTCCTTCCGTCCCCGTGGATTTGCCTTTCCTAGGTATTTCACGTGAGTGCGCTCGCACAGCATTTGTCCCTTTCACCGGGCGTAACGTGTCCGAGGGCCACCGGCGTCGTAGCCTGCGCCAGCGTGTCATTCCTCTTTATGGCTGAGTCATATTCCTCTGCGTTTATCCTTCACTGGTAGGCGGGCGTTTGGGCCGCTCCACTTCTCACTGTCACAGGTGCTGTTGCTCTGAGCGTGGACGTGGGTCTTACCCCTCTTGGACGTCCTCCCGCCAGCGGAAATGCCGGGCCACGTGGCAACTTGGTGTCCACCCTTCTGAGGACCCGCCCAGCTCTTGCACCACGGCCGCGTCATTTTACGTTTCTACCGGCAGCCCCGGGGGCTCCAGGGTCCCACGTCCCGTTGGCACTTGTGGGTTGCGGCCGTCCCAGAGGGCGTGGGCACGACCTCCTGGTGCTGAGCTGCGTTTCCCTGATGACGCATGGCTCTGGGCACCGCTCACTGGCCGTCCGTGTGTCCTCCTTGGGCACATATCTGTTCACGTCCTTTGCCCACTTTTAAGCTGGGGTATTCGTCTCCTTATGGAGCTGTCAAGTCCTCTGTAGTGTCTGGACAGGCTCTCGTGTCAGGCGTGCAGTTTGCAGATGTTCTCTCCCGCCCATCCTCTCACTGTGTCGATGGTGTCCTTTGAGGCCTTCAGGGGTCTAATGCTTGACGAAGTCCAGTTTAGTCTGTTTCAGTGCTTGTGCTTTTGGTGTCACAGCCGAGAACCCGCGGCCCAGTCTGAGGCCGCGGAGGTTTTCTAAGAGCTGTGGAGTTTGGGCTTTTTGATCCATTTTGAGTGTTGCCCCTTCTCTGAGAGATGAAAATACCCAGACGTTCAGCCCCGGAGCAGACCCCCTGTCCTGGGTGGGCGCCCACCCCGCCCCCGGGCTCTAGGTTGAGCCCCACGCGAGGTCTTGGCTGTGATGTCACCACTGTCCTGGGACCTCGTGGCAGGCCGGAATCGGGCCTGAGGCCAGGCCGCCGGGGTTCAGGATGCTCGTGGCTCCGGCTTCTCCTAAACTTGCCTGCTTGCTGTTCGGAGGGTCCTGAGTCGCGGGCGAGGTCTCTAACGTGTGTTTCCCTCCCCAGACGCGGACCTGACCGTCACCGAAGCCAGCAGCTCGGACAGCCGCGGGGAGAGGCCCGAGCTCTACGCGCACGTGGACGAGGGGCTCCTGGGAGGAGAAGGCAGCTACCTGGGAGCGCCCCTCACCCCCGAGAAGGACGACGCGCTGCACCAGGCCACCGCGGTGGCCAACCTGCGGGCGGCGCTCATGAGTAAGAACAGCCTGCTGGCCCTCAAGGCCGACGTGCTGGCGGATGACAGCTCCCTGCTGCTGGAGTACCTGCCCAAGGGCACCCACTCCCTGTCCCGTAAGTGCCGCGCGGGCGCGCAGCGTGGGGGCAGGTGACGCGCCTCAGCCCGAGACGGGACGCGCCGAGGGTGCGGGCGCGCGTGGGGGTCGTGGCGGCCGAGGGGCCTTCGGAGAGGAGGCGGCGCTGTCGGGGCACCGGGAGGGAAGCGGCCGAGTGCTTGTCCGAACGTTCATACTTGAAGTCGGGGCACCTAACCCTAAACCCTGATCGAGCTGACAAGTGCCGGGCCGTGCGGGCCTGGGACAGGGAGCCCCGCGCTGGGGAGCCCCGGGGACGTGACGGGCTCGGGCTTCCCTCTGCCGGCCTCGCGCCTGCCTGTGCCGACTCATCCCGCCTGGGGAGCGTGGCCAGGCTGCAGATCCTCGCTTCCTACCAGGCAGCGCTGCTGGCACGTGGGATTTCCAGAGGATTCGGGTGTTGTGCTTACACCTTGGGCGCCTCCGGCTAAATTCCAGCTGCTCACAAGCAAATGACAGAGTAACCTGAGGAGCGGACGAGGGACAGCGGTGTCGGCCGAGGGTCCCCCGGGCGCCGGCCTGGGAGGGTGCCGCTCCCCCTCGGCTCAGGTGCTCTCAACATCATCCATGCCGGGGGCCCGGGTCCTGGGTGCCTGGGGCAGCGTGACCATGTCTCCGGCGTCCCGAGAGAAACGCGCTGGGGGGTTGGTGTCTGTGAGGGAGAGTCGGGTGTGGCCCCGTTTCCCTCTTCGGGGCAGAGTGACGCACCCCAAAGCAGGCGGCTCTGAGTGCAGAGGGCGTGGGGAGGCCCCATCCCAGGGCCCTGCGGTCCAAGCGCGTACGGCTGGCGGGGCTGTGTGTGGGTCCCGGAGCGCTGCTGAAGGAAGCGAAGGAAAAACTGCAGCCCGTGTTGGGGGGTCTGGGGAGTGTGTCTTTAATTTTTACTCTGGTTTTAAAAACAACATTTTCACGACTTTGTTTTCACGAGCACTAAAATATCCTAAACATTCGTGATGAAAATTGGTTGTGGCTAATCAAGCCTGACCGTGGAGAATAGCATCCACATTCTCTTTATTTATTGTGCCGAGTCCGAGGCAGGTGGGACGCCAGGGCGGTTGTAGGACTTGGCTGTGAAGTCAGACCCAAGGGTGAATCCCCCAAGCCTGTTGGACACACTTTAAAAAATACGTTTAGGTGTTTCCCTGGTGGCGCGGTGGTTGGGAGCCCGCCTGCCGATGCAGGGGACGCGGGTTCGTGCCCCGGTCCGGGGGGATCCCACGTGCCGCGGAGCGGCTGGGCCCGTGAGCCGTGGCCGCTGAGCCTGCGCGTCCGGAGCCTGCGCTCCGCAACGGGAGAGGCCACGGCAGTGAGAGGCCCGCGTACCGCAAAACAAACAAACAAACAAAAAAAACGTTTAGGCCTCGTTTTTTGCATCTGAGAAATGGGAATAGCATCACTTACACAGTTGTTGTGACTGTGAAACGTGGGACACGTAAGCAAAGTGTGTTTGAGAAACGCGCCACGATATGAGTCCATTTCCCGCTCGGCTGAAACCCTGAACGTGTCAGCAGAAGCTGTTGGGTCTGTGATGGTCTGGTAGCTTGAGGAGGTGGTCCTAGGGTATCTGCGGTATCTGGGGTTTGGAATCGGCGAGTCCGCAGGTGAACGCCTGCTGAGGGGACAGCTGGGCAGCTTCACGGACGTCGTGGAAGGAGCAGGCCGGGTGTGTAACTGCAGGGCTGGACACTTGTTCTGGCTCTTTCTGGACGCTCCCAGTTGGTGGGAGTGAACCCCACGTGTCAGAGGCCCCGGGAGGTGGCAGCAGCGCCTCCGTGGCTGAACCACGTTGTCACGAGGGGGGCGGTTTCTCGGCGTTTCTCCTCCTGTCCCGCGTCTGGCAGCCTTCTCCTCCGGGGTGGGCCTGTCCCCCCAGGCCTTCGGTGCTCTGTGCAGAACTGTGCTGGGGATGGGGCCAGGGGTCCGGGTGGCCCGAAAGCACCGGTTGCACCCGCATTTGGTCGGGCCGTGAGCCGTGAGCCAGGGGTCTGCCTGCGGGGCTCTGGGACGAGTGAGGCACAGGGAGAGATGCTCTCCACTCCCGAGAGGCCCCCTGCCCTCAGGCCCTCTCCCTGCAGAGGCCCAGACCCGGCCCGGCAGCAGGTGGGGCAGCTGGGTGGAGTCAGAGGGTGAGCGGTGACCCCGTCGGGTGGTCTGTTCCCAGCGGACACGCGGTCAGGCAGCCGCACCTACCCCGGGCGCGCCCCCAGGCCCCGTGCGCGCACGTGCCCCTCTCCGCGGTGCACGGGGAGCTGGGAGCGGGGGAGTAAAAACCCCATCCGCTCTATTTTTAGTATGTCCGTGACTAACCCGGGGTGAGGTCGACTAGTGGGTTTTGATATTTTGTTATTTCTATTATGTTTTAAGCTCTTTGCTGTAAATACTCTAAATTTCCCACTTTCTTCGTTAGTTCTGCCCTTACGAGAGGGTTGAGAAGTTGGCAGCTGGGAGCTGGTGACTTGGGCCGTGTCCAGGGGGCCAGGCATGGGCTCCCATGTTCCCTCGGGCAGAGAGGCTGAAGGGCTTGCTGGAGGAATGGGTTATTTTAGAACATTCTCTTCTGACATCCTAAGTAAAATCTGCCTGTTCTGGGCATACACTAAAATGAGGAATGGAAATATCCAGAGAAGAACTTTATTTTCCAAGATCGTGTGGTCACCTCCCTGTGGCAGGTGTTCCGTCCCTGGCGGGCGGGTGGGCAGGGGCCGCGAGCTGCCTTCCTGCGCTGAGCCGGGGCTGGGCAGCCCCTGCGGAGCGCCCGTGGGCGCATCTGCTCCGTGCCGTTCAGTTCACAGGCGCCGGCTTCTGTGCACGGATGCGACAAAGCGTCAGGCCCCCCAGAGCCCCTGCGTTCACCGCCCGCCACCTCTCTGCTTCCAGACGGGCCACGGTTTCCGTTCAGTTGCAGATGTTGCCAGGGGTCGCCCGATGGGAGCGTGCGGCTGGGGAGCCCCCTCCTGGGTGCCGCCCAGTGGTGACGCGAGCCCTGAGCCCAGGCGGCCCCCGGTCCGGGGAGCACAGGGGACCTAAAAACACATTCGAAGGAGAAAACTGGCTTCACACGGGGCACTAGTGACAGCAAAGCCGTGGCACCGCCCCCCGGGCTCCAGTATGGAGACACCCCAAGCTCGGTGGGTGCAGAGCCCGCCACGCTTCCTCCCGGGAGGCCTGGAAGGGAGATGGGAGCCCTGCGCTGCTGTGTTGGGGGTCCCTCGCCCCTGGTCCGGTTCGAGGGCATCGGGGGGGCTATTTCCTGACTCCGGCCCCCGGGCTCCCCAGGTTGTTAACAAGGTTTTTCCAGGGCCGAGCCTTTTGTTTTGTGATACTGGGGGGCCCGTAGGACCGACGTCCCAGTAGCCATGACTCGTGGCTGGAGGAACAGGGGGCGGGCACGTCCCCGTCGTGATGTCTGACGGTGGCAGCCGTGTGGCGTGGGGTGTGCTGAGTGGGGCTCTCGGCCCTGCTGGGTCGTCCCGGCCTCGAGGTGGCGAGCCCTGCAGTGTGTCAGTGTGGCCTGCCGGGCATGCAGTGTTGCAGAAGAAAGGGGTGGTGGTCACAGATGTTCAAATTAAGTGCAGCCAATCCGCAGGCTGTGCAGAGCCGTGACCGAAGGTCCTTTCTGGAAGGTCGTGGAGCCTCCGAGAAAAACCAAGTTTCCTTGCTTTCCCGAGTCCGATAGCGTTTGGCTTGGCAGTTAAGTTCCACAGATGGTTTCGTTGCTGGATCATCACTGTTCAACTGATTTCTCCATAAGAGGACTTTTGTACTTTTTGTTTTGATTCGGTTTAAGTTGCTTCTGTTGTTCTTACTACGTCTGCAGCAGGAGGCTGGCATCCCACCGGTTAAAAGTCACTGTTCGCTGACTAGAAACCGTGACCAGCGCGTTCGTGGCACACAAATGTAGCTGTTTCCCTGCGCCGTGTTTGTGGGTGTGTGTCGATCCGGGAGGGGCCTTGAAAAATGCTGAGAGAACATGAGTAACTTTGATTTCACGGGAATGAAGTGGAGATGAAGCAGCCGCTCTGGGTATTGGGGGCTGAGTGCCCGAGGGGCAGCGCCGTCCCCAAACTCCCAGAAACCCCGACCGTCCTGCGCACGTCGCCGCCACGGCTCCGGCGGCGGTCGAGGATTCCTCCTGACGGCGATGGGCGGCGCTGCCCTGTCTGGCTGGAAGGATGTGCTGCTCCGGAGGAGAGCTCAGACCTGGGGTGGTGGCGGGCGGGGTCTGCCCGGGACCCGGGGGCCGCCAGCCGCGGGCTTCCCCCGCCCAGCGTTTCTCCGGGGACGCCCCCGACGTCTGTCGGGGAACGGTGGCAGCTGGGTTCGTTCTGATTGTGGCTGAAAGAGTATTTCCTTCTGGTGTTTAAAATGATCGAGGACTTTACTTGAGTCTGGCTTGATACTGGAATCTTAAGCAATCTCTTACGAAAGGGCATTTGATGGAAGTATTACCACCCTTTTAGGTAAATAGTCAGGTCGACACACCACGAAGGACTTTCCAGAAGATCCTTCCTCAAGCACAGGTGAGCGTGTGCCATGTCCACGCCACGGGTTCCGACTTCCTGTGCAGACACCCCGTTGTAATCATGTTGCTTCTGGGAGAGAGACCCCGCCCCAGACAAGTCACGTGTGGACCCCCTGGCGCTTGGGAGTGGCGAGCTGATAGAAGCCCCCAAACACCCTCGCCCCGCGAGCTCCGGGCCTCGCCACATGGCAGCGCACGGCTCACCACAGGATGGCCAAGGACGGTGCTTCCTGAACTCTCTACAGCCCGCCA
Organism: Physeter macrocephalus; assembly: GCF_002837175.3. Lineage (NCBI taxonomy): Eukaryota > Metazoa > Chordata > Mammalia > Artiodactyla > Physeteridae > Physeter > Physeter macrocephalus. The sequence continues at coordinate 434,864 of NC_041227.1, forward strand.
GCTGGTGTCCGTTCACGTGGGTGAGACTCGTTTCCTGTGTCCCCAGGGCCTGGCGCCAACCCGAGTCACCTCCCTCCAGCCCCTCCACCCTCCTGCACTCAGAGCCCGGGATGCCCGCTCTGAGGACCGGCCAGACGAAGCCCAGGGAGCCGGCCTCCTCCCCAGCCCAGGTAAGACGGGGGGGCAGCCAGCCACGTCGGGGCAGCCCCGGCCAGACGCCCGTCCACCGCGCATGTCCTCGCGGGCATGCAGCCCCAGAACCCACGTGCTCAGCATGTCCTGGGCGAGCCTGTGTGGTCACAGCTGCTTTCCCGTCCACCCTCCGCTCCACAATCCCCTCGGCCCCATGTCACTCAAGGTGACACAGGTGTCAGCTTTGCAGTAATAGTTGCAACATGTTGTATGAAGTTAAATCGGTTTTGATATTTAAATTAAAATATTTTTTGGAGGCATTTCCCCCGCTAATATACAGACTCATACAGCAGCAAGTTAAAAACCCAGCTCCTCACACTGAGCAGTGCCGGCCCGTCTCCAGCAGGTTTTGCCCCGGTGCCGGCGGCTGCGTCTTTGTCCCGAGGCGTCTGAGATCCACTTCCTGTGCCTCGGGTCACAGCTGGTTATTTCAAGAGATCTGTTAGGTTCCATTGTTTCCCTGAAGAAAAAAGCATTTAAGGAGGGAGAGCGTGATCACATATTTTGTAACTTGAAATAAATCAAATGCTGTTCCCGTGCGTTTGAAAGCAGGCTGGTTTTGGCGGGAGGGGCAGGCGTTCTGTTGACGTGGATGTTTCGCGCGTCCGCTCATCAAGAATTAACTGCAGCTTCCTTTCCAGACACGTGGCGGTTTCCGTGTGGTGACTGGACGGGGACACGGTGAGTAGGGGGTGACGCGCGTCTGCACTCCAATCTTCCCGATTCCATCGCGTCCCGACGGCCTGTAACTCACCTGTCTCTCCTTCTAGGTCGACGTCCCTCGGACCGGGAGGCCTGGGCCGAGGGACGGGCCCCTCCGGAGGTGGCTCCAGCGGGTGCCTGGGGTTTCCATGGGGTCCGCCGGCCCGGCCAGGATGACCAGGGTCTCCTTCTGGCTCGTTGTGTGGCCAGGAGCACTGTCACGGCCTGGACGGACTTGCCCAGGGCTCCACCCTGAAGTCAGCTAAGGAGCCCCAAGGAGACGGATGCCTCCGCTACGGACAATGGTTTTGAGGAGGCCAGGCTGGAACAGGCACTTGGCACTTGGGGGCGGACGTTTGCATGGGCCTCTCTGCTGCGGGCAGCCTGGCGTCGGGTCCAGGTGGCCAGCGGGTGATGGCAGAGCTGGTACCAGGTGTCGGCGTGAGCCTTTAAAACGGTCACTTCCCAAATCCTTCACCAGGCCTGGTGAAGGCCTTTCAGTGCCCAGTGGTGGGCAGGCAGGACAGGTGTACCTCCAGCCTCCAGGCAGTGGGGATTGTGTCGGATCTTGGAACCAAATGGCTCTGACCCCGTTACTTTCCAGAAAGATGTGAGGATGAAGCCCAGTCTCCACAACCTTGGTGTGCCCTGCCTGCCACATGTGAGGGAGACAGAGTTACCAAACTGGCTTCTTTTCAGAAAGAGCACGTTGGCCTTGCTGGTGTCCAGCTGCCCTGGACACGTTGGGCCCACGTCTGCGGGTGGCTGAGGATGCAGGGACTCCAGGACCCTTGGCCAAGCAGCATGTGGGCTTAGGAAGGAAGCAGGCGGCCCATTCCAGGTTCCGAATTCCTGGAGTTGCCAGGCCCATTCCCACCCCCCGTGGCCGTGGCCGTGGTCAGGGCGTGGTCCACATGCAGCTCAGGCTGCCCACCTGCCCCAGTCACTCCAGTCTTTACAATCATTAGATGAGTTCTGAAGATGGAGAAAAGTTGGGCTTTGAGAGAGGCCCAGGATGCTTGTTGCCAAGGTGACCCACTGGAGCAGTGTCCCTGGGAGTTCAAAGACCTGTCGGTGGTGTCACTCCTTCTGAGAGGGTTTATTAAGTGCCTGTTTGCATATAAACAACATTTCTGAGAAAAGGAAGCTTTCCTTTCCTTTTTTGCTGGTCACGGTGGGATTTTTGGCTGTTAGGTCGCAGAGATCGTGTGTCCAGATGGGGTTATGCTGTCGTAGAATGCACATGTGCACCACCCACATTGGGCCCCAGGTTACCTGAGCCCCCGGGGATGCGACCCTGTGGCTGCTACCCTGTTACTTGCTCACTTGCGGGATTTTTCCCCGCGTGGATGGAGCATGACCTGCGCCTGCAAGGAGCCCTGCCCTGTGGAGAGGCCCCTTACTATTGTGCAAAAAGGCTTTGTTAATTTTTTTAAATAATGAAGAAATTTCAGAAAGTTTCCGTTGTACCTAAAAGAAATAGGTTTGTTCACTGAAGCAGTATTTACAATATCCAAGATATGGAAACATCCTGAGTGTCCATCAGTGGATGAATGGATAAAGAAAATTCAGTGTGTGTATACACACACCAACACACACACACACACACACACACACACACACACACACACACGTGGGATATTACTCAGCCATAAAAAAGAATGAAATAATGACATTTGCAGCAACATGGATGGACCTAGAGCTTATCATACTAAGTGAAATAAGTCATACAGAGAAAGACAAATACTGTATGATTTCACTTACATGTGGAATCTAAAAACAAAAACAAACAAACAAAAAAAACAAACAAGCTCATAGATACAGAGAACAGGTTGGTGATTTCCAGGGGTGGGGGTGGGGGTGGGAGAAATGAATGAACTGTTTTGGTGCATTTTTTAGTTTAAATGAGTTGAATTTCTTTTTAAGATAGAGAGAGAAAGAGAGAAAATAACTCTTCTTTTAAAAAAGATATGTAGATGGTAAAGTGATGGGAACATAGGAAACATTTTAAGATAGATGGCCCCTGAGTTTGTTCTTAGTTCTAACATTATTTCCCTTAAAACAGTACTGTCATCCAACATATGAAATTTTAAGCAAGTTCATTTAGGTATTCCATTGCTTACATTTTATTGAATTTCTCATTGAAATATCCTGGCTCAGGAATTGATTTCAAAAAGTTTTTTAAAATTTATCAATATGTAATGTTAATCTTTCTTGAATACAAAGGATTGCAATAATAAAAGGTTGGTAATTTAGGTCTCTTTACTGCCACAAAACTTGCTCCATGTCTACAAGTTTACTGTGGGCTTCCTGGCCTATTACCACTTTCACAAAATGTGACTGGGTGACCTCACAAACTTGGGTACCAACCACATGTTGTAGGGTGTGTGTGCATGCGTGTGTGTATGTGTGTAGAAATGGGGACTCCTACTTGCTTGGGGATACTAACTTACTGTTTAGACTGCATTTAAAATATTTAAGAATCCAGTCTGGATCATTGTCAGTTTGGTGGTTGCACATAACTCAGGAGCTAAGAAAAGGCACTAATTTATTTTAAAGAAAGAATTCTGAAATAAAATTTGAATTTCCAGTTTCAACCATGACTAGCTTGTATTGGGCTTACCCTCCAGGCAAAAACTACCTGAAAAGCTGGCCCCCCCAAACCACACACACATATACACACATACACACACCTACATACACATATACACACATATAGACACACACACACACACACACACATCCTGGGGAGCAATCAGTGCAGGTGGGACTTGAAGGCTGCAGTCCTTGAGGGAAGGAAGAATCTGTAAAAAAGAGTCCAGCGAACCTGCTGGAACTGAAAATACAATGTGTGAGGCTGGGACCCATTAAGTAGTTTACAGCAGTCTGGGTACCACCCGAGACAGGATGAGGAGACTGGAAGACAGAGCGATGGAGAGGATCCAGGCTGAAGCTTAGGAAAGAAAAGCATGGGGACAAGCAAAGACACACAGAGGAACAGTGAAAATGTCTAATACATGTGTAATTGGGGTCCAGAGGAGAGAGGAGAGAAAATGGAGCAGAAGCAGTATCCGAAGAGACAATGGCAGAGAACGTTCCAAAACGGATGAAAGACATCAATCCACAGATTCAAGAAGCTCAGCAAACCCAAAGCAGGACGAACGCTAAAATAAAACAACAACCAAAAAACAAAACTGGGCATGTTGCAGTCAAACTACTGAAAACCAAAGACAAAAATAAAAATCTTGGGCTTCCCTGGTGGCGCAGTGGTTAAGAATCCGCCTGCCAAGGCAGGGAACACGGGTTCGAGCCCTGGTCTGGGAAGATCCCACATGCCACGGAGCAACTAAGCCCATGCGCCACAACTACTGAAGCCCACGTGCCTAGAGCCCATGCTCTGCAACAGGAGAAGCCACTACAATGAGAAGCCCACACACCGCATCGAAAAGTAGCCCCCGCTTGCCACAACTAGAGAAAGCCGGCACACAGCAACAAAGACCCAATACAGCCAAAAATAAATAAATAAATACATTTTTAAAAAATATAAAGGTTTTTTTTAAAAAAAAAAAATCTTAGAAGCAGCCAGAGGAAAAAAGACATTAAGAGGAACAACATTGAGATTGACATCTGACTTTTCAATGGAAACGATGGCGCTAGTCTCTGAGGCGCTGCAGAAATGCCGAGACCAGTATTCTATACCCAGCAAAAGTATCCCTCAGAGACCAAGGCTACGTGATGACAATGTCACACAAAGAAACAAAACTGAGGGGATTCGTTGCTGGCTGGCAAGAAGTACTAAAAAACAGCCCTCTATAGAAAGATCTTAATCATTTAAGGCAATATTTACGGCTCCTTGTGGGGTTTTTGACTCAAATAGGAGCATAACGCATGACACAAACAGCTCAAAGGGTGGGGTGGGGGGGCGGCGGCAAGCTTGGCAGTTGGATGAGTCTTGCCTTCTCTACAAAGTTGCAATGAATAATGGCAAAAATCATCACGTACAGCTCAAAGGCTTGTGAAGAGAAAAATGGAATAACACTTGATTAATTTGAAAGAAAGTAAGCAAGGAAGTTTAAAGGAACAAAAACCATAAAAGGACAGACTAGAACACACATAGGGAGATGGTAGATGTCACCCAACTATACTAATAATCTTGTCATTACCAATGGACTGAACACTGCAGGAAAAAGAAAAGATTATCAGCTTGCTGTTTAAAGAAAATTTGTTGTTTGTAGATAACATGCTTTGTAGATAAGAGCACAGAAAGGTTTCAAGCAAAAAGATAAAAAAGAGAAACCAAGGAAACACCAGCCTAAAGAGGCTTACTGATGTCAGCAGCAGAGTAAACTGGGAGGGGTGTTGCTCTAAGGCCACCACACAATGACAAGAGAGTCAGTTCAGTGGGAAATGCAGATCCTGAAATGCATAGGCTTGTTTTTTAAATATATGGAGTGAAAGTTGACAGCTCTAAAAGGACAAAGAAACAAGTCCACAATTAGAGTTGAGGATTTTTAACAAATTTTCTCAGTAATTGATAGATCAGCATACAAAATATCAGTAAGGATGGAGAAGATTTGAACACAGTTTTCAAATATTAACCCTGAATTCCTGGAATAAACCCACCCCACCGAGTCACAAGATGCTGTTCTTTTTCTATATAGTTGGACTCAGCTTGCTATTTTGTTTAGGAGTTTTGCATCTTTTTTCAGAGAAGTATTGGCCTATAACAACATGGTTAATCAAGTCGTACATTGCACCAAACAAGTGCAGAACATTCCAGATGCACAGGAAACATTTACAAAATAGACCAAGCGGGAATGTAACGCAGGTCTCAGCAAATCCCAAAGGATGAAATCATGCAGAGTGTGCTCTCTAACCTCAGTGAAATTAGATTTTAAAAATCACGAACAGAAAGATACTAGAATAAGTCACAATGGAAATTATAAAATATTTTGAAATGAATGCTAATGAAAATACAACGTATCAAAACTTGTAGGATACACCTAAAGTGGTATTTAAGGGAAATTTATAGCTCTAGTTGCACTTATTAGAAAAGAAGGAAAGTTCTAATTTGGGGGGTCAAGAAGTGAGAAAAAGAATAGCAAATTAAACCCAAAGAAAGCAGGAGGAGCAAAACAGAGAGCAAATATCAATGAAATAGAAAGCAGACGGACAATAGAAAAATGACCAAAGCCAAACGCCAGTGCACTGAAAGATGGATGAAACAGACAAACTCCTGTCACGGTGATCAGTAAAAAGAGAGGGAAGTTGATTGTCAATAAAAGGTTTAAAAAAGATCATTGCTAAGATCCTATAGACGTTAGAATGATAATAAGAGAATATCGTGAGCAATTTTGTGCTAACACCTTTGACAAGTTGGAGGAAATGGGCAAATTCCCTGAAAAACGCGGTGTATCAAAACAGCAGAGGGGCTGCCCCGGTTGTCTGGTCGTGGGGTGACCAGGCTGGGATTGTGACGCAGAGTGTGAGAGCTGGTAGAGGACAGGGTGGCTCTGGCTGGGTCGCCAGGAAGCTGTGCCCACAGGCTGGCTAGTTATCATCTCTTGGAATGCCCCACACCCCCCTGCCCCGGGAGGGCAGCCCTGCCGCGGTCACGGGGCCCCAGACGCCGCAGGGCGCAGAGGCTGTGGGAGCAGGGTCAATGCAGACAGTGGAGGGTCTGGAGGAGGAGGGGCAGACGCCCAGCCTGACAGCGGCCGGCGGGGCCAGGCAAGGAGGCCGTGGACGAGGGTCTGACTGCACTGTGATGTGGGCCCCTGTCAAGGACGCCGGGGCGGGTGGTCTTTCCAACACGGGGACCCGAGCGAGCTGGATGCCAGCGTGGATGAGAGAATGAATCTTGAGTCCTGTCTCAGAATTAAGATGGGAATGACCACAAACCTAAGCGTGTTTAGCAGGGGACGGTGGTGCTTGTGATCGGGGTGATGGGCAGAAGTTTCTTAAGCACTTCTTAAGAAGCACTCGTGAGGAAAGTTTGATAAAATTTTTTATTAAAAAAATTTACATATGGGACTTCCCCGGCAGTCCAGTGGTCAGGACTCGGCGCTCTCACTGCCGGGGCCTGGGTTCAATCCCTGGTCGGGGAACTAAGATCCCGCAGGCCGCACGGCAAGGCCAAAAAAAAATTTTATTAAAATTACTGATTTCTTCACTAAAAGACACCATTATGAGAGTGCAAAGGCCAGTCACAGACTAGAGAAAAGGTCTGCGGTAAATACATCTGACGGAGGACTCGGGTTCAGAAGCATCCATAAAACTAAAACATCAGGGACTTCCCTGGAGGTCCAGTGGTTAAGACTTCGAGCTTCCGATGCAGGGGGCCCGGGTTCAATCCCTGGTCGGGGAACTAAGATCCCCTATGCCGTGCGGTGCAGCCAGAAAATTTAAAAAACAAACAAACAAACAGTACCCCCCAAAATAAAACATCAAAGGAAAAGCAACTTAGTGAAGGATCAGAAGACGTGACAAGCACATCACAGGAGAGGGTGTGCGAATGACCAGGGACTAGGTGTCGTCGGTGGCTGGGAGATGCCGATTCCACTGGGGCCCGGATGCTCTTCTCAGGTGCGCGTCCAGCGGAAGCAAGAGCCTGGCCCACTGCCCATTGCTGCCGAACGGGCACGGGGTCCTGTGGTCACGTGGATGACAACGTGGCAACAAACAAGGCCACGGTGGCTCTGCGTTGAGTGAGCAAGGCCACACCTGGGTGTCAGGTCCCCCCAGACCGAGTTGCAGCCCAGCGTTTGGTGATGGGGAGCCGAGCGGCCGTCGCCTGGGATGGGTGGTACTGAGGAGCCGCAGGCCCCCGGGTGTGCGGTGTCCTGTTCGGGTGGTGGTTCCCGGTCTGTCTGCAGGTAATAACAGCTCACCGAGGGGTCCACTTGAGGTGTGTGCGCTTCACGTATGGTTCAAAACCTTCCGAAAGTAATTTGGGCACACCATAGCTTCGCTATATTCTGACACACGATAAGTGGCAGCCACATCAGTCTATAAAGGGAAAAGCAAAGTTTGGTCCACGTTAGAATCCCTTTCTGAAATGCACTTGAAGTGCAGTGTCTTGAGAATTACAATCAGAGGAAGATTACAAATCCAGGACAGTGACGGATTAAAGACTTGAGTGCCCTTCTGGAGAAACCTCCCCTCGGTACTCACCTGCAACCTGCCAGTGCCTTCGGTTTGCGGGCGGTTCCTTGGTGTCCTGCGCGTTATCTTGAAATCGTTCTGGAACGTTCACTGGTCAGTGACGTTTACGACAGGTCTGATTCTCTGCAGGGCTGGGCGGAGACGTGGCTTCCTCTAAGGCTGCTTTGCTGAGTGGCATTCTCGTAGGTTCATTTCTGCAAAATTGTAGCTCAGTGTTACTGAACTTCATACTTTAGATAATCTGGTGCCAACTTCTGACGTCGCTTCCTCATTTTCAAGCTTGCCGTTCATCCTGGACACTTGGTTCCAGACAAAAGGGCTCCATTTTTAGGGCAGATTGGTAGAGAGTGTCTGTTTCAATTTGATGCTATTTGTGCTTTTTCATTTATTTCAATTACTTTTTCTCTATGTGGATTTTTAAGGCTTTATTAGTGTGTCTTTGAGAGTCAAACTACATGATGTTGAAAGGTTTTCTAACACGTATCGATTGTAAACCACGAGTTATGGAAGTGTTAGCTTCTCTCCCGTGTGAAGTTATTTTAATCATAACAGTCAATGAAAACTTTCCTCAGTACTGTTCATGAAAGTAGTGGGTTGCATGGTGCCCTCCACCCAAAAGACACGTGCACATCCGAATTCCTGGTACCTGTGAATGTGACCCTATTTGGAAAAAGGGTCTTTCCAGACATAATTAAATGAAGGCTCTTAAGATGACATCACCTTGAAATAGCCAGTTGGTCCTAAATCCAGTGATGGGTGTCCTTATAAGAGACAGAAGAGGAGACACAGACACAGAGGAGAAGCTACGAGAAGACGGAGGCAGAGATGGGAGAGATGCAGCCACAAGCCCAGGGACGCCTGGAGCCCCCAGAAGCTGGAAGAGGCAGGAAGGACCCTCCCCGGGAGCCTCTGAAGAGAGTGCGGCCCTGCCCACACCCTGACCTCCGACCTCTGGCCTCCGGGACAGAGAGGACCGCTGCCTGTTGCTTTAAGCTGCCCAGTTTGTGGATATTTGTATTAGCAGGAAACTAATACATTGAGAAAACACTAAAATTTGGGACTTCCCTGGTGGCGCAGTGGTTAAGAATCCGCCTGCCGATGCAGGGGACACGGGTTCGAGCCCTGGTCCGGGAAGATCCCACATGCCGCGGAGCAACTAAGCCCGCGTGCCACTACTGAGCCCGGGTGCCTAGAGCCCGTGCTCCGCAACAAGAGAAGCCACCGCAATGAGAAGCCCGCGCACCACAATGAAGAGTAGCTCCCGCTCACCGCAACTAGAGAAAAGCCTGCGTGCAGCAACGAAGACCTAACGCGGCCAAAAAGAAAAAAAGAAAAAAAGAAAGAAAGAAAGAGAAAACAGCAAATTCCTCATCACGGGGTAGGTTCAGAAGCCTGCAGCTGTGTGCCCAGTGGAGTCGTGGGGCAGGGGTCACGCTCATGTTCGTGCAGCTGAATTGTGTTTCTGGGGAAAAAGTACAGCACTTATGTACAGGGATGAGTGTTTTTTTTAACATGCAGGTCTGAATTGTTAAATGCAGGCTAGAGTAAATAAGTCAGATTTTAATTTTATGTTTATAGAAGCAGAATAGAAAGCAGAAAATAACTCAAAAAAGTTATTTGAAATCAAATAACCTAAAAACTTGTCTCCTCACCTGCCTTTTCCATCCCAGAGTGGGTGGTGCACTTGCTGTGTTCTGTGCTGACGTGAAAACTGGGGTCTGTGCTGGGGGAACCGGCGGGAGGCAGGTGTGGGGGGCCGCGCTGCTGCCTCGTTGACCAGGCGGGTCGGGCCGGGCCTGGTGGTCGGACAGGAAGGGAGACGTAGAGTGGGGGCTGCCAGGTGCGGTCCGTCCAGACGTGCCAGGCTAGGTGCCCTTCCCTCTGTCCTGTCTTGGACCCTCACCCGGACCCACCTGTCTGCGGGCCCTCTGTGGGGAGGCTGGAGCCGCCACCCGGGAAGGGCTGCTTCCTTGCGGGTCCAAGAGCTGCCAGATGCTCTGGTCGCCCCTGCAGCCGGGACCCCGGCCTACAGCCTTGCAGGGAGCAGCTCTGCTAATAGCGGTGACCGCCGTCTGTGTCCCACGTACCGGAGCATGGCCTTGGCCCTCGGGAGGACTGAGGGTGAGTGGCCCACGGGGCCTGACGGCCAGCATGGCCCACTTCTCAGGATTTCTCTCCAGGGGCAAAGGTTCTTTTGTAGGCACTTTGTTGAAGCATTGTTCACAAGGGTAAAAAAATGGAAACACTTTACATGTTTGTTGAATAAATCATGGTGTATTCGCACATTTAAGAACTTACAGTTGGACTTCCCTGGTGGCGCAGTGGTTGAGAGTCCGCCTGCCGATGCAGGGGACGCGGGTTCGTGCCCCGGTCCGGGAGGATCCCACGTGCCGCGGAGCGGCTGGGCCCGTGAGCCGTGGCCGCTGAGCCTGCGCGTCCGGAGCCTGTG
>NC_041227.1:445384-449935 GCF_002837175.3 Physeter macrocephalus
GAGTCCGCCTGCCGATGCAGGGGACGCGGGTTCGTGCCCCGGTCCGGGAGGATCCCACGTGCCGCGGAGCGGCTGGGCCCGTGAGCCGTGGCCGCTGAGCCTGCGCGCCCGGAGCCTGTGCCCTGCAACGGGAGAGGCCACGGCAGTGAGAGGCCCGCGTACCACAAAAAAAAAAACCCAAAAAACTTACAGTTAAGAATCGTAGCATGAAAATGTGGTCACAGCCGTCACGCTGTGAACTGTGGCCGCCTTGTGTGAAGGGATATGGGCGACTGTCCATGCCTCTCGCCTCTCGCCTGCCCCAGCTCCCAGCCACACGCACGTCGAAAGCTCCTACACGTGAGAAAATGCCTTACTTCTTAGGACAGGGCTTGGATTCTTAGAGACACCTGGTGACTGCCCAGGCTTGGTGGGGACGTGGAGCCCCTTCTGTGCGCACAGACACCGTCAGGCAAGCGGGCGGCTGGGCCCCGGGGGTGGCATCGGTCATGAGCTGTGACGGGGTCTGCGCAGTCGTCTTGCAGCCGTGATGGCCTCCCCTGGTGAAGCTGTCTGGCCTGCGCGTGGACAGGGGTCATCCTGGGCGGTGTGTCCCTGGTGCCTGCCATCCGTGGGTGCGGGAGATGCCACAGTGAGAGCTCTTGGGTCCATGAGAATGGCCAGGCTCCTGGCAGGCCCTGCATACGGTCTCACTGACCCATGTTCTGGAAAATAAGGAAATGTGGTTGCTTGATTATTTAGGGACCCTTTAAGATGTCTCAGGAGAAAATGTAAGGCTGGCTTAAGAAGCAAAATAAAACGTTCCACTCAGTGTTGCCTGGTGTGTTTCAGGGATGGGGGTGCAGCGAGCGCCAGCCTCTCGATGCTCGTGGGGACCTGGGTGTGTCCAGGGCCGCTGGGCTCCGTGTCACTGCAGCGCACCTTCCAGTTGGCACCATTTTCATGGCGACCTGCCCGGGGCTGGGTCTGAGCACCGGAATGGATTGGAGGCCTGGGGCACGCTTCCCGCTTCGCGGAGAGGGCGGCGAGGGCCCTGCCCCCCTGTGATGTGCGGGGTGGCCCGGGGTTGGGGGAACTGGGCAGGATGGAACCGTCCCGTCGTTTGTCCAGTGGCCTGGCCGGCTCCCTCGAGTGAGAGGGGCCAGCTTTGGTCACCTTGGCTTCCCCGGCGTCTCCGCACGCTGTGGGCTGTGTCACGCTGCAGCCTCTGTTTTCTTGTCTGCTTCCCTCTGGCACTTCTGGGGGCAGCTGTGGCCGCGGCCAGGGCCTGCCAGGCACGGACGTTCAGGGGGTGTGGCCAGGGGCCCCGCTGCTGCTGGTCTTCATTCCTCCCGCCTGCCTGCCTTTGGCCTGGCCGTTGGGACCCTTGGTCTGTCCCCTGGGTGCAGGTGCTGGGGTGTGGCCGGTGAGCCCTGTGGGTGGTGTGAGGGCTGGGGCCTGCTTCCAGAGGCCCGAGAGCAGACATCTGCCCCGGGCTCCCTACCCGGGACCAAGTGCCTTCGAGCACCCGGGGGCTCCCAGCACCCCTGGTGAGCTTGGGATGACCTGCCCAGGAGGCCTTATTACGTCTGAGTCCTGGATGGATGCCCCTTGGCTCAAGAGGGGGTCACTGTGGCGTCTGCGGGTGCTCAGCGCAAAGGGCGTCACTCGGGGTGAGCTGCCCAGTGCCCGGGGGCCTCGCAGAGCGGGACTGACCCCACGGACCCCAGCCCCTGACCTCCGCCCTGAGCCCCCTGGAATGTGGCCCCGGCCCGGGGGCCCACGGTATCACTCCCTGAAACATGGGGAGGGCCAGTGAGGCCGGACTATTGCTGCGCGTCGGGGGCTGGTGGCCTCTCGCTGGGCCGTGTCCACCAGGGGGCACCCCTGCCCTGGCTGCGGCCGTGCGGACACGTGGACGGGGCGGAGACGGGTCCGCGCTCCCGTTTCTGTAGATTCCGCGCGTGCGCTCGTGTGTTTTAGGGGCTGACACAGGAGGTACTGGCTGCTCTGGGAAGCGCGCTTTCTTTGAACGTGGGAGCAGCCCTCTCTGCTCTGGGCCAGGCCTGACTGGAGGCTCTGGACCCCCAACCCCACGGGGACACCCGAGCGCGGGCGGGGGGCGGGCTGTGCAGAGCCCGCAGGCTGACCGGCCGCCACCTATCTTGCAGTGAACGAGTTCACGGTCATCAGGAAGAAGTTCCGCTGCCCTTACTGCAGCTTCTCGGCCATGCACCAGTGCATCCTCAAGAGGCACATGCGCTCCCACACGGGCGAGCGGCCCTACCCCTGCGAGATCTGCGGGAAGAAGTTCACGCGGCGCGAGCACATGAAGCGGCACACGCTGGTGAGCAGGCGCGGGGCGGCGTGGGGGCGGCGTGGGGTCAGCGTGGGGTCAGCGTGGGTCAGCGTGGGGTCAGCGTGGGGTCAGCACAGGGTCGGCCCAGGGCACGCTCTGCATGGGGCTGCGCTGTCCGGGCAGGATGGGGACGTGGGCTGTCCAGGATGCCACGGAAAGCCCTGAAGTGGGGTCCGCCCTGCGGTGGGAAAGACCAGGACAGCGGGGAGGCACCCCAACCCCACATCCCTCCTGAGCAGCTCTGCCCCCGGCCCCAGGTGCAGAAGGCAGGTGAGCACATCGCCCCCCAGCCCCACTCCTCAGCTTCCCCTTTGGGGCCCCTTCTGCTCCAGCCCGGCCTCTGCAGGTGCTCCCTTCCCCGCCAGGCCCCTGCCCCTGCCCCCCGGCTCCTGCCACGTGGCCACTTCCTCCGTGCCCCGCCCTGCAGTTGCCGTGGGACCCTGGTCCCTCTCCCCCGCAGCCCCTGGAAGGTTCTGACGGCCTGGCTCGCAGCTCAGGAACAGGTGCTGCGCATTTGAATTTGCTTGGCCAGGAAGTGATAGAAAAGGTCACCCTTGAAACAGGGAGGCAGATTCACCAAAGAAGCCTGAGGAACCCTTGGGTGGGTGAGAAACGAGGGAGGCCAGGCGGCTGGGGCATGGGTGGGGAGAGGACACTGGGGTGATGTCATGAGTGAGGGGACCTCAGGGCCGCACGGGCTGGGCCGGACCCCCGCAGCACCCAGCAGGGGCAGAGCCACCAGGAGGGGTGGAGGGGCCACATCCCCGCAGTGAGGGGGGCCCCAGTGGGGTGAGCCACGCGAGGGAGCGAGGGAGAGCCCATGGCCTGGGCCTCATTTGGGGCTGGGCTCCCCGGGGTGGCTCTCTGAGGCCAGGTGGAAAAGCTGGAGGGGGAGGCAGCCCTCGGAGCCAGGGCCCAGGCTGGCAGACTGCGGGGACGCCTGTGTCCCCCCGAGGGGCAGGTTTGCAGGGCTGGGAGGCAGCTGAACCTCCCCTGATGGCAGAAGGGCAGCTTGTTCCTGCCCCGACCGCCCCAGGAGGCTTAGCCAGGGGGCAGGGGGTGGGTGGGCAGTCTCAGCAGCCGCCTCCCCATGGAGCCGAGTACTGGGTCGCCACGGCGCCCACATCCTTCCCTACCCATCCATGCGTTCATTGGGACGAGTGTCCAGCCATCTGGTTCCGGAGGACAGGCTCCGTGGCTCCCCGGGAGCTGTCCCCACCGCGCAGCCCTGCTGTGACCGGACTGGGGTCTTTGTTCTTTGCAGAGGGTCCCGGAAGCCCTGGGTTTAAAATGTAACAAATGAAAAAGACCCAGGAAGGGTCCCGGGAACCAAGTGATTTGAGGCTTCGTTTCTGGAATCAGAACCTGTGAGGCGGCCCATCTCCTCCTGACGTCCGACCAGGGCGCGTCCGGCCTCTCGTCTGCCTACGCTGGTTGGCAGCAGTCGTAGGTCCTCGTGGTCGGGTTTCAGGAAAGGCTGTGGCGGGGCAGAGGTTCACGGTGGTCTGCGGGACCGCTGAGCTGGGCAGCCGAGGGCACTTGGCCAGGCCTGTCGGTTGGAGAATTCAGGAAAGCAGGAGGCAGCATTCAAGCAGCAATCACGGTCCCCCTGGGACCCCCGACCCTGCTGCCCCGCGGGCTGGGCACTCAGCCTAGCTCCCAGCTGTCCTGCCGGCTTCCCAGAAGGCAGGTGCCTCAAGTCCCTCTCGGTCACCACTGTCCTGGGCTCCCATCACCCGTGCCCCCAGGCCCCCCAGGCCCAAGCCGGGAGCCACCAGAGCCCTGGCCATCCCCTCATGGGGCAAAAGCGGGGGCGGAGCGGAGGTGAGTGCTCCGCCTTCTTTGCTGGGAGGTGTGGGGGCAGCATGACCCCCAGGGCAGATCTGAGCCCTGGGCAAGCCCCCGGGGTTGGGGGGGACATGGCCGGCCTGGTGCCCAGCAGCCCTCTGGATGGGGACGAGTTTTGGTGGCACCTGCAATTCTGTGTGTCCTGGCGTGCAGCAGCCCCTGGCCAGGGCGAGGGGCCTGAGCAGCCTAGCAGACTGCCCCTCGCCCACCCAGACCTCACCTTCGGGGCCACCCAGTCCTCCCCCTCCACTCACTGACTGTGCGTCCCCCCGCACCGACCGCCGCCCCCCGCACTGACCGCCGCCCCCCGCACGGACCACCGCCCCCCGCACGGACCACCGCCCCCCGCACCGACCGTCGTCCCC
>NC_041227.1:451168-458537 GCF_002837175.3 Physeter macrocephalus
CGCACCGACCGCCGCCCCCCGCACCGACCGCCGTCCCCCCGCACCGACCGCCGTCCCCCGCACCGACCGCCGTCCCCCGCACCGACCGCCGTCCCCCGCACCGACCGCCGCCCCCCCGCACTGACCGCCGTCCCCCGCACTGACCGCCGTCCCCCGCACTGACCGTCGTCCCCCGCACTGACCGCCGTCCCCCCGCAGGTGCACAGCAAGGACAAGAAGTACGTGTGCAAGCTGTGCAGCCGCGTGTTCATGTCGGCCGCCAGCGTGGGCATCAAGCATGGCTCGCGGCGCCACGGCGTGTGTGCCGACTGCGCGGGTGGCGGCGGGGCCGGGCCCCTGGATGGCGGTGGCGCCGAGGGCTCCCCTGAGCTGTTCGCGGGCGACGGGCCGTACCTGGAGGACCCCGAGGACCCGCGCGGTGAGGGCGAGGAGGAGCTGGGTGAGGACGAGGACGACGTGGGCCTGGCCCCGGAGGACGCGCTACTGGGGGACGACAAGGAGGACGAGGACTCGCCGCGGGGGCCTCGCAGCCCTGCCCGGGGCACCGACAAGGACTTCACCTGGATCTCCTAGGCTGGGCCGGGCACTGGGCCGCGGCCGCCCCCGCCTGTGTGCGCCCCGGGCCCCCTTCACCTGCTCTCCTCCACCCCTCGAGGACCCCCGGGGCTCAGAGGCGGGCGATGCCCCAGCGAGTGGGGCTGGGGATGCGCGCGGGGCGGGTCTGAGCCCAGGGAGAGCCCTTGTCACCTCCCGCAGCAGGGGCGCGGGGCGGGCATCAGGGGAGCCCAGGACGCACCGGTCTGGCGTTGGACGCTCCGTGGCCTGTGTCCCGGAAAGGGCCAGCGCTGGCTGGGGTCCCAAGTGTGGCCCCGAGGCCCGGGTCCGGGAGCTGTTAGGAGAGTTCTCCTGACGCTGGGCCCCGCCCAGGGCCGGTCCCCCCACCTCCGCTCCCCCTTCTCAGCAGTGGGGTCACGGCTGGCGGCTGCCGCTGCCCCCCGCCCTCGAGGGTTGTGCCGTCCGGTGGCGGCCTGTGCGATCCAGGTCTGGCGCCCAGCAGGCCCCGCGGCCCTCCCGCCTCTGGGCCTTGGTGCTCAACACACAGCAGCTGCCGACCTCGGCCCAGGGCGCCCAGGTGCTATCCCCCCACCGAGGCAGCTGGGCGGGGGGCCCAGGTGCTCCCACCGTAGGGGCCTCCTCCTTCTTTGTGTGCACTTCTCTGGGCTGGCTCGCCCCTCCGCCCCACCCGTCCCGCCGCACCCAGGCCACTCCTGCTGACCGTTCCGGGCGGCTTGCCTTCGTTGCTGCTGACACCGGATGGTGTCCCCGACGCCAGTGCCGCTCACGCCGCCTGCGGGGGCCGCCCCCTCCCCAGGTGCTCCGGGCCCCGGTTCCGTGAGTAGCTAAGGAAACTGAGGCTGGCACGTAACATGGTTCTGTTCGGTGTTATCTTTCTCGCTCGACGACACTCGCAGACGTGTCTTTCCTTTGGTTCCTTCCCAAGCCCCCTCGACGTTTTTTCAACACGCCTACGACCCCTTCTCTCTCTTTTTTCTGAGAAGCCGGGGCCCCGCCGTGTGCTGTGAGGACACTGTGGGCCCAACCCCGGCCTGTCTCCCTTTCAGGCTCGTGACACATACATTCCATCCCCTCCACCCGCCTCGCTTGGGAGCCCCTGCGGGACACTGTGCCAGGGCCCCTTGGGTGCTGAGCTAGAGCCGAAGGAGACACTGGCTTGATTTTCTCTCTCCCCACAGCCTGCAAGCCGAATGGCTTTACTGCATTTCTCCCGGGTCCCATCTACTCTTCCTAGGTGGAGAAGGGCAAATCCCACAGAACCCTCCTTAGTAAGTGGCTGGCTGCACGGACACGGACGGGCGCTGTCCTTGAAGCCCTGCCCGGGGAGGAGTCGCAGCTTCATTTGTTGTTTTGCTCTGTTTTAAGCGTAGCCACCTTTCTCTCAGTCAGAAGAGGGCCAGCCGCCCTCCCATCCTCAGCTGGGACGCTGCGAACTCCTCAACGCCGGCATCCTTGGGGAAGGGCCGGGCCGGGGCGCAGGAGCCCGGGGCGGGTTGGGGTGCCTCCGGGGCCGGCGCCCCGGTCTGCCTTTCACAGTGGGGCCCAGCTGAGCCCCTCGGTGGGGCTCCCCACTGTGTACCTTTCCCCCACTCTCTAACCCCTTTTATAAACAGACTGACTTTCTTATCAAATGCATTTGGAAACCAGACCTTTGCTACCAAGCGTCTCTGGGTTTTGTATGGGGCCACCTGCGCCCCGGGCCACCTTTGCGCCACACTCAGGACCTGCTCGCTCCCGCTCTGGACCGTCCTGGCTGACTTTTAACGGGGCCCTCAGTGCCACAAGGGCATTTTCTTCCTCAAAACAATACCCTGGAAAACCGAGGGTCCCACCTCCCGTCCCCGAGCCCCGTGTGTTCACTATTCTCGTGTGCGGTCAACTTGAGAGCTGGATTTCAGAGAGGCAGGCGAACACATCGCCTCCAGAGGCGTGGAGGGGAAGACGTGTAACGAAGGTTTCTTTTTTAACGTGATTTTTTTTTTTTTCAAATCACTGTTTAAACTAATAAATATTTTTTTATGAAGAGGAAAAGCGTGTAGATCACATCTCACATTTTGTACCTTTCCGTCTGTGTGCGTCTGTGTTTGGTGTCTGCAACGCCGATGTGGGACGCGGTCCATCGGGCGGCAAGGTCTTTGGGGGTGGGGGAGGGGCGGGGGGAAACCAAGATTTTGTATCAAGCTCTGGATCCTGACCGGGTTGTATGCTTGAGCTCTGGGTTTGGAAACAGTCACAACACTGCCAGGACTGGATAGGGACCTCAACTGAAAGGACACAGCTACTGCTTCCAACTTTGCACATCTTCCTTTTTAAAAAAGAGAACTCTGAAAAAATGCAAAAACTGGAACTTTTTGCAATATTATATGAAAGATAATCTTATTTTCGCTCATTCTGTGACATGTGCAACTCTTAAGAAAGCCATACTCAATGGTGTTTTTATTTTTTAGATCCTATATTGTGTTTTGTATGTGGCCCTTTTTAGAACTACTTGTAGTGAGGGCGCTGTGTGTGTGCTTTTCTTAAATATTTATTTTTTCAACATGCTTTCAACCTGTCAACACAAACAAAACAGACAGAAAAAGGGCAGTGTTTGAAGATTGTTGACTTTTTCTGGGGATAATCTATATTATATCGACTTTATATGAATTATTATAAACCTGTGTTTGTACTGGAGATGTGTTTCATATTTGGGGGAGTCTTTTGTAATTGGTCAGTGGGACATCACGGCCGTCCCCTGCTTCCCCGGAGCCGTCGACGGCCAACAGCACCTCCTCCCTAGTGGTCTTGAGAGTTCTTGTCTGCCGGGCGCACTCCGGGCCCGCCTGTGGGTCTTCTTTCTGTGACGGGATTAGTTAGACTTTCTTGCAAAGCGATCACTTTCAATAAACTGGGAAATTGCTGCTTGAGCAGATGCCTCGTGTGTGTTTCAGACAGCGTCCCCTCCTCCGGCCTCACCCTGGGTAGAGGGGGCCAGAGAGTAACCCCACCCCCAGCCCTTTGTGGCCTGGTTGCTGGCCTCCCGTCTGCCCACTGCCATCCCTGCCCATGGCGGGGTCCCGGCTCCGTGTCCGTCCCCCCAGGAGGCAGACACAGCTTTTGGAAAAATCCCGAATCTTTAATGTTACTCCTCGCCTGGTTCAGCCCAGACGTGAGACACCTGAGCTTGGCAAACACGGTACAAACGTCCACCCGGGCCCTCAAACAGTCAGGTTAAGTGCGGGCAGGGGCGCCCCCTCCCCGACACCCCTCAAAGTGCATCGAGGACGGCCCCGTGTGGCCCCAAAGCGGGGCCCGTCACACCCCTGACAAGTCCAGGGCCGACAGGTGGGGGGCGGCCACCCCTGGGGACCCCAGGCCAAGGGGACAGCTGTGAGGTTTGGCTTTAGTGCAAAAGGCCAAGAGGCTGGTTTCTTCAGAGGCACTTTGAGTGGTGGGGACCACCCCACACCGGTTAAAAAGACCCTGCAGCTAGGAGAGGCCCCGGCGGGCGGGGCTCAGTCCAGGAAGCGTTGGCAGGCCTTCTTCCAGCGGCAGGCCGTGCACCACAGGTCCCGGTGGTCCATGCCATACACTTTCCGGCACTTCTTGGCGTCACCTCGGGGCTTCCTGGGGGGACACACGGGGGGCATGGGGTGCTGTCGGGCCGGGAGCCTCCCTGCCCGGTGCCTTTCCCGGCCCCTTTACACACACACGCACCTCGGGTTGGCACCGGGCTTGGTGGGCAGGGCTGGCGCGCAGGCCCTGACCGGGATGGGCTGTGGCTCCGGGTGGACGGGTGCCAGGCAGCCCTGAGAGGAGACACCGCTGTAACCTCGCGCCCCTCCAGAGCCACCCGAGGCCTCACCCACCTGGTAAGCGGGGTCACTGGGGCACACCTGGGGGGCGGGCAGGGAGCTCAGCACCGGGGGCGGGGGCAGGGCGGGCGGGCGCAGCAGGCTGGGCAGGGCCGGGGGCTCCAGCGGCTCCAGGTGGGGGAAGGCGGGTGGCACGGAGGCCGTGGGGGACCCCGGGGTCAGGCCAGACAGCCCATCGGTCAGCGAGTCCACACCGACATCCAGCTCCGTGTAGTAGAAGTCCTCCTCGCCGTCGCTCTGCTCTGGCTCTGCCTGCCGCCTGCTGGGGGGCGGGGGGTGGGGTGCGAGCTGACGCAGAGGCCTGCCTGGCGCCCCCCGCCCCTCCCCCACCCCCGGCCCCGCCGCACCCCAGGTGCACCAGACGGATGTGTCTCTGCATCCCTGACGCCGAGCTCAGCACCTTCCCGCAGCGCTTCCACAGACACTGGAACAGCCCCTGCAGCGAGCTCTGGGCGACAGGGGGTGGTCAGCCTCGGCGCCCCCCACGTCCACCCCGCTCCAAGGGCTTCCCTGGCTCACCTTCCTCTTCCTCAGGGCAGGCTCCCCGAACAGGAAGTGGGCTGCCTCAGGGGGCAGCGGGGGCGACGGGGTAGATGGAGAGGACTGGTCACTGGTCGGGCCCCAGCCCCCATCCCCGCTGCTGCCCGGTGGCCGCACCGGGGCCTCCCTCCAGGGCTCCAAGCTGGGCTCTGCGGACACACACCGGCGCCAGCATCAGGACTTTTGGGGGCCACGGCTGTGCTGCAGACGCTGCTGGCTACGAGTCCCTGAGTGCAAAACCTCCGCCGGTTCACCTGTCCACAGGTGAGCCTGGAGGGCAAAGAACCTCTTGGAGGAGGTAGTGGCCCGGAGGAGCTGACCACGGCAGCCCGGGGACAAGGCTCTCCAGCACAGAGAAGGGAAAACAGAAGAGTACGGGGTGGGAAGCCGCCTGGCCAGCCAGCTGGAGAAGGACAGGTCATGGAGGCCTGCAGGCCTGGGGCACTGCAGCTTTGGCCGCAGGGAGGGGCCATGGGGGTCCTGATGTCGCTTTAGGCCTCAGGAGATGCACTTAGAAGATGGTATTCCAGGTAAGCAGCTCTGCTTGCCCCACAGGGGCTGGGCAGCTCGTAGGGTCCTGGAGCGACAGTGGTCCTGAGCCCTGCCGCCGCCACCCCCCACCCCAAGCCAGGCCTCTAAGTCTCACCTGTGCTGAAGGCTACAGCCGGGGCCCCCAGCAGGAGGGGGCTGGTGGACAGGCTTGTGAGGGCTGCGGCAGCCATGACCTCATCCAGCCGGGCTTTTCCTGGGGGGGCTCTGGAGGAGATGGGGATGGGGGGGTTGGGGGGTGGGGGGGTGGGTAGGGCCCAAGAAGTACTCCAGGCCCGTCCCCGTCCCAGCACACGTGCAGGCCTGGGCACGTGTGTGCACCCAGCTCCCTCACTCCAGGAGCCGGGCAGGAGGCCCAGCTCCACCTCCAGCTCGGGTTGCCGAGCTCCAAATCCCCAGGAACCACCGGGAACGGGCCTGGGCTGGGGTCTTTCCAAAGCCCGACTTCTCTGCAGCCTGGGCTTTGTTCCACCGTGGCTCCTTCAGACCCTGCTGCTGGACAGGGGTCTGAGGCCCCGCCGGTGGGGCCAGGCCAGGCCAGGCCGGGCCCAGCCCAGCCCTCCCCCCAATCACACATTAACCAGGGTTGTGCAACAGCAGCTGCGGGCCTAGCGCCAGACCTGGGAGGGCGGGAGCAGCCAGCAGTCGGCAGCAGCCAGGGGAGACTGGGCTCGAAGCACAAGCGGCTCCCTGGGCCCCAGCGGGCAAGGCCAGAGCCCGCCCCCGCCTGCGCAGCCAGCCCAGGGTGTCAGGCACCTGGGAGGCTTTCTCTCTCTGCAGACAGGGCTGGGGAGACAGCCATCGGGGGCCCCGCGATGCCTGGAAAGTCGATTCCACGCGGGCCTCACAGCCTCTTGGGCACAGAGGCTGACAGGCGCCCCCTCCCAGTTCTGCGCTCTGGCCCTCAGGGTTTGGGGAGGAACAAGGCATACTGATACATCGGTCATTTCTGCTTAACTCCTCCAGGGCTGGAGAGCCGAAAGGCAAGGACAGAAACCCAGTTCAGGATGCTGACCTGCCCTCCACCGAGGCCCCCCTCGCAGGGGTGGGGTCTGGAAGGCTTCAGCCAGCGCCCCATCCACCACCCCTGCACACACAGGCGCACGGGTGCACACGCCCCCTCGGCCTGGCACGCGAACCCCGGCTCACCTATGCCCTGGCACCGGGATGTGCGCCGACGGCGTCGGTGGCCCCGCCGCCCCCGCCCCCGGGGCCCCGAGGTCCGCGGCCCGCGGCTCCGGCTCCTGCGGCAGCGCGAACTCCACGGCAGGGCCCTGCGGACGCGGCCGGCTCAGCGCGGGCAGCGGCCGAGTCCCCACCCCCACCGCCACCCTAACCCGATGGTGCCCGCCCCCAAACCGGCTGCGGCCGGTGCAGCCCCGCCCCCGGCCCCGCCCCCGGCCGCCGCGGCGGGAAGCGCTCCGGGCGCCGGCCCAGCCCCGCCGGACCCACGGACACGCGCGGCGACGCGCCGCCCCCGCCCGCCCCGCCCCGGGGCCCAAAGTTCGTGCAGCCCGACGCCATCTTCGCAGCGGGAACTTTGTCGGCGCCCCCAGCCCGGTACCTGCGGCGGCGCGGGCACCGACACGGGCGCGGCCGCGGGGTCCCGGCCGGCGGCGCGGAGTTGGGGGCGCCCGCAGCCCGGGCCGGGCGCCGGGGGGCGCTCGGCCTCCATGGCCGGCCGGGTACCGAGGCTGCAGCGGCGAGGGCGGACGCTCCGGACGCGGCCCCGGGCCGGGCCGGGCCGGGCTGGGCCGGGCTGGCCGGGCCACCGACCCCCGCCCTGGATCGGTCGCCGCCCGCGCCGCGCCGCCCGGCGGCTGCCGGCCGGCCCCGCCCCCCCCTCGCCG
>NC_041227.1:458805-473263 GCF_002837175.3 Physeter macrocephalus
GCCCATTGGCCCGCCCGCCCCGCGCCCATTGGCCCGCCCCGCCCCGCGCCCATTGGCCCGCCCCGCCCCGCGCCCATTGGCCCGCCCCGAGGCCACACCCCGACCCTGGCCGGCTGCTCCCGCGCTGGCCGCTCCCGCGCCGGTCCGGGAGGGGGCCCGGCTTCTGCCGCCCGCCCGCCCGCCGGCCCCCGCCCCGGCGCCCCCGTCGCCGGGGCGGGCCGGCTTCCTCGAGGGGTGCCCTTGCGCGAGCTGCCGGACCCGGGAGGAGGCCGCGTCTCCTTGGCGGGCTTCCCGGGAGCAGGTTATTCTTTAACGCACGACTGCCCACCTCCCGCGCCCCTTATGTAACTCCAGGGGCTGGGTGGCGGAGCCTTCCCTGCCGTTCAGGGTTCAGGTCCCACCCTGGGGTAGCCACCCTGCGGGCCGGCTCACCGCTCGGAGGAGCCCCTCGGCCTGAGTACCGCCCGCCAGGGCTTGCCTCCCTCCCCACTCGGTCTTCTGAGCCCGACCAGCCGGCGGCCCCAGGTGACAGGGCGCAGGTACCCAGCACCCCTAGCGGGAGGAAGCCCATTCCCAAGGAGAGGTTTTCACTCCTTCCAGACCCCACCCCGCCAAGCTTCCCAGGCTTTCAAGAAGAGCAGGCTGAGGTATAGCAGTGTTCATGCTCCCTGAGCTGGGGCTTTATTGAGACCCTGCCCTGGAGAGGACATGGCAGCCAGGACCCCAGGGACCCCATAGGCTGACAGCACTGCTATCCCGAATTCATGCTGTTAGCCGCGTGTGGGGGAGGGGACTCTGCGAAGTGGGGGGGTCGCACCCCACTCTGGAGGAAGGATCATCTGTACTTGGGTGTTCAGGGAAGAGGGGATGAAGACCCCCTCCCCAGGCTGAGACAGGAAGCAGGGGGTCTCCATGCCCTGCACATGTCCTCTCCTGGTAGGAGTTGGAGCTGGGGGTGTTCCAGGTGCCCAGGGGCCCCTATCTCCTGGATGCTCTCATCCGCGTTTTCCAGGAGGCTCGCTCCATGCCCAGGCCCCTGAGAGGGAGGACCTCGTAGGCCAGGCCACTCCCCAGAGCCAAACCCGCTTCCCCACTCCTGGGGTCTGGCTGGTCTGTGGAAGGTCCTGGCTCCCTCCTTTTAGGCTTGCTGACCCTGGAATACAGGATGTCCACCTGGAGAGAGGAAGCCAGTCCAGGGAGGGGTCAGCACCATCCACTCGGCCAAGGATCTGCCCAGTCCCACCCACCCTACCTCACACCCTTCACTTCACCTGAGCAGCTGGGGTCGCCTCAACTTTCCCCTGCTCCAGGCCTCGGGGGCCCCGATCTGTTCCCTTGAGCTTCTGGACACACGCATACTCAGCCACCACGGGTCTGGCCTCGGGACCAGGCCTGGCCACAGCTGCTGGTCAGCTGTGCCCCTGCCCACACCCCAGAGGTGACTGCCAGCCCGGCCCTGGTGATGGCAGCCAGCCCCACGTTGGAATAGGTGGCCTCAGGGCCGGTGGAGGGCGTGGCCAGGGGCAGCTCCTCGTGTGGGAAGGCTGCCAGGGGCCTGGTCGTAGTGCCTCTGGACGCCTCCAGCCATTGTGGGCACAGATCCAGGCCGTGGGGCTGGGGGTGGGGGCAGGGCAGAGACTACTTGGGGGTCCGGGGACGCCTGCCCACTGCCAGGCCCCAGCCCTTCCACCAGCTCACCTCTGCTGCAGGGCCGGTTGCGGTGCAGCTCATGCAGTCTGGTGTCCGACTTGCCGAGGGAGCAGTGGTGGGGTCGTCTCAGCAGTGACTGGGGGCAAGGAAGGCTGGCTGGTCCCCTGCTGGCCCCAGGGACGCCCTGGCACTCACCGCTTCTGCTGGCGTTACACTGCCCTGCGGCCCAGACAACTACCTCTGTGCCCGCTTCCTGGGTGCAAGAGGGTCACCAGAGCGGGGAGGCAGAGGTGCGGGTCAGAGCCATTGGCCTCCGGTCCAAGGCCCGTAGGGACGTGTGTGTAGAGAGCGGGTGCTGGGCCTGCCTGAGTCCCGCCCCCTCTGGCTGTAGAGCTGAGCCAGGCCCCACCCGGGCCAGGGACGGTCACACCTGTGGCAGGCTGTGCGCAACATCCACAGCCAGAGGAGCAGGGCGAGGCGCCCTAGGCCCCAGAGGGCGGGAGGGGCCGAGGGTACCTGTGGTCTCATCCTGCGAAACCGTGGATGGGCCTGGGGGCAGAAGACAGGGTGCTGGGGGCTGAGGGACTGGGCACCAACCTGACAGCCCCACTTGTGCGCCTTGTGCTGCCGGAAGGTCCCCCCCCCCCACCCCCGTGCTCTGACTCAGCACACAGGAAACCCCAAGGCTCAGCAGCCCCTCCCTCCTACAGAGGCCGAGGGGACACAGCCTCAGCGCCCACCCTCCCACCTCTGCCTAGGGGCTGCTGGTGAGGGGTGAGGCATGCTCTGCCTGGCCCCCATGAGGACCTGAGTTGGCAAGGATGACCCAAGTGATGGCCGAGCACGGCCAGCTGAGGGGCAGGGCAGCTGGGACCTGGCCAAGGTCCCACTGTGGTCACTGAGGCCAAACCTGAGAGCCGGGGAGGCCCCCAGGTCACACCCCAGGCTAGCAAGCCACAGGCCACAGACTCACCTCCAGCCATGGCTCCTGTCCAGGTGATGCCCCCTAGCTGTCCACTACAGAGACTGGCCCCCTGAGGGGCTGGAAAGCTGGGGGTCAGCAAGCAGGAAGGGCTTTGGACACTGACCACCCCATCCCTGGCTCTCCATCCCTCCCCTCCAACTGCCCCTGCCATCGGACGTCCGCTTCCTGGAGTCTTGGCACAGGTGCCAGAGGTGAGGGGCCAGCAGCATTGGAGCTGTCTCCGCAGGTGGGGGCCAGTCTGCTCAGACCCAGGGAGCGGGCTTTCCTCACCAGAGGGCCCAGGTCCCAATGCCCTGACCTGGTAGGGCCCAGTCTTCCCAGACCCCTGCCCTCAGCTGCCCTAGGAAGGCACCAAGGGGCCCGGAGCCCTGGCCAGGCTGGAGGACAGAGCGGGCACTCACCAAGGCTGGGGCTGGTGCGCCTCCTCCGCCACCTACAGGGTGGCGGGCAGCTTGGGAACCTCGAGCCGCGAGGCCTCTGTGTCGCCCTCGGCCCAGCTCCCCACCTCACTTCCTGCCCGTGCACCACGGTGCGTTTTCCCACGCAGCCGCCACGGCAGCCTCACCCACCTGCTGTTGCTCTGCCTGGGGTCTAGACGGGACTTGGCAGGGGTGTGCTGCGAGCTGGTGCTGATCGAAGGCCCTAAATCATGTCTCCACCCACGATGCAGTGGGTGCGTGTGGGCGACAAAACAGGCCGGCACGGAGACAGGGTGCCAACACCCCCCGCCCCACCGGGTCCTCCTGCCTCGATAACGGCGCTCCCTCTGGGCCCCGCACAGCCATAGTCTCCTTCCATCACTGCAGCACCGGGCTCACCCGTCTGTGGGTGTCAGGCAGCGTGGGGGGCACCCTAAGCTGTGACCGCATCTGGGAGAGCAGCAAGGATGCCCGTCCTCCCGGGCCCTCTGCCTCTGGGCAGGGTGCTGGGCAGCACCCTCACTCAGGACCCCTCCAGCCCAGCCCCGTGACCTGGTGCAAAGACCCTCCTCCTCAAAGTCCCCACGGCCAGCCGAGCCGCCACCAAAAGACACTGCAACAAAGTCACTTTAATGTCCTTGCTCAGGAGACAGCCCAGGACACTGGGAGGTGGGCTCAATGGTCAAGGAAGCGTCAGGAAGGTACCTGACAGGGACCCCCGCAGCCTGCCTCCTCTCAGCAGTGGCCACATGCCCAAGGCCGGCAAGAGGGCCAACTGTGTGGGCCGGCCCCTCTCCCGGTGGCATCCTAGCTGCGAGCGACAGCTGGTCTTCCTGAGGGCAGCGGAGCCGGGGTCCCCGAGCTCTGTCCACGCCACGTGTGCGGGCCCTAGAACTCGGTCATCTTCTTGTGGGTGTCCGCCTTCCTCTGTTCCCTCTGCAGGCCTGCCTCCCGGGCCCGGAGCTGCCCCAGCTGCCGCTGGGCTCCCGCCAGCCTCTCCTGCAGCTGGGCTGCTGTCACGCTGTGCCTGGGGAGGGGCCCGCCTTTCAGCACAGCCCATCATCCTCCAGCCCCTCCTCAGATCTGGCCCGCCGCCCTCGGGGCGGGGCGAGCTCTCACCCAGGCACCACGGGCAGGACCCACACGTACCGGCCAGCATTGCGGGCAAGGGCCTCCTGGATGCCCCGGATGGCTCGCTGGGTCTGCTCGATCTTCTCCTCCGTCTGGAAGAGCTGCAGGCTCAGGGCGCGCTTGGCACTCCTGCTGGCGTGGTACACCTCCTCGCCACTCCTCCTCCCTGGGGGCACCACCCCCGCCTCCAGGGCCCCAGGAGCCCCGCCTTTCAGCTTCTCATTCAGGAAGTCAAACACATTGCGAGACGGTGGGCGGCCCCTAGGCCCGCCCCCTCTGCCCCGGCACTTTGGGGGCCTGCTGGCGCCAGCCTGGCTGCCCCTGGTCCTCTTCTGCAGGATCTCCGCGCACTGGTCCAGCGACTTCCCTCGCGGCAGCACCACAGCGTGGATGGGCTCCACCCGGCCATCCGCATGCCGGCCCAGACCTGGGGGTACACCGAGATGGCGCTGCCACTGGACTCTGGGGCCGTGCTGAGGGAGCCCTTCGCCCCCCCACCCCCACCCCGTGCAGCACACACTCACCCTTGCCAAACTCGTAGCCCATCTTGGCGAGGAGTCTGGAGCCAATGCCCCGCGTGTGCACCTCCCAGCCGGCGAAGGCGGAGCTGCAGGTCCCGGGGTCAGCAGCACCAGGTTCAACCACTGCAAGCATCAGAGGGCAACAGCTTAACCCAGCTGGACGCGGGGCAGCCTGCGCTCCGGCCAAGGTTAGCCCAAGAGCTCAGCTCTGGGCCAGGGCCAATCCCCGGCACCCCTGGCTCCCTGCCAGTTGCCCAGGACTGTGTGGTGCAAACGACAGGCAGAGCCTGTGGCAGAGCCCAGCCCTCTCCACACTTCAGGGTCACGACCTGGTCACGTGGTGGTCCCTTCCCTATTCCCTGGAGGTGGGTGCCGCCGTTCCCCTAACAGAGAGCGGCACTCGCCTCTACCTGACGGCTCAGTCCTCCCCTCCATCAACATGGACAGCTTGGCTAACAGAGCCCAGGCGACACCCCCCTGGGGGAGGGCCAGACACTGCTAGCCAGTTCCTGTGTCCACCCACCAGGCCCCCGCGCCCTGCAGGAAACCGTCCCTTCCCGTGCGTCCCATCCGCTCCTGTGGCTCGCGTGGGACTGTCATCATTCTGGGTTTCTGCATCTGTGGGTCTCCGGACCTGCCCCAGACCCATCACGCACCCCTCTCATCTCCCCTGCCCGCTGTGGGGGCCTCGCGCCTGCCCCCGCCCCGAGTGCGTCCTTGTGCTGACCACAGTATGGGACCCCGCCAGCCAGGAGCCTCGCGGGGTGGCAGCAGCCATACCTCGAGCATAGCTGGGGTCGTCCACGTCACTGCCGTCTGAGTCAGAGGACCCTGCAGGCTCCGTGCGCAGCGGGGGCAGGATGCTGTCCCCCTCCACCACGGCCTCTTTCAACAGCAGAGAGTCAAACTTGACCGTGTAGTAGCCACTGTCCACATCTGGAGGGGCACAGAGGCAGCAGGGCAGTGGCCTCAACACATGGAAGGAGCCACTCTGGAAGCTGGGGGCAGGGCAGGGCCTTGCTCCTCTTGGGCGTGGGGTGGGGTCCCAATGCCCAAACAGAGCAGTGGTCGGGCAGGACTAATGTGTGACACATGGGGAGGGCTTCCCAGAGGACCCTGTCAGGGAGGCCCCGGGCAGCCTCACCAGTGATTCGCGCTGGGTACCAGAGGCCATCCTGCCGCTTGGCCAGACACGCAGAGCCGGCTTGCAGGGAGCTCAGGTCCGGGTCCTGGAAGGGGCGCAGCTCATCCACAGAGACCACCTGCCCATGGGAGAACCTGCAGAGAGGGCCACAGGGATGCAGACTCAGATACGGCCACCAGGGCCCCATGAGCTGGGAGAATCCCATCTACCTGCCTGGACACCGCCTGGACAGGAAACATGGACGGGGACACAGATACACACAGCTACATACATATCTGCTGAACACGTGTGTACATATGACACACACACATGCACACATGTACACACACCCACTGAACACGCACGTGTACAAACATGCACACAATACACACCCACGCACATACACTGAACACATACAAACACCCACGCACACACGCAATATACACCCACGCACACACGCAATATACACTGAACACATGCGTACACATGTATGCACACAACCCA
Organism: Physeter macrocephalus; assembly: GCF_002837175.3. NCBI lineage: Eukaryota > Metazoa > Chordata > Mammalia > Artiodactyla > Physeteridae > Physeter > Physeter macrocephalus. The sequence goes on from NC_041227.1 coordinate 465,139, forward strand.
TGCACACGTGCACACATATACACATCCATGCCCACACATGCACAATACACCCACACACGTGTGCACAAACGCGTACGTACAGTGTACACGTGCACACATACACGTGCACACAAGTATGCACACGCACACATATGCACAGTGCATACACACATGCACACAAACGTGTGCACACACAGGTACACACACACGGCATACACAAGCACTCACCTACACACGCATGCAATGTACATGCACACGTGTATGGACATGTGCACACGTGCACATATGCACATGCACATGTATGGACACACACACACTTGTGCTTGTTGTGTTCTCACTCTCAGGATGGACCTGGGTACCCTGAGGAAAAGATGCTTCGAGTTTCTCCCCAGCCTTCTGTGCTAGAGTCATGTATACACAGGCACACACATGGCTGGTAGACATCCTTGTGATGAGAGCTCCCTGGCGCCTCTCCACCAGATACAACAGGTCATCAAGGCAAGTGTGTCTGCGTGCTCTCACAGGACTGAGTCCTCCCCAGCCAATTAGAAAGAGCTGGTTGTAATAGTGCTGCCTTGACTTCTAGATGTCAGTGAAACAGTGAAACCAAAATGAAAACCGGGAGAGAGGGTGTGGGGGAGGAAGTGGGAACAGAGGGCTGCAACCTTTAACTTTGCCAAATAAAGACATGAAGCAACCACGCACACATCTCCTGCTGTGCCCCCATTTCAAGGAGGAAGCAGTTCTAACCCCATGAGAGTAAGCGAAGACAGGCACTCGCTCCAGACACACAGCCAGCCCTGCCGTGGCTGTCTTCCTAGGTGGGGTCCATGGGGAGAAAGGAGAGGAAACAAGGCATTTCAGTCACCTTCCAGGAGCAAACAAAGGTGGCCTCGGATGCCTCCCTGGCGGGGTTCTGGCCATTTCCTTCTCACCCCTGACTGTCCTCAGGCACCCAGGGTACCACCAACGGCCAGTGGCACCAGCAGCTGCAAAACTGGCCCACGTGTCCTGCAGTGGGCATGGTGGTTGAAAAGCCCTCTTCAACCGAGGAAAGAGGCCCAGACTCGGTGAATTTGGCCAAACACCCCCTCAACACACCCAGACACCACAGATGCCACCAACTAAACCTCCCTGCAAAAATCTTTGGTACTCTTAGAAGCCCTAAAATTTGGTGTCCCCCTTAACCCAGCAAGTGCTTCTAGGGAATGACCCTAAAACAACAATAATGAAAGTATGTAAGGACTGAGAGAGAAGGATGTGACCCAAACACGAAAGACTCGGAAATAACCTAAGTTCCCAACCATGGGGAGTAATTAACGGCGTGTCCATGAAACGAATGTCAACGAAGAGCACAGGCAGCCTGATCAATGGAATGAAGTGCACCCAGCAAGAGCCTCTCATACAACAAACTTCACGCAGGACAGAGGAGGTGTTACCAACGAGGCAGGAAAAGACACACTATGGATTTCAAAAGGAAAAAATTAAAAATTGGTTTCCCATACAAAAAACCCCAACAACACCCCACTCGATCATCTGCTTCACAACATTCACGAAAATACGCTCCAGAATAAGTAAAAACTTGAACCAGAAAACACGCATTTAGAATGAGTATACGCCACAACTCAGTTTGATTTATCCCAGGAATGCAAGGGTGGTTCAACAGATGAAAACCATTCAATGAAACAGAGCACGTTAATAGAAAACCAGCATGTCAACCGATATAGAAAAGATACTTAAAAAAATCCAACACCCTTGCATGTTAAAAACACTCAGGGACTTCCCTGGTGGCGCAGTGGTTAAGAATCCGCCTGCCAATGCAGGGCACACGGGTTTGAGCCCTGGTCTGGGAAGATCCCACATGCCACAGAGTAACTAAGCCCATGCGCCACAACTACTGAGTCCACGTGCCACAACTACTGAAGCCCGCACCCCTAGAGCCCACACTCCACAACAAGAGAAGCCACTGCAATGAGAAGCCCACACACCACAACAAAGAGTAGCCCCCTCTGGCCGCAACTACAGAAAGCCCGTACACAGCAACGAAGACCCAATGCGGCCAAAAATAAATAAATAAATTTATAAAAAACAAAACAAAACAACACTCAACCTGATAAACAGCAACTATGGAAAACCCACAGCTCACATCACACTCAGTGGTGGGAGACTGGGTGCTTTCCCCCTAAGATCAGGAACAAGACAAGGATGGCTGCTCTCGCTACTTCTATTCAGTGTAGTACTGGAAGTTCTAGGAGGAGCAATTAAGCAAGAAAAATAAGTAAAAGCCATCCAAATTGGAAGGGAAGAAGCAAAAGTGGGCTTCCTTGGTGGCACAGTGGTTAGGAATCCGCCTGCCAATGCAGCGGACACGGGTTCAAGCCCTGGTCTGGGAAGATCCCACATGCCGCAGAGCAGCTAAGCCCATGTGCCACAACTACTGGGCTTGCGCTCTAGAGCCCGCGAGCCACAATTACTGAGCCCGTGTGCCACAACTGCTGAAGCCTGCGTGCCTAGAGCCCGTGCTATGCAACAGGAGAAACCACTGCAGTGAGAAGCCTGCGCACCACAACGAAGAGTAGTCCCGTTCGCCACAACTAGAGAAAGCCTGAGCACAGCAATGAAGACCCAAAGCAGCCAAAAAAAATTAAAAAAAAAAAAAAAGGAGCAAAAGTACCTCTATCAATGACATAACTGTATATATAGAAAACCCTAAATAATCCAGAAAAAAATCCTATTAGAGCTAAAAAATGAATTTGACAGTGTTAGAGGATATAAGATCAACATAGAAAGATCAGTTGTATATTAATACACTAAAAATGCACAATCTAAAAATGAAATAATTTCATTTACAGCAGCATGAAAATGAATAAAATACTTAGAAATAAATTTAACCAAGGCTTGTGAACTACAGAACATTGCTGAAAGAAATTAAAGAAGACCTACATAATTGGAAAGAGATCCCATGTTCATAAATTAGAAAACTTCATTTTATTAGGATGGCAATACTACCCACATTGATCTACAGACACAATGCAATTCCTATCAAAATTCCAATCTTCTTTTACACAGAATTGGACAAGCTGATTTTAAAATTCATATGGAAATGCAATGGATCTTGAATAGCCAAAAGAATCTTGAGAAGAAGAAAAATTGTTTGAGGACTATGTACTTCCTGACCTTCAAAACTTACTACAAAGCTACAGTCATCCAAACAGTATGTACTGGCATAAACACATCCAGTCCATTGGTGTGGACCAATGAACTGGATGAGAGAACGCAGAAATAACCCCTCACACACATCAATCAGGTCTCGTCAGGGGTGTCATGACAATTCAATGGGGAAAGGACAGTTCTTTCAACAAATGGTACTGGGAAACTGGATACCTACATGCAAAAGAATGAAGCTGGACCCTTACACCATTAGAGCATATGATTTTTTAAACATATATATATATTTTTTAAATTTATTTATTTTTTGGCTGTGTTGGGTCTTCGTTTCTGTGTGAGGGCTTTCTCTAGTTGCGGCAAGCGGGGGCCACTCCTCATCGTGGTGCGTGGGCCTCTCACTATCGCGGCCTCTCTTGTTGCAGAGCACAGGCTCCAGACGCGCAGGCTCAGTAGTTGTGACTCACAGGCCTAGTTGCTCCGTGGCATGTGGGATCTTCCCAGACCAGGGCTCAAACCCACGTCCCCTGCATTGGCAGGCAGATTCTCAACCACTGTGCCACCAGGGAAGCCCGAGCATGTGATTCACAAGGGAAATTTTCAACAATATTTTATGTCAAAATGGAGTAAGTTATGTGAAATATTCAAGGAAAGTAATACGAGACAAGAATCTTATACAGTAAGTCCCCTACATACGAACCTTCAAGTTGCGAATTTTCAAAGACGCAAACATGCCACTGCATGCCAGCTGTTGTACTGTACTACTGTACTTTTCAAGGTACTGTAAGATTAAAAATGTTTTATTTTTTGTGTTGTGTTTTATGCATTACTTGTGTGAAAAGTATTAACAGCCTATTACAGTACAGTGCTATATAACTGATTGTGTTTGTTGGGTACCTAGGCTAACTTTGTTGGACTTATGAACAAGTTGCACGTACGAACGCACTCTCAGAACAGAACTCGTTCGTGTGTAGGAGACATACTGTATTCAACAAAACTGCTCTTCAAGTATAAGAGACACAAACAGAACCTAATCAACATGCCAGATCTCCGGAAACATTATTCCTGTGAGCCCTTCCTGAAGAATCTACCAGAAAACGAGTCTCAGACAACCAAAATGCTAAAAAGACCCCAACAGATGGAATGATGGTAAGCATGAAATGCAAAGGTCCTTCTAGAACTAAGGTTGGGAGTAAAAGGGAAACAATGGCTGTAATGGCCACAAGCTCCAACAACGCAGGTCTACTGAAATCACAAAGACAGAGGGAGAATGTGGGTAGTAGTACATGTAAAAATGCTTTTAACAGCTTTCAATCATCATAATTGAAGAATGAATGTTGTTATTCTGAGTGTCCTGTGTGTGTAAAATGGGATAAAACAAATTAATTATGGGTCCTTTGGAGCCCATCATTCCCTATGTCATTGAGAACCAGAGTCCTGGAGTAAACAAGGAAATACGGACGTGATCCAGAAAAGGTTAAGTAGAAACACTGCAATCCTTAATTTGAATTGGAAGTATCAGTATAATTTCACAAGGTATTTGTCCTTAAAAACATATGTGATATAGGTACATATACACTAACCTGTACGTTAGTGTGTGTCCACCTATATTCCCTAGCTCTGTCTGCTGAAAAAGCCTACAGCGATGAACAAACTAGCAGCAAAGTGCATCCCAGTGCCCCCACCATGGGTTGTGAAATACCATCTCCCATTAAAAGAAACCATGGCTGGGCTTCCCTGGTGGTGCAGCGGTTGAGAGTCTGCCTGCCGATGCAGGGGACACGGGTTCGTGCCCCGGTCCGGGAAGATCCCACGTGCCGCGGAGCGGCTGGGCCCGTGAGCCATGGCCGCTGAGCCTGTGTGTCCAGAGCCTGTGCTCCACAACGGGAGAGGCCACGACAGTGAGAGGCCCGCGTACCGAAAAAAAAAAAAAAAAAAAAAAAGAAAAGAAAATAAAAGAAACCAGGGCTTCTTGGAGACTTGGGTGCCTTCAGGTCTGGGGTAGGAAGAGTACAGATGACTGTGGGAAACCCTGACTCCTGGGGCTGTGTCAAAAGGATGTGGGAGCCAACCTGAAGAAGCTCCCACTTGGCAAGGGTGAGACAATTTGAGTTTCAATAAAGATCAGAATCTCTGTGGACTGAAATTCATCAAATATATTTAAATCCATCAGTCCATATGGATATTAACTATTTTTTAAAAGCCAATTTATCACTTCAGGATGAAAGAGAACCAATTTGCTATCTTGGAAACCAAGGAAACAAAACAGAAAAGTCCGGCATTATCCTGCCTTTTCCATATGATCCGTACCACTAGGTGGCCAAATTGTAGACAAGGAAAGGCATCTCTCTATACCGTTCGGGTAGTAAATGAACTGACAAAATTAAAGAGCTGTTTTTTGCAATCCACACTGTATCAGTGGATCTCGGCATTAAGCACCATTGGCAGCTATACATCAGGTGCCTCCTGATGAAAGCACAACACCTAGAGACATGCCCAACTGGGGGTCCTGAGTGTGACCAGGTCCCTGGATCCAGATGCCAGCCTGCAGTGAACACAGGAACATGCTGGGCTGCACCAGGGCAGTCGATGATGGTCAAAGGGTCTGGTCCTTCAACAGTGAAACTGTGAGGCCAGGAAAGGCGGGGGTGGGGGGGCGGGGTGCAGACACAGCAGCCTTAAAAAGCAAGCAAGGTTGAACTACAACGTTTACACCCCGGCTGCACCTGAGTGATAAGCAACAAAGAACACAGGAAGTGATTATCATAAGTCGGGAGAGTGCTTCTTTTTGGAGGAGGGAGAAGGCTGTGTTTGGGCTGAGGCAAACGGAGGGGCTCCTGGAGTAATTGGCAAATTTGTAGTTTTGATCTGAGCAGCCAGTACTAGGGTGTTACAATGATTCCTCGTGCTATTTCTCTACTTCCTCTGATTTTATTTTACAATAACAAGATTAAAATTTGAAATTCGCTGTGTCCTTACTACATGTCAGCTACTGTTCAATATTCTTTTACTTCTATTAACACATCCCGTTCTCCCAACAACTGTGAAAGACATCCTCATCTCTGTTTTACAGACGAGGATATTGAAACATAGAGAGATGAAGTTAGAACAAATGTATGAAAAAAATGCTCAAACTTGCTAATAATCAAGGAAATACAAGTTCAATCAAGATCACCTCCCCAGCTCTCAGTGGGCACGAATTTGCAAGTAAGAGAACATAACCGAGGGTGACTATGGAACAGACCAGGGACTGGGAACCGCACGGCGCACAAGGACAGAAAATGCGCGTGTTCTCCACACTGCTACACACCGGGGACATTCTCACCAGGGACAAAAGATGGGCGCTAGGATGTTCACAGCACTTTGTTTGTAATAAATAACAACTGGGAAACTGGACTTCCCTGGTGGTGCAGTGGTTAAGAATCCGCCTGCCAACGGAGGGGACATAGGTTTGAGCCCTGGTCCGGGAAGATCCCACATGCCGCGGAGCAACTAAGCCCGTGCGCCACAACTGCTGAGCCTGTGCTCTAGAGCCCACGAGCTACAACTGCTGAGCCCGTGTGCCACAACTACTGAGCCTGTGCTCTACAGCCCGTGCTCCACAACAAGAGTAGCCACCGCAATAAGAAGCCTGCGCACCTCAATGAAGAGTAGCCCCCCGCTCACCGCAACTAGAGAAAGCCCGCGTGCAGCAACGAAGACCCAATGCAGCAATCAATCGATCAATCAATTAAAAAAAAAAAAACTGGGAAACACCAGGAGACAGGATAAAATGTGGCATATTCACGAGGAAAATGACACAGCAGTTAAAATGCACAAAATAGTTCTATAAACATCAACGTGGACTTTTCTCACAGACATGCTCTGTGAGAAGAGCTGCAAAACGAAGCATCCTGCATGCTAACCATTTAATTAGAAAATAAAACACAAATATGTCCTATTCACAGATACACGCATCTATAAAGGTCTCACATATAGTACAGAAAGCCACACCACAGATGTGACAACGAGCCTCCCAAGAAGGGGAGGGGACTGTGACAGAGTGCTGGGTCACAGGGTGCCTCAACACTATTTCATCTTTAAAATAAAAATTTCAAATAAAGTCTTAAATAAGTAAATTTTAAAAATCCAAAGCAAATGCAAGAAAATAACTATCAGACCGGGGTGGTGGTGAGGGGCATGTTCGTGGGCTGCATGGGTTGGGCCTAAAGCTGACAGCAGGCAGCAGCTGAGAGCACGGCAGAGGGGAGCCGGCTCTCTCAGAGCCTGGCTGCCTGGGAGGCCCAGCGACCACAGCAGCCATACGGCCTACCTGGCAGGCCTGCTGCCAGGTGAGTTAATACGCGTGAAACCCGTGGAACAGTGCCTGCCCAGAGGACGCAGCACAGGGACACGTCAGTTCTCATCCCCACACAGGACATGGCCCGGGGAGGGGAGGAACCCTCCAGAGGGACCAGTGGCACAGAGGACAGAGGGCTCCCTCCTCTGCTGCTTGACTGTGTGCTGAGGATAGGGCGCGCCCACCCTGTGGAAGCTGGAGGAGACTTATGACTGATTTGTCGTGCACTTTCCTGTATGCACACTACGCCTTTCACAAAACTTACAGAGAAAGAAAGGAAAAAAGGGGGAAATGTAGCAAATAAGACTTTGGGCCCAGCAAGAATCTATAAAGAAATAAGACAACGGAAGAACTGAAGGAAGTTACCCCGGACTATTCGTTAAAAAAGAAAATCATTTACTGGAAACCTCGGTAAGTATTCTTTGCAAAGAAAAACTAAAAAAAAGCAAAGTTAAAGTCACATGCTTAAGGGCTTCCCTGGTGGCGCAGTGGTTGCGCGTCCGCCTGCCGATGCAGGGGAACCGGGTTCGCGCCCCGGTCTGGGAGGATCCCACGTGCCGCGGAGCGGCTGGGCCCGTGAGCCATGGCCGGTGAGCCTGCGCGTCCGGAGCCTGTGCTCCGCAACGGGAGAGGCCACAGCAG
>NC_041227.1:473327-564873 GCF_002837175.3 Physeter macrocephalus
CAGCAGAGGGAGGCCCGCATACCACAAAAAAAAAAAAAAAAAAAAAAAAAAAAAAAAAAAGTCACATGCTTAAGCAAAAAGCAACATCATAACAACTGTGGAAAATTAAATACGAACAAAGTATTGCTGTTAAATTCCGTAAGTGTGATGGTGACGTGGAAATAGTTTTAAAAATAACATCCTTATTACTCAGGTTAGGATGGTATCCTGAAGTATTTATAAGTGAAAAGCCCAGTAATTTCTACAACTTGCTTTAAGGTAATCCAGAGGCAGGAGAAGTTGAAACAAGACTGGCACGATCTTGATGCACAATGACGCCTGAAGCTAGAGCACGGGCAGCCTGTACACTACTCCCTCTAACTGCGTATGTGTTTGACAACTTCTATAATAAAGTTTCTATAATAAAAGCAAATTTTAGAAGTTCCATTCTGAAGAATAAAACTGGTGATGGGGGTTGGGGGGGAGTCCATTCTTTTCAACATCAGCCCTTCCATACTTCTTCATCTACACGGGGAAAATCCAAGTAAACACCTAAACAAGGACATTGCTAGAAGAATCCCCTGCCCCCCAAGTTCTCTTCTTGTCACCACTCTGCTGGGCAAAGAAGGACAAAACTCCAAAACTTCAAAGCCCAGAGGGCCCACCTAGCCCCTGATCCTGTTTGCAATCCACCCCCCGCCACGCCCCCAGGGGCCCCGGGAACCCAGGACTTACCTGCAGCTCTCCTGGAAACGGCACTTCCCCTCCAGGAAGAACGGGCAAGGTTTCAGGGACTTGTGAGTGGGGTACAGATAGAGTACACGCACGCCCGGGGAGCCGTCATCCGCCTCCTCGGTGCCCACGATCATGGCGTTGTGATACTCCAGGGTGCCCCAAGCACTGTAGTAGGGGGCGTTCACCTTCCTCCCACTCAGCTCTGCCCCGTCCTCGTCCTCCCCCTCGTCCTCCTCCCGCCCAGGCTCCGTGGCTCCTGGCCCGGTCTCTCTCATAGGAACAGTCTCCAATTCTGCCTCGGGGGCTACTGGCATCTCCACTGCCTCAGCAATTGCCTTCTGAAAAGCCAAGTACTCAGCATCCTCCTGAGCTGGGCGCTCTCCATCCAGCGCCGCCAGCAGCTTGCTCTTCCTGACGGACACCAGGCTGGCCTCAGTGAGCTCGATCAGCTCCTTCAGGTCCCCCTGCAGCTGGCGCAGGTCGGCCAGCTCCGAGGGATCCAGGCCAGCGCCCAGAGCCAGCTCCACCTGCTGCAGCTGCGCGCCGTAGGTCCGGAGGGCGGTCTGCAGGCTCTCCTCGTCCATCCTGTCGGGAGGGGCCGGGTCCCTGGGTCCTCAGAGTTGAGGCGTGGGAGCCAGAGCTGCGGGGAAGAGAAGCCGGATGAACCCGGGACCCGCAGCCCCCGCGAGGCCGGCACTGAGCGCTGGCCAACCACCGCCCTCGGCGGACAGCCTGCGGAACCGTGAACCGCCCTGCCTCCCGTTTGGGCCGAGAGAAGTTTCCAGCTCCGAGAAGAGCCAGAGCCAGCCCTTGGCCGCTGGCCCCACGGCCTCCGCTCCCTTCTCGGGAGCTGCCGTCAAGTTCCTCCGGGGTCTCTGCGTCCCAGCCCGATGGCCCCGGCCAGGCCCACCCCCCGGGCCCCGCGCCGCCCGCCCCCGCTCGGCCCGCCACCAAGGGCCCAGGCCTCGTCGCCCAGACCCCCTCGCCTCCGGCCCGGCCCTCCTCTGCGCCGTCTCCCGGCCGCCGCCACAGACGGCCTGCCGGCCTCACCGGCCAAAGCCGCCCGGCGCCCGCTTCCGCCCCCGCAGCCGACAGGCACTTCCGCCCGAGCGCCGCCGCCGCCGCCGCCGCCGCCGCCGCCGCCGGAAGTGCCTGGCGCACGGGCCGCCGGGACGGCTCCGCCCCTCCCCGGGTGGCCAGCCGGCGTCCCGTCGGGCGCCACGCAGGGTCAGCGCGGGGTCAGCGTGGGGTCGGAGGGTCAGGCGCGTTGCGGTTCCGACGGGTCCCCGGCTCCCCGGCTTCGCGGCCAGTCCGGGCGTGCGCAGGTAAGTCGAGGCGGGCGAGCGGAGCTAGGCCCGGGCCCGACGGCCGGTCCGCAGTCTGTCCGCGCCGCCCTCCACCCGCACCCACACGCCCCGCCTCTGAGAGGCGCTCGCGGCGGGCCGGGTGCGAGGCGGGCGGCGCGCGGGGAGACCCGAGCGGAGCGAAGCCCGAGGGGAGGCCGGGCTGGGGAGCGGGGGCCGCTCTCGGGGTGAAGCGGGGCGGGACGGGCGAGCGGAGCGCCCTGGCTGGGCCGGGAGTGGGAGCGAGGGCGCCGGGAGCTCCGGGCCAAGGCGGGAGCAGTTGTGGAGGCGAAGGCGGCGGCGTCGGCGGCGGCAGTGCCGGGCTGAGGGGAGGCGGGTCAGGAGGAGCCCCGCTCAGGGCTCCAGCTCTGAGCGGTCAAGCGGGCAGACAGATCCTCTGCCCGTTGGGGGGCGCTGGGGAGGCGCGTTGCGGGCCGCTTCGCCCGTGACTTATTTCGGGTTCCCAGGGCAGGATGTACACGCTGCTGTCAGGCCTGTACAAGTACATGTTCCAGAAGGATGAATACTGCATCCTGATCCTGGGTCTGGACAACGCCGGGAAGACGGTATGTGCGGTCCCGTGTCAACACCCCTACTCCTCCGGTGCCTTATGGTCCTGTTGGTTTTATGCTTTTAGCTGCATGTTCTGTACCCAGATAGGAGCCGAACTCCGTTTAAGGCCATGGGACAGTTACCGCTAGATGCTTTAAAAGCAAAACGTTGGGGCTTCCCTGGTGGCGCAGTGGTTGCGAGTCCGCCTGCCGATACAGGGGACACAGGTTCGGGCCCCGGTTCGGGAAGATCCCACATGCCGTGGAGCGGCTGGGCCCGTGAACCATGGCCGCTGAGCCTGCGGGTCCGGAGCCTGTGGTCTGCAACGGGAGAGGCCACGACAGTGAGAGGGGCCCGCGTACCACAAAAAAAAAAAAAAAAAAAAAGCAAAACGTTGTTGTTTTGTTTTGCTTCGATTTAGAGGAATAGGCCTAAGTAGGAGTATTTATGCAGTAGCCATGAGAACTCTCCCAGTTCTCATGTCACGTCTCTCTATCTACCTTTAGACCTTCTTGGAGCAGTCAAAGACCCGGTTCAACAAGAACTACAAGGGGATGAGTCTGTCCAAAATCACTACCACTGTGGGCCTAAACAGTAAGGGGGTCCTTTCGGGCTGTGGGTTTGGGGGGCAGAGCCCTGAGGATGCTGCGATGTCCGAAGGCCGAGGGTGAGGCCACTGCTCCGGCTCCCATTGGCCCCAGCATCGCGGAGCGCCGGCGCCGCCTGCTCCTCCCGTGAGAGCTGGGAGCCCGTGTGTCAGGGACCAAGGCCGCAGCCTCACCCGTCTCCTTTTCTCCCCAGTCGGCACTGTGGACTTCGGAAAGGCCCGCCTCATGTTCTGGGACTTAGGGGGGCAGGAAGAGCTGCAGTCTTTGTGGGACAAGGTAAGATGGGCAGATGCCACATCGACTCCCTGGCCTGCCTGTCGTGCCATCTCTTTAGCTGGCACCGTGGTCTCTTCCTCCCTTTCCTCAGAAGGCCTGGAACTCCCCTTCTTTTCTTGCTGTTGGCGGCTTCCCTCACCCACTTGTTCCTGAGCCTCACCTCCATCCTGGTTCCCAAGTCACTCCCCCCAAGAGCAGGAACAAACTCGGTTCCTTTCGGCTTAGAGATTTTTGTTGCTAATCAGAACAGGACGAGACGAAGAGTGGTCGAGGAGCAGACCTGGGGGAGACGCAACGCCTGTTTGGTGCTCAGCTGCAGCACCGGGGCCTAAGTCTCCCCTACTGGGTCCTCCTTCAGTCCTAGCTTAGGACCTGTCCTCCGTGGTGGCCCCTTCCCCATCGGGGGAGGGTGTCCTCCACGGCCCACAGCACGTGTCTCCTCTTTTGAGGTAGGTTTGAAGTGTTTCTGAGACCTCAGGGCTGGAGTCGGTCTTCAGCTCAGCCTGTGCCAGGCACCGGGGTCTAGCAGAGAACAGGGCAGGACAAGCCTCTTCCCTCAGCCCCCTCTCAATGGATTGGCGTGGCGGGTTTGGTACAGCCTAGTGCCGGGGGCACAGACAGGCTCACCCTGATTCTGGGGGCAGATTGTACCCATCCCAGCACTTGCTGGTGGCTCAGTGCCCTGGTCTTGATTTCTGGTTTGACCCCAGCAGCAGGTACCTGGTCACTTTTTCCTTTTTCCTTCCAAAGTGTCCCCCCCATCCTGACCTCCAGCCAGGACGATAGGTTCCATCCTGCGGCCAGAAGGTCACTGACAGATCCCCTGTGGCCATTTAAGTCGGACCAAGGCAGAGCCAAGCTAGAGGCTGTTTGCAAACTCTAGACTCACACGGAGAATGTGAAACAGGTCCTGATCTACTGTCATAGGCCAGGGTCTCGGGGGCAGATGCTGCGGCAGAGGTTGGGGTGCAAGTGTATGGGGGGGGGACGCGGGCCTGGGCAGGGGCAGGGTCATCTCAGATGCTGCCCCACGTTGGGCCACGCTGGCTGGGACTCCATCCCTGTGGCAGGTCACCACGGTGGGCTGCCCTGGGCGGCTGTGACATGGTCAGGTGGCTCTTTATGGGTCAGAGTGGGTCTTGCAAGAGCCAACCAGGGGATCTGCACTGGGTGCACTGCTTGTCACGGCAGCCAGGCCACGGCCAGTGACAGGTGCACCTGCACACACACGCCTCTGGTTGGGGACCGGCTCCTCCTGAGGGGAAGCTGGGTTGGTCATGTCCCCCCATCCCCCCACCAGCTTCCACGTCTGTTGGCGGCATGGCTTCGCTGCCGCATCACGAGGGGCTGAGCCCCGATCACTGAGCCTGCCATCTCGGAGGGACCCTGGGCTGCTCGCGTGCTCTGTGACTCGGGCGGAGTGGGTGCCCTGCCGCCTGCCTGCAGCGTCAGGTGCCCCTGCCGGGGTGGGCGCCCTGCTGGCCCCTGTGAGCGGGTAGCATGGAGGTGACCACACCCCTAACCCCAACTCTGAGTCACCAGGAGGGGTGGAAAGTGGGGCTCCTGCTCCCTCTCTGGTTCTGAGACGCTATGTCGTGGGGCCTGCCCCCCAGCCCCGTGCCGTGCGGCACGCTCTGGCGGATCTTCACCCGCATGTCCGCTGCTCTCCGTCCACCCCACGCCTCCGCTCGTGCCGCACACTGCTGCCCACGGTCTGTGCGCGTGGCAGCCTCAGGCCAGGTCTGTGGACCAAGCCGACCCCCTGGCACCCTGCCACAGGGGTGACTTCTGGCCTTTGTCCCTCTAGGCCACAGCCGAGAGCCCTCCGGTGCAAGGCCACAGGTGACGGCACCATCAGGGTCTGGGCACGGCAGGTGCCGCGGGCTCAGGGCAGCCCCTCGCGCTCTGGCTTTGGCTCACGCTGAGCCCCAGGGGTGCCGCTCCTATCCCTGCCGCTGCTGCCTGGCCGTCACCCGATGCCCGAGGGCGTGGCGGTGGCCCTGGCCCCGTCTGCCGGGGCCCGCTTGCACATGGGTTGAAGTCCCCTGCCACCACAGGGGCCCCAGGGGCAGAGTGGTGATTCCCTCACTGGCTCACTGCAAACCCCACACTGTCCCCTCCTGCCTCGGAGGCCTCCACGGTCGGGCCGCAGCTCCTGGCCCTGCGTCATCCAGCAGGCTGGCCAGAGAGGCCCCGGGTGTGGGACATGCGGTCTGCAGACCCGGAGGCCACCTGTGTCGGGCTTCCTTCTCTGTAGCGGGTGCAGGTACAAAGGCTTGACTTGTACTGGCGGGGGGGGGGAGCGGGGACAAGTCGGCGTCATGCCCTGTGGGACATGTGGGTGTTCCGGGTTCCTGGGCTCCTACTGGGTAGGAGCTGGAGTAGGCGTGCGGGCGTCACCCGTTCCGCCAATGTGGGCATTTCCGTGCTCATTTCTGAGCGGGACAGAAGGCCGACTTGCCAGTCCCGTTTCGTGTGTCTGTCCTTTCCCAGGGGTGCTGCCGTTCATCCCCCATAGCTCTCCCCGTACCCCGGGCTCTGGTGGTTTTAAGTGTCGGGGTGGCTCCTGCGTGGCTGCTGCTGGCAGGGAACCCAGGGCCGGACACCCTCCCGGCCCCGGTCCAGCCTGCAGAGCTCCAAGCTCCCTGGCGCTGGCTCGGATGTTGGTTCTGTCCCGCGCAGGGGACAGAGCTGCTTTGAAAGTTCTGGACTCGCCCCTCGGTGGGCTTTCTGTGGCTCCCCGACGGCAAGCCGCCGCCGCCCCCACCCCCAGGGCTGCTGAGACCCCGAGCCCCATCCCTTCCCCTCCGGCCGCTGTCAGGCCAGCAGGTGTGGGCAGGTCCTGACAGCGGAAGCTGAAGTGGTGTTCGGAGCACAGCGTCCGGCAAGTGGGCGAGGGAGGTGGCCACCCCGGCCTGGGGGTCTGGGGCGCCTCTCCACTCTGCCCTCCCTCCCCGCCCCCAGGAAGCACCCCAGAAGGGTCTTCCAGCTGGGGGCTGCCTCGAGGTGGCCGGGTGCCCACGGCTCAGCACCCCGTTCTGCTCCCGCCCAGTACTACGCAGAGTGCCACGGCGTCATCTACGTCATCGACTCCACGGACGAGGAGCGGCTGTCCGAGTCCAAGCGAGCATTCGGTGTGTGCGGCTGGCCAGGCGGGGGAGGCGGGGAGCGGGCAGCCCCGTCTGCACAGCCCGCTTCCCGAGCTGGGCTGGGGGGCGGGGCGGGGCGCCAGGTCAGGAGGGCCCCGGCCGAGTGCGTCCACACCTACAGGGGGTCCGCGAGGGCCTGGGGACCTCTGGGCAGAGGCGCACAAAGGGCGCTCACTGCCGCCTTTACGCTCGCCCCAGAGAAGATGGTCACAAGCGAGGCGCTGGACGGTGTCCCCATCCTGCTGCTGGCCAACAAGCAGGACATTGAGGTGAGCCCCTGGGCCCAGCGGGCCCCACTCCCGGGGGACAGGGTGCCTCTCCCAGGGGAGGACTGCTGCCTTCCTCAGACACCAGAGCACCAGGCTCTGCGCGGGGGCAGAGCCCCTCCCCCACCCCAGGCCTCTGGCCACCCCGCTGCCAGGGACCGCGAGCCTCCTGCTGGGCAGACCCAGGTGGAAGCTCTGGAAAGAAAATGCGGAGGGACCAGGGTGGGAGTCAGCCCGGATCCCGAGCTGTCGGCTGCCCTTGAGAACGGCAGCTGTGCCAGCCTCACCCCCTGGGACCACTGGCCAGTGGCGGTGCAGCGGCCATCCGCGTGGAGGGGGCCCTGAGCAGGCTGGTGGTGCGATCCTGGAGCATCTCGGTGGTGGCTGCCAGGGTGCGTCTCAGACCACCGCCTGCTTCCCTGTAGACCTTCCCTGACACCTGCTCCCCTGAGGCTGCTCGCCAGGCAGGACCCCTCCTGGACGGAGTAGCCCCAGGGTTCCCCCCCGCAGCTCTAGGAACTGCCTTGGGGTGGGACCGGGCCGTGAGCCTGATCTTCACGGCCTCACCTCCCCCAGACTTGCCTCTCCATCCCCGACATCAAGACTGTGTTCAGTGACTGCGCCTCCAAGATCGGCAGGCGCGACTGCCTGACCCAGGCCTGCTCGGCCCTCACGGGGTGAGTGGGGCTCGCCCTGGGCGCCGGGGGCCACGGCTGGCTCCGCCTCACACCCGCTGTCTCCACAGCAAGGGGGTGCGCGAGGGCATCGAGTGGATGGTGAAGTGCGTCGTGCGGAATGTGCACCGGCCACCGCGGCAGCGGGACATCACATAGGCGCAGCCGGCCCAGGGCGCCCACCGCTCGTCCTGAAAAGCTCCTGCTGGCCCCGCGTCGCTGATCCCCCCGGGGGCTGGGTTGGATTTGCCTTGTGGTGGTTCTACTTGCTTTGTTTTTCTTCTAAGACAAACTTTTCTCTGTATCCAGAAAAGCGTAGGCATCCGGAAGCTTCTTCTGTCGAGGGGAGCTGGGGCGGCAGGGACCCCACCAGACCCCCACATTGGGCCTGGACCCCGCCCCCGAGGCCCAGTTTTGGAGCCCCGGGGTGAGGCCTTGGCAGGCCACCACTCCCTTTGGAGCTGCTGCTCCAGCAGGCCTACTGGCCTGGATCCTCGTGGGCCCTTGTGGGGCAGCTGCTTGGAGCTGCGTTTTTCCAGAGGTGTGGGGCCCTTCACAGTGCCCAGCGCTGCTCCATACATCGTGCCCACGGAGGGGGCTGGGGGGCCATGGTTGTCCTCAGCTTCTGTCCCCTCTGATCCTGGAGGTGGGCTGGCGGGCTGGTGTCAGCTTGAGGAAGACCTGGGGTTGCCTCCGTCCCTGTCCCGATGCAGCCTCAGGACGGGGCAGGGGAGACCTACCTGGGAGGCTGTGTGCCCCCTCCACCGGCCCAGCCACCTTGTTTTGATCTCCAGCAAGGACGGTAAAGCTGGGAGGTTGTGTTGGGAGTGGGCATCCCCCCCAAGCCTGCCTGCCACCCACCTAGGATGACCACAGTTACCACCTCGGGGGTTGGGCTGGTGGTGTGCTGGGCCTGGGCTTCCAGCTGGCGGTGAAGGGCGGGGTCCCCCTCAGGGCTGGGGCGAGCCACCTAGAAATCCTTTTCCAGGCCTGTGTCCAGGAGCAGAGACCCTCTCACACGGCCCCTGCAGGAGGTGCCAACCCCCCGTGAGCCTAGCCGTGGGTGAAATAAAGACAGTTGGAGTGGCTCCTGTGCACCTTTCCTCCAGAGGCCTGGTGGCTTTGTGTCTGAGGGTCACAGCCCCAGCTGCTCTCCCTGATGGGGCCCAGGAGGAGATGCTGGGAAGGGAATGAGTCAGGGCTGGGGCTGGGGACCAGCTACAGGTGATGTGAGTCATGGGGGGGGGGGGCTGTGACCCTGCCTCCCCTGGGGCCCTTCCTGGGGGTCAGGCAGGGCGCTGCCAGGCCAGGACTGGGAGTCCCCCTGGATCGATGAGTCAAGCCCTCATCCAAACCTGCCCCAGAAGGGAAAAGCGACGTTTCCCAGAAAGCGAGTGAGACACGCTGTCCTACCGGGAGGTCTTGGCTGGTCCCTTGCTGGGAAATCCCCTGCTGCTTGGCGGGTGGAGCCCAAAGGAGGGGCAACTTGAGGGGGACGCTTCTCCTGGTGCCCCAGGACGCACGGGCTGGCTTCTGTTCCACGGTGAGAGCCCGGGCACTGGGCAACCCTCCCCCACACCATCCTAACCACTGAGAGCGCAGCTGGGGCGGGGAGGGTCACGCGGTGAGGCCCGGGCACGGCTGTCCCCCGCTGTCCCCGTCTCCCACAACCCTCCCCCCATCGAGGGTCCGGCCCAGGCGGGGGGGGGGGGGGGGCCGGGGAAGGCAGCAGGCCGCGCCCAGGCAGCCCGCCCAGGTGTGTCCCCCGCCAGCTGTGCCCAGCGCGCGCCGGCCAGACACCACACTCGTTTCCCAATCGGCTTTATGAAAAATAAATTTAACGCCACAGGGACCGGGTCCAAAGAATCCTTCCATCGAGGGTCCGGCCCAGGCGGGGGGGGGGGGGGCCGGGGAAGGCAGCAGGCCGCGCCCAGGCAGCCCGCCCAGGTGTGTCCCCCGCCAGCTGTGCCCAGCGCGCGCCGGCCAGACACCACACTCGTTTCCCAATCGGCTTTATGAAAAATAAATTTAACGCCACAGGGACCGGGTCCAAAGAATCCTTAGGTGCGACCTGGGGGCCGCCCACGCGGGGGGCTCGGGCCGGGAGCGAATAAATAACGGGGAGAGTGCTCAGCGCGTGCGGAGGAAGCGCTCGCGGACGCTGCGCTCCAGCCCGGACAGCCTGGCCGCGCGCAGCGCCCGCAGCAGCCGCGCCCCCAGCGTCCCGGGCTGCGCCTCTCGGAGCTCCGTGAGCTGCCGCCACAGCCTCCGCCGCATCGCCGCGCGGTCCTCCCTTTGCGGCGGCGGCGGCGGCGGCGGCGGACTCCGCGCCCCGGGGCCCGCGAGCGCCTGCTGCAGCCGCTGGAGCTTCCTGGGAGAGATGTCCTGGAAAGCCACGAAGTCGACCACGGCGCGCAGGCACTCCTCGGTCCCTGCCGGGAGGGAAGGGCGAGGGAGTCCCCAATTAACTGCCAGCGCGCCGTGCGCGTCCCCCCGCGCCCCGGGGGGACAGGACCGAGGGATCCCCGCGCGCTAACGAGTGGGTGAGGCGGGAGCCGTGCTGGAGGGTCCGGGGGCGACCGCGGGAAACTCGGCCGGCAAGGAGGCGGGGCTGATGGGCCGATGCCGGGGGTGGGATGCGACGTGAAGGGGACCCGCCACGTTCGCTGCCGTGCCCTCCCGCACGCCGTTTAAGCCCTCGGAGCCTGTTTCCCAACGTCGGCGGGAAACGGCATCACCCGCCAGCGCTGACGCCCTCAGCCAAGTGCATCCGCTAGGCTGCCCCCACCGCGCTTCCGGAAGCCCTTCCCAGGAGCCCACGGAGGCCTCCGCGCCCCCCGCCCCGCTCACCCGGTGCCCCCGGCTCCAGCGAGCCGAGCGGGAAGCCCGTGCATTCGGTGCACAGGGCATCGTGGAACGGGGAGCCCGGCACGTTGACGGCCATGCCCAGGGCCGTGCAGTTGCGGTGGGGCTGGCACCGCTCCGAGCTCGAGCTGCTGGCGGAGAAGGTGCCCGGGGAGCACGGTTGGCACTGCGTGTTCTGGCTGGGGGTGCCTGAGGACGAACGGGGGGAGGCCGGCGTCAGGAGAGCCGGGTTGGCTCCGTTCGGCGGAGGGCCCGGCGCCGCGGCCCCGCCCTGCACCCACCGGGGGCGACCACGCCTGCGCCGGGCGGGCAGGGCGCGTGCTCCAGGCAGAAGCCGGCGTGCGCGAAGAAGCCGGGGCGACAGCGGCAGGCGCGGTTGTGGGTGGCCCCGCACGGCCGCGCCTCCTCCTCGTGCTCCCCGCAGATGACGTTGCAGTAGCGGCAGCGCTCCA
This sequence comes from Physeter macrocephalus, assembly GCF_002837175.3. Taxonomy (NCBI): domain Eukaryota; kingdom Metazoa; phylum Chordata; class Mammalia; order Artiodactyla; family Physeteridae; genus Physeter; species Physeter macrocephalus. Next base: position 484,227 of record NC_041227.1, read on the forward strand.
GGTAGTTCCAGAACTGCGTGTAGTGGCGCGGCGGGCACGCGCCGCACGTCGTGGGGTTGTCCCGGCCGCAAGGTCGCTGCACGAAGGTGCCCGGGGGGCACTTGTCGCACGCTAGCCACTCCCCCGTCTCCGCGTCCCGCCTCGGGTAGGTGGGCGCGCCCGCCGCCGTCCCCTGCGCCGCAAGCGCCAGCAGCACGGCCGGCAGCGGCCACAGAAGGGGCCCCATGGTCTCGCTGGAGTGGCAGCGGCCTCCCGGGCCGCGTCCTATAAGGGCTGGCTTGGCCACGCCCCCGCGGAGCCCCGCCCCGCCTGCGGGGAACGGTCGGCCACCTGGGGACCCAGGCTTTGACCCCTCCCTCCGCAGAACCCAGTGCCAGGGCGGTCCCGCGCGGGCCACCAGCGCCACGGGCAGCTCCTGACCCCGTTACCAGGCCTGGCAACCGGCGCGTGGAGCGGGTAGCGGCTCCCGCTCTGAACAAACCAGGTGCGAGGGAGGCTGCCCAGGCACCTCCTTCCTTCCAGGCTCCCCCACCCCACCACCGAGGCCGGGCCACACAGACGGCTCCCCAGCAGTGCCGGCAGCTTTATTAGAACCCTGGCCCCTGAGGAACAAGCAGGTCCCCGGAAGGTCCCCGGGACAGAAGGTGCAGGGCTCCCCTCCCTTCTGCTGGGGCTCCACCCACAAGCTGGTGGTCAGGGAAGTTCTGGGGAAGCACCTTCCAGTGGACCCACCCCAGACCCCAAGGCGGCCTCAGGGCCTCTCACAGGGGGCCCAGATCCTGCTGCCGTCTCAGGGGCTTCCCCACAGACACTGGACTGGCCTCCCCATCAGGTGCGCTCTTGGCCAGGGGGTTGCTGGTATCAGGCCTGGCCCACCGCCAGCCGACAAGGCAAGTGTCCAGGCTGCGCCCCGGGCAGAGGCGGCCTCAGCCTCCGCAGACCCTGCAGCGCCCAGAGGGTCTCAATGTTCACTGGGGCTCCGGCCAGAAGACCTGAGTGAGGCTCTGCTTTCTGGTGGCAGCACGGCAGGCCGGGCACGTCCTAGAGACCTGTGGAGAGAGGGTGCTGGGCACACCTGCCAGACCCCACCCTGCCCACCCCAGCCCCTCAGCCCGCCATGTGGGGCAACGCCCAGCAGGCCACGTCCACAGGGGACAGGGCCGGGTCCACAGGGTCTGGCTGCCGACCTGGAGGTGCTGTCGCCAACAGGCCCGGCAGCAGTGGAAGTCGCAGGAGGGGCACTGGAAGGGGACCACGTCCTCCGCCCTGCAGCCAGGACACACCAAGCCCACTGCAAGGGGGCTGACGTGAGCGCCACAGGCCTGCTCGGGCCGGGCCCCCACTCCCAATGGTCCCTGCAGCCCCTCCCACGAGACCTACCCCACTCGGACTGTGCCTGCCCGCAGGGGGCACCGGGGGGCCGGCCGGGAGCCCCCGCCCCCCGGGCCGGCCTCTGCGTAAGGAAGGAGGAGATCTTGCTCTGGGTCTTCCCGGGGGGTTTCTCTGGCAGTGAGGGGCCTAGAAACAGGAGGGAGTGAGTCCGAGGGGTGCCTGGCACTTCCCTGCTGCCCACCCGCCCCCCCTGCCAGGGCTGAGGGGCGCTGGGGCGACAGGGCAGCAGGAGCACCAGGCAGGCGGCCCTACCTGGCCCGCGAGCCCCACAGACGAGGTCAGAAGGCGCAGCAGCGCTCCCCTCCCGGGGTCCTGGAGCCTGGGTGCCCAGGCCCGCGCACATCTGCCGGAAGCGCTGCTTGTGGTGCGGGCGCACGAACATGCCGAACCCTGCCGGGAGCGCAGAGCATCGCTCAGGCGTGGCATCGCTCAGGCGTGGCATCGCTCAGGCGTGGCCCTGCCGCCCACCCCACTGCCCGCCCCCCCCGCCCCCCCCGCGGGCCACTTGCTCTGCAGCAGGGGCAAGTCCTCAGGCTTTGCGGTGGTGAGTGAGGCCACCACGGCCACCACCTTCTCGAAGTCGTCATCCTGCTTGTAAGCGGTCAGCGCCGCCAGGAGCCGGCTGTAGCCTGTGGCCCCCAGGGCCCTGCGGGCATCGGCCAGGTAGGCACTCACAGCGGGCGGGTGCTTCTTTGCTCCGGGGGCTCCAGACCCCTCAGGAGGCCGGTGGCTGGGGTCTCCTGGCGGGAAGGTAACATATCTCAGCCCAGCAGCTTCCCAGGAAATCACGCTGGCCTCCCCTGCTCTGGGGGCGCAGAACCCGGCGGCGCCCAGGAGACTCCTCCCCGCCAGGGTCTTCCCTCCGCTCCGGGCTCTGGTCCAAAGCCTCTCAGGGACCAGCTACCTGCAGGGAGCAGCCCGGAGGCCAGGTGGGGCCGGCCCTGGTTCAGGTGTTCGCTGGGGGCCAGCTGCCTGGCTGCACCCTGGGACACGGTCCACTTGGGGTCAGGCTCCCTCCTTTCTGAAGAAACACGGAGACAGGAGGCGCCCAGTTGGTCCCTGAGGGTCCAGAGCATGACCAGGGAGGGGATGGGTCTGTCCAAGGGGAGACAGGGCCTCAAACTCTCCTCAGGCAACCGCAGGAGGCCGCCGACAGCTGGGAGCAGGCAGGCCTCCTTCCCTGCCTCAAGTGGGGGGCAGGACGGTGGGGGGCAGGCACAAGGACACCCCAGTCCGGAAGGGAACAGAAGGGGGACTCAGGCTGGAATCTCCAACCCCAGGGCCCCGTGACTCCCGTCCTTGGGGAAGTCTCGTCCAGAGATGGGCTCTTCCTTAGCTAATGGGGACGGCGACTCCCAGGCTCTGGACGTGCAGGGCCCACTCCAGGTATAGACGGGGGTGGACGGGGCTCCAGGACCCCCGCGCGTACACGGCTCCCCAGGCACAGGTCCTCCGGGGAGGCCCGGGCCACGTGTGCTCTGGGGGCCCACACCTCCCCAAAGTGGGGCCCCCCGCACGGATCTGTCAGCCTCAGGGACAGGGAGGCTGGGCCACATGAGGACCCACTCCAAGGGCCAGGTGCCACGCCACCCTCAGGGTCTGAGTTTGAGGGTCCCACCCAGGCAGGGCCCGCCTCACCGCTGGGGTCCAGGGCCAGTTGCGCTCCCTGCCTCCGGGGAAGGCCATGCTCGGGCCGGGAGCTGCAGCCTCGGCCTGTCAGTTGGCGGCAGACCTCCTCAAACTGCTGCTTGTGATGGGGCCGCACGAACTGATAGAAGCCTGTGGGGAGGGGCGGGGTCTGGGCCTGCAGGTCCCCACCCACACCTCTGCAGGTCAACCGGGGACCCCGGTGTCCCCCCAGCCCACAGCCGCAGCACGGCCCCCAGGGTGGGACCCTCAAGAGGGCAGCCTCTACTGGCCAAGGCACCTTGGAGCAGGCTGTGCTTCTTGGGGTCCTCGGCAAAGAGGGGGCCAAGGTGAGCGGCCAGGGCCGCGAGGTCATCGGAGCTCTTATAATCCCGCAGGGCCTGGGTAAAGGTGTCGAAGCTGGCCTGGCTCAGCGCCTGCTTCACGGCCGCCATGAACAGCTTGGCCCCGCCTGTGTCCGCGCCGGCTTCCGGCCCCTCCTGCTGACACACACCCGGTGCCCCTGTCAGGAGGCACCAACCCTCCCCGTCTGCAGGGACAGCACGCTGCCGTCGGGGGCTGCTGGGGAGGGTGCTTAGCTGGCCTGGCCCGGCTGGGGTCGCCAAGGGCAGCCAGGAGGGGCTGGCGGGGAACCCCCTGGGTTAGCTTCGGCTTGGATGGCCAGGCCCGCTGAGCACAGCAGAGGGACAGAGTGCAGGCCGGCCTTCCCCAGGCTGGCGGCTCCGGCTCCTCTGCGGAGGTCCTGGTGTCCACGGCGGGGGCTGCCGCAGCAGGCGCTCCGGGCTCAGGGGACCATCTGCTCACGGCAGGGGGCGCTTCTCAACATGCCAGGACTTCAAACACCCCCGTGCCCTACTTCTGCTGCACGCCCCATCCCTGATCCCGGACCCTCGAAAAGGACCCTCCAGGCTCCCAGGCTGCCCCCCAGCTTGGCCGTCAGAGGCCCAGGCCCCTGGCACCGAGGCCACTTCCTCAGTGTCGGGCCCCCGGGCACCACCTGGTTCTTCCCAGAAGCCAAGGGAGGGGGACAGAGGCACTGGCATTTGGGGCTTTCCGGAGCTTCTAGGGTGTAACTCAGCTGCTCTTAACTGCTTTCATCCGAGGCTGGGAACACCACGTGCCTCACACGCAGGCACCTCACCATCCACGTTCGTGCCAACAGCCCAGCCTGGCCCGGGCCAGGGGAGCCAGCCCGGCTGCAGGCCCCACACCAGACCTGCCAAAGGGCCAGGCCTGGCTCCTGCCCAGCTGGGAAGACAGCACCTTCTGTAGATGGAGCCCACGGGCCTGCGTGGACCCGACCACCCCACCAAAAAGCAACACAAAACGAAAGGCCCAAATCAGCCAAGTGTGCGGGACTCCAAAGTGTGGAAGGTCTGCCCTGAGGGGAGGCACTGCCCAGGGACCCCAGTAAGGGGGAGGAGATGTGAGGCAGGCGGTGGCACCGCAGCAAAGGGCACACGGGAACCCCGTGCTGGTTCTGAGAGCTGAGTGGAGGTGAGATGTTCTCACAGTAAAATATCAAAGGAGAAAAGGGACGGGATCAGAGCAGGCCCGGCCCTGGCACAGCACAAGCCTGGCGGGCGGAGGGCGACGGTGGGATCCGCGGAGCCAGCAGCTCGTCTGTGAGGAAGGGAATCCAGCCAAACACCGGTGGTGGGGTTGGAGCGGGCCCTGGGTCTGCTGCCCTCCCTCCACCCCTGCAGCCGCCCTCAGGCCCGGCTGCTCCCCTCCCTGGGCCCCGGCTCCAGAGAGCCTGCAGAGCCTGTCCCCCAGCAGGGACAGCTGAGTCAGGCCGGTGGGCAGGTTTGGCCCGCTCACACCTCACACCGCCCTGAGCCACGCCGGCCGAGGCGCCCACCGAACTTCCGCCGTCTGCGGGCCGCCCACATACCGGGCCGCCGACCAGCCGGACCTTCCTCCGCCTGCCAGGCTGCTCCTCCGCTGACCTCTTCTCACGAGGGCCCCACCGGGCGGAGTGGCGGGGGGCCTGAGGGCGACACGGGTGTGTCCGACTCAGGCCCTCAGGGCCCCGAAGCCCTGACACTGCCCTGGGCGGCAGGGCGGGAGAAGTGCCCTCGGCCCCTTGCAGGGAACCAAGTGAGAGAGCAGGTCCTGGGCACCGGCGGGAGGGGAACGAGAAACACGAGTGGGGCAGCTGCGCCCTGGGCCTAGAGGGCGGGACAGCAGGGAGCGGGCACTGACGCCCGGCGGGACGTGGGGAGCTTCAGGTCAGCTGGGCAATTACGGGCTTCTGGACAGAGGCCCCAGGGCAGAAGGTCCTGCCCGCAGCTCCGGCTCCCAGAAAGGGCCAGGCTCGGGCACAGCAGGAGTGGGAAGTGAGCGGACCGTGTCCAGCACGGGGGCGTGCTGGGGGCCCAGCTGAGGGCCAGGGGCTGTGCCGGGGCGGGGCAGGCACACAGCACCACCAGGCATCTGCTGAACCCCCCTGCCCTCCCGACCAGCGGGTGTGCAGGGCTGAGCACGGTGGCGCCCGGGCCCAGAGGGGCCGAGCCACCCGTGTCCCTCCCCGGGAGCCCGGCCCGCGCACCTCCTCCTCCGCGGGGAGGGCCTCATCCCCAGGCCGCTCGGCCAGCTGCTCGCTGTGCTCCAGGGCGGCCAGCAGCCCCACGGGCCTCCGCTGGGCCCGGACGGGCTCCTGCTCGTACCCCACACAAACGCTGCCCTCGGCATCCGCGGTGACCGGCAGGCCTGCGGGAGCACGCGTGGGTGACGGAGTCCAGCACCGCCCTCCACCCTGTGGGGCCCCACCCGGCCGTGTCGCCCAGCCACACGCACCCGTGCGTCTGCGCCTCAGGCTAGGGACGTGCACATCCAGACTCGTGGCCTTCCTGGTGCGGAGGGGGCCGGGTGACACGGCCACCGAGGCGGTGCCTTCTCCTTCGCCCGGACTCGGAGCAACAGCTCGGGGGGCCAGCACGGGCATCTAGACGTTCACAGGAGGTTGTGGAGGTCCCACCCAGCTCCTTCCCCTGGGCGGGACACGAGGGCACAGCCAGCTAGCGCTAAGACTCACGGTTCTCTGAGCGACGCGGAAGAACTGGGCCACATCTCGGATGACGTGGCCGAAGCTGTCATACACCTTGACGTGGGGACGCACCCAGGAGGGCAGCTGGGCTCTGGCGTCCGCGGAGCTGAACCTGCAGGGCAGTGGGGCCGTCAGCCCGGGAGCCCCGCCTGCCCCGGAGCCCAGCTCCCTGGCAGACCCACCAGAGGGAAGAGCCGGTGTCCTGGGGCAAGGGCTCTGGCCCAAGAGCGCGAGGGGTGGGGGGTGGGGTGGGGGGGCGGTCAGTGGGGGGCCTGCACCTGTGGTCGCAGAGGAAGACAGCCCCGTAGTCATGGCGATGCCGGATCACCCGCCCGATGGCCTGGTTCACGGCCCTGGACGCCTGCTGCCGGTACCAGTCGTGCCCGGAGAGGAACTGCGGGGCCGGGGCGGGGGGCTGGCTCAGCCGCGGGGCTGGAGCACCACCTGCCCACCCTCAGCCGCACAGCCTCTCACCTGGTCCCCGGCCCCATTCTGGCCCTTCATCTCATCCAGGAACTGCATCTTGAGGACAACCCGGGGGTCCATGCGGGGCGGGTACGGGAGGCCCGTGACGATCACCCCACGGCCATTCGCGTCTGCGAAGTCCAGCCCCTCGCTGGCCTGGGAGGCAGCGGGCACTCTTTCCCCATCTGCCTCCTCGCACGCCAGGACCTTCCCTGAGGGCCCACCCGTGCCTGGACCCTCACAGCCCCACGGCCCCCAGGACGGGCCGCGTGGGGGAGACCTCCAACTTTGAACCAGGCTGCACCGGGGTCCACGCTCCCACAACCCCACGACCAACTTCTCGTTCCCAGAGCCTCCTCCGGCCCACCTGCCCACGGCCCACGCGTGGGCCCCCGATGCCCAGCCTGGGACCCCCCCGCCAGGGCCGGCCCCTACAGGACCAGCAGGGCCACACCCTCCTGTGTCGGCGGGACATGGGGCCTGAGGGAGGTGACTGGCCTCTCCTGCCCACGGTGCGGCCCCCAGGTCACGAGCCCTAAGCCCCCCTCAGGCACAGGCTCCAGGCGGGGGTGAGGAGCCAGGTGTGTGGGACCCGGACCTTGGAGGCCTCACCTTCCCCCGGCACACAGCCAGGAAGGCGGCCCCACTGGACCCGGGGGCGGCGACTCTCGTGTAGAAAGCCTCCATCACCTGGAAGGGGAGGCTGGTCAGCCCGGCCTGGCCCCTCGCCTCCTTGAGCAAGACCCCAGAAATCACCCTGCAAGATGAAGCACCGTCCGAGCCAGGAGGCAGGCCAGCAGAGCTATAGCAGCATCTTCGTGGCGTGGGCTCCCAGGCTGACCCGGAGCCAGCACCCAGCGCCTGCCTGCCGTGCCCAGAAAACCCAGGGGCCCCGGGGCTGGGGGGTGGGGGCAGACCTGCTGCCATCCTCCCCAAGCCCAAACTTCCTAAAAGGCCAGCAGGACCTTGGCCACACACACCCCGGGGCTGGCCTGAGCCCCGGGCAGCCTGCAGGGCAGGGGGAGGGAGCCCCGGTGACCCAGACCTCCGAGAAGCCTCCTTTGGTCCTCGGCTCCACGAACAGGGGCTTCAGGACCTCCAGCTTCCTGGCAAAGTCACGGGCCTAAGGGAGCAGGCAGAGAGGGGACGCCCGTCACGCCTTCTCAAAGACACGCGGCCCAGCCCTGCCAGACCCTTGGCTGTCTGGGGCTCCCTCCCGCCCCCAGAAGACACTGGAAGGAGGGACTCACCCGCCAGAACTCCAGGCTCTTCTCCATGACGGGGTAGGAAGGGAAGAAGACCAGGAGCCCGTGCGGGACCACACGGGCGATGTTGCCTGCGAGCACCGTGGCCGGGTCAGCAGCCGGGCGCGTCCGCAGAGGACCCCTCCAGCCCCCCAGGGAGACCAGGCGGGACGGGAGGTGGGGCGGGCGCGGGCCACCTCGCAACGGCGCGGGGGCCCAGGAATGGACAGCACGGGCACTCACCCAGCGCCTTCCCCAGGGACGACAAGCACTCGTCAGAGAACCTGCAGGGAACCAGGGGGCTGTTGCCGTGAGGGGCCTGGCACCCGGCCAGCCGCCTCACCCACCAGTCCCCCTACCGTTTGTCAAAGGCGGAGCTCAGCTGGGTTCCGTCGGGGCCCTTGGGGACAATCCCCACCCAGATCTGGTGCTTGTCGATGACGTGTGGGTTCTCCAGGCAGACTGGGAAAGGGCTGGAGGGAGGCAGGGGGTGGCCCCTGTGAGACCCTGAACCCCCAGCACCCCGGCAGCCCAGGGTGAGGGGGGGCTGGCTTCGGGACCCCCCCGGGGGGGGGGCCGAGGGTCAACCCTTACATCTGCATCTCCAGGGTGAAGGAGGACACGGGGGCCAGTGTGCCGCTGGTGAGGATGAGGGTACGGACGCCCTGGCGGACCAGCTCACGCATGCTGTGGCCAGGGCTGAAGCACCAGTAGCTCAGCACCTTCCCTGCGGGGGGCAGGGGCACGTGTGTGAGGCCCAGGCCGCCTGCCCAGCAGCCATCGTGTGTCCCCCAAGGCGGTGCTGGGCCCTGAGGCCCAGGTGCACAAGTCTTCCCCGGGGGGGCCTGCCCGCCCTCCCTCGGGGTCCCAGGAGCAGGAAGCAGACCAGAGAAGCCCACCAGCATCCTGGGGCCGGGGGAGGGGGATGCTGAAGTCACTTCCGGAGAGGTCAGCCTACCCCAACCCCAGACGTCCTTGTGGCTCAGTGAAAAGCCAGCCTCCCCGTCCCTATACTCCGGGTGGGACTGCAGAAGAGGGAGGGGCGCAGACGCACAGCCCCTGGAGGCAGGGAGCCAGGGGAGATGTCCTACACACGGCCTGCCCAGCCAGGGAGGATGCCAGAGCACGGCCTGCGGGCAGACACGCCGGCCCTCCCATGCGCTCCCAGTGGCTCCGGAAACAGATGGAATAGCACAAGCGGATGCTGGAACTGTGACTCGTGACTCTCGGGTCAAGACGATGTCACAGGTCAGCAGGGACACTTCCCAGAAAAGAGCAAACCACTTTCTGGGACCAGAGAAGCCTTTTCCAACTTTCGGGATGGGACCTGCCCCTTGGTGGGGAGGATGGAGGCACGGCTTCGAGTCCACACTGTCCTGGGCCAGCCCTGCACCAGCAAGGACAGGAGTGACCACGGAGGACGCTGGGGAGCCAGGAGCCCGGTCTCGGGGCGCTCTGGCTTCTCTGTCCAGCGGGGGTCTGAGGGCCGACCCCTGTGGATACTCCAGGCAGGCCCCGGGCCACCGGGCCCTCGGAGGTCTCTCACTTCGACAGCTCTGATTCTTAGAGGGCAGGTGGGGCGTCACCTAGAGAAGACTGGACCGACAGGCGGCCAGGAGCCCGCAGCTGGACGGGGCACCGCCCCAGGGGGAGCATGTCCCAGCCGCCCGAGGTGCCGCACCTTGCTTTCTGGCCGCCGTGGCGTTCCAGGCATCTGACCGCTGAGCTGTCCTCCGGTGCCCAGGATCAGGGTGGATGTGCACCTGGAGAGGTGGAATGGATAGGTGTCCCAGGCGCCACTCGGGAGCCCCCATCCTGGAGGCAGCCCCACCTTGTGGGACTGAGACTGCGGCCCGGGAGCTCCCCATCCAGGAAGCAGACCCACCTTGTAGGACTGACACCCCGGCCCCACCATGGAACCGGGGCCGCCTTCAGCAGGGTCCACGCTAAACACGATCTGAACAGCAGAGATGAGGGACAAAGTCAGCAGGACACACCAGAGGCTGCCACTCCTGCTGAGTCGCTCCCACACAGGACAGACAGACACTCAGGACACAGCCACCACCTGCCCCTGCTTCCAAGCCAACAGCGTCCCTGGGGCAGGACCCCAGGCTAAGGAGCCGGAGCTGCCTGTCCCCTCCCCTCAGGGGCCCCGCTGCACTAGACACAGCCGCCCTGCAGGCCCCTCCTCGGCGGCCAGTCCAAGGCTCTCACGGGGACCGGGTCCAGGCCAGCAGCCCGCCCTCTCCGCTCTCCCCCAGGGCTGGGTCAGGGGATAGGGGAAAGGAACCCCGTTTACATCGAGAAGTGATAGGATGAAATTAATCCCTAAGCAAAATAAGCAGAATTGTACTCTTGGCCAACGCAACCAACCAAGAAAAAACCACAAGAGGGATAAATATGGGGTCAGAAAAAACAACGCACTAGACGTTACAAACAACAGGACCATCTACTTAGAAAATCCAGGAAACCAAACAACCACCTTTTAGCACTGAAAACTTAGTAAGATAGCTGCACACAAGACCAACAAATAAAAGTCAATACTTTTCCCACACACAAGCACCAGCGAGTTAAAAAGACCCCTTTCACAACAGCAACAAAAAGTACGTAACACTGGAGATAAAGCAAGAGACAGACGTCACTTCCTCCGGAACAGTCTGTGAGGTCGCCCTGGAGAACAGAGCGCCGGACCCCTGGACATCCCAGAGCCCCGGCTCTCCCCATAAGCAGAATTGTACTCTTGGCCAACGCAACCAACCAAGAAAAAACCACAAGAGGGATAAATATGGGGTCAGAAAAAACAACGCACTAGACGTTACAAACAACAGGACCATCTACTTAGAAAATCCAGGAAACCAAACAACCAACTTTTAGCACTGAAAACTTAGTAAGATAGCTGCACACAAGACCAACAAATAAAAGTCAATACTTTTCCCACACACAAGCACCAGCGAGTTAAAAAGACCCCTTTCACAACAGCAACAAAAAGTACGTAACACTGGAGATAAAGCAAGAGACAGACGTCACTTCCTCCGGAACAGTCTGTGAGGTCGCCCTGGAGAACAGAGCGCCGGACCCCTGGACATCCCAGAGCCCCGGCTCTCCCCACAATAACCCGGAAGTCCAAGGCATCCCGGCCAAAGCCCAAGAGGCTCCTCACGGAAAGGGGAACAATCTGACTCTGACACTCGGCTGGTGGAAACAAGGCCAAGACACGTTCAAAAGGGACGGCGTGTTCCACAGCCCTGTGTCTTCACGTCACTCCCAGGCGCCTTCTGCTGGGTTAGAGGCTGAAGACGAGGCCACGACTTCTACCCGGTGTCCGTGAAAACAGAGAAGAAGGGCACCACCAGCACCCATGGGCAGAAGCCTCACCCACCAAATCTTCCTACAAACAGGAAGCCCTTGGGAGCCCGGGTCAGCAGCCTGTTCTCCGCAAACTCCTGCCAGGCCCAGGGGATGTGGGCGCGTGGCCAGGAGGGGCAGCGGGCCCCCCCTGCACGTGAGAGCCCAGAAGCACGGCCTGGGGGTACAGTGCAGCCTGTGAGGAGTAAGTTCCAAGAGCGAGAGGAGCTTCGAGAAGCACTTTCATCGTCCAGATGGCAAAACACCCAGCCTCGCGATTCACCAAAGTGTCCGCCTGCAAGGGCGGAACCACACACACTGGACTTGATCCCGGAGCGGAGGCCACTCCGCCTGGTGAGGCCACTCTGGGGCCATGGCTTCCTCTGCAAACCACTGCGTTGTGGCCCCAGAGCGGCCCTCACACCTCAAGGGATGGCCAGGAGTTTCAGACAGCGGTGTGGCTGCCCTGTGTCCGAGTGCCAGACACGGGTGGGCGGCGGGGAGGAGGTGGCAGGCACGGGTGCAGCTGTAGCCCTGGGGGAGCCCACTGCAGCCTCCCTCCCCGGCCTGGGCTCTGCTGCCTGCCCACGGCCAGCTCTGCACTCCACCCTGGGGGCTCCATCCCATCTGTGAGGCGGAGATGGGCCTGGAAGAGCCGCCGGGGTCACGGAGAAGAAGGAACGTTCTAGCGTGGCATCCTGCAGGCCCGGGCTCTGCCCCACTCCTCCCATCACTTCCTGCCGGGGCAGCGAGCATCCCAGGCCTCTGGCCCCCCGGCGGTGACCCACCGTTACTGCTGGGTCTCCAGGGAGTCCCGAGCCCCAGCTGCGGTGCCCCGGCCCTGCCCTGGAGGCCCTGCCCCTGCCAGCGGGCCCTCCCTCCGTGGCGTCCTCTGCCCGTCCTCCCGCCCTCCTCACGGGTCCCTGCAGCTGAACAGGCCAGAGGGCCGGGGCACCCTCGCTTCTGGGCCTGCACAGCCCCCTCCTCTCCCCGATGCCCGTTTACGGAGCAGGTCCCTCCCTGCTCCATACTCTCTGGAACCCAACCACCACCAACCCCACTGGTTTGGAATTTCCCTTGGCAGCTGCTCTAAGTAGCCCCCGGCGGGTGACTCGGCTTCCTCCGCTGCCCAAGCTGCCTACGGGCCATACCCGCTCCCCAGCCTGCCACGCCCCCCCCAGCTGGAGGGAGTGTGACCCGGCAGGTGCTCATCCCACAGCCCATTATGACGGGCTCCTGTGGGTGTGGCCAGGGCCCCGGGGATGCCGCCCTGCACAGGCCGGCCGCAGGCCTGGCGGGCGGCGTGGAAGGTGCCGTGCAGCCGTGGAAGCGCCGCAAGGGGTGGGGAGAGACAAGGAGGGGGCGACAGAGTGACGCGCTGCCGGGCAGGTCACCCAGGGCCTCGAGCCCACTGAGCCTGCCTGCAGCCAGGCACGCCCCACCGCAACCCCGTGCAGCGTGGGCAGCCAGGCACGGGCCACACGGGGCCTCGGGTGCCCTGGTCTCCCCAAGGACCAACAGCCGTGGAGGGGCCTCTGCAGAAAGGCCCAGCGAGGCGCAGGAGGGGCTGGAGCGCCTGGAACCATCAGACTGGCCCTCAGCGGCCAGCTGGGCAGCCACGCGGCTAAAGGAAGGCGGGCCCTGGCCTGTCCACTTGAGCTGAGGAAGCGGCTCAGCTGGGCCCGAGGAGGACAGCTGGACACACGGGACGGCACGTTAGGAGGGGCAGGAAGTGGTCACATCCAGAGGCCCTGAGGCGTGTGACAGCCCCCCTGGTCGCCTGGCCTGGGGAAAGTGGGGTCTGCATGTGGCAGAGGAGGGGCTCGGTGAGCCCTGGAGGCTGCCCCTACCCCCAAACGGATCCCAAAGCCCAGATTGGGGCCGGCCTGGCCCGGAGGATGTGCAGACCACCCACTGACTCCAAACACCAGCCCCAGGCCCCACCTGATGGGCGTCGACGGGACACACTCACCCCTCGTCTCAACGCCCCCTGGGCGAGGCTGGCCCAGCAACGCCAACAGGGGCTGGGGGACAGAGTCCATGCCCCCACCTCTGGCACAGGCTTCTGCATTAACTTTCCCCTGAAAAGCTGGGTCAGCAAGAAACTGGAGAAAAGGCGGCAGCTGGCGGGGCAGGAGCCGCTGGGCCTGTCTGAAAACTGGAGGGACCTGCCAGACTCTCACCCTAAGCGGCCCACTCCCCGCCCGGCCCCGCCCTCCAGGCCTGCGGCGGGTGCTCAGGGCGAGAGGAAACCAGGCCTGCAGTGCTGACGAGAAGCGTGTGCTGGGGGAGCCTTGTCCTTCCCCACGTCCAGAGTCCAGAGCAGCTCTGCAGAAGGAAGCCCACCGACTTCCATCAGGAAAGAAAAGGAGACACCGCATCCTCGCGGCAGCGGTCCCTACCTGGATGATGTCTGCCAGCTTCTGCAGCCCTGCCGTGTTGGTGAACAGCCCCGCACCTGTAGGGGCAGCGGGTGCTGACCGTCCACTGGGCTCTCCAGCCTCCGTGTCGGCTGAGGGGCGTGCCCTCAGAGGGCAGCTCACCCTGTCTTCCCAGTGGGTCTCCCGCGGGTCAGTGGGACAAGAAGAGCGGCTCTGCAGCCAGATAAGGCTGGGGCTGCCCAGAGCCCAAGAGCAGGGCAAGGCTGGGCGCCCCCGGTGAGACCAGAGGGCTCCGTGGCACAGCTTCTGGGAAGCGGTCCCATGGAAACCCTCTGGGCAGAAACAGAGCGCAAGAGGTTTGGGGGAGAGGATGGTGGGGCCCACAGCTCACTGCCCCACCCAGGCCCCTCCCTGCTCTTTCCTAAAAGGGGCTAAACAGGGAAGACCGCTCTTTATAGGACACACGCCACCAAACATGCTAAGATCTCCACGTCTGAATCAGAAAGGCAGCTCCATGGGCCAAATTCCTGTCAGGCTGTGCCCTTGAGTAATGAGTCAGCCACAGGGCGCACGGTGGCCGGGGACTCACGTCCTGCCAGGTGTTGGATGATCTGGTCCAGGGAGTCAAGGATGCAGCCCTTGGTGTGAAACGTTATCTGGGCTTCGGCAAACAGCTCAAAGATGTAGCTACGAGGAAAGAGGCAGCTCAGGCCTGGCAGGAGATTAGGCTGCACTTTGGGAACCTAACAGCCAAAAGCATTTTAAGTTTCCTTCACCCAGAAACAAGCTCTGAGCCTCCGGGGAGGCCCAAACCTGGAGGCGAAAGGCCTCTCCCCTCAGGAGCCCCAGTGGGGAGGACAGCGGCCTGCATGAGACCGGCGTACCCAGAAAAAGGCCTGGGCTCGGGGCTCGGGCCCTGCGTGGGGGCCGGGAGGTGGTCATGAGGGCCTCCCTGAGGTGGTGGCTCTGGGCAGGGCCCCCAAAGGGCAGTTCTGGGGAGCCAGGAGGGAGGGTGGGCAGAGGAAGGCCTGTGGGTGTGGGAGCCGGGGAGGCGTCGGGGCCATTTGGGAAGCAACCGGGCCTGCGAGGGCCTGAGCAGAGCGGAGCAGACGGGGCTCAGGCACAAGGCAGGCGACCCAGCACTCCAGAACACTCCAGAACATTCCTTGCCTCGACAGACCTGGGCCTGGGTCCCAGCGCAGCCGGCAGTGGTGCACCGAGGAGAGTGACACCTGCCCCAGGCCACCATCCCACGGGGAACAAACCCTGCGGCTCGGAGGCCTGTGGGACGTTCAGAAGGTTCCAGGAGACTTTTTGTCCTAACAGAAGGTGGCACGGAGGCAGGCGCCTTGTTCTAATAGGCAACTGCAGTGCAGACAGAGGGGTGAACCAGAGGAGAGGGTGGCGGTGCCGGCACTCTCAATGACCAAACGCTCCCGGACCTCCAAGATGGAAAAAGACTCTGGATTGTGACCCAGTGACGTTCCAGGCCACGTGGGGTGGCCTGCTGCAGGGACAGAGCCCGGCACACCCGCCCTGCTAGGTCCCTCACCTCCCAGGCTTGGTGACACCGCTGTCACCTCCAGGCAGCTCCACGGCGTCGATGGCCCCCTCCAGCCGAAGCAGGATCGCTGTGGGGTTAGGGGCTCTCAGGGCGGGGCTGTGGGGGGCAGTCCACGGCAGGCGGGAGGAGGGGGCACTTACTCTTCAGCTTCGCGAGGTCCTCCAGCTCCAAGTTCAGCCCTGGGCAAGGGAAAGTACAAATGCACAAGTCTGCATCCTCCTAATTCCACCACCCCGTCCTAAGGAGCCAGGATGCTGGTGTGGAGGGCAAGACACCGACAGAAGAGGCTCTGAAACCCACACGGCTGGAACTTGACCTGGAAGCAGCAGCCTGAGCTGAGGGGGGCAGTCACCTTCAGCGAGACCCTGTGGACATGAACGTGGTTTTCAGCTGCGTTTTCCTGATAACCAGTGGGCTCCTTTTCCCACGTGCATACTGGCCATCTGTGTATCTTTCAAGAAGTGTTTATTTATATCTTTTGCCCATTTTTCAATTGGGTTGGGTTATCTTTTTGTTGAATCGTTAAAGGTTTCCTCCCTATTTTAGATACAAATCCCTTAACAGCTATGTTACTTGCAAAAAATTCTTCCTGTTCTGTGGGATGTCTCTGCTTTCTTGATGGTGTCCTCTGACACACAAAAGTTTTTGATTTTGTTAAGTCCTGTTTATTTTTTCTCTGGGTGCTTGTGCTGTTGGTGTCACTTCTAAGAAGCTGCTGTCTAATGCAGGGTGGGTCATGGAGATTGACACCTGGGTGAATAACCCCACTCCGTAGGTGTGGGCTGTGCAGAGTGACCTCCGTCCAAAGAGAACAGTGTGGAAAGGCGGGGAGCGGGTAACTTGGAGCCCCTGACGAAGCCGACCTCGGCCGGCAATCAAGGTCATAAGTCACGCGGCGTTGACGGCAGGGACCGGATGCGGTACAACGAGGCGGGCCCTGCGCATCTGAGCCCTTCCTCCCCAAATCCCACACCCTCGTACGTCCGGGGGAGAAACGTCACGCAAATCCAAACCCCAATGAAGGGGCATTCTACACAACATCAGAGCAACCCTCCTCCAAACCACCAAGGGAGGTCTGAGAAACCGTCACGGACAAAAGGAGCTAAGGGGCCTTCCCTGGTGGCGCAGGGGTTAAGAATCCGCCTGCCAGTGCAGGGAGCACGGGTTCGAGCCCTGGTCTGGGAAGAACCCACATGCCGCGGAGCAACTAAGCCCGTGCGCCACAACTACCGAGCCTGCGCTCTAGAGCCCGCGAGCCACTACTACTGAGCCCGTGTGCCACAACTACTGAAGCCCGTGCGCCTACAGCCCGCGCTCCGCAACAAGAGACGCCACTGCAATGAGAAGCCCGCGCACCACAACGAAGAGTAGCCCGCTCGCCGCAACTAGAGAAAAGCCCACGTGCAACGGAGACCCAACGCGGCCAAAAATAAATAAATAAATAAATAAAATCAACATAAACGGCAAAAAGTGGAGTATGAAATGAAATACAAACATAACAAATGACCTTAAAATGAATAAAATGACCACAGTGAAGCGGAAAGGAACAACCCAAGGAGCCTCTGAATGAGCGTTTTCACTGTGGTCGCAGACCAACGACAAAAAGGACGTGAATAAACATTACACCTAGTGAGTAGATGTTCATTTATCGTGGGTGGGCTGGCAATTCTTAAACAACTGTCTGTGGGTTCTAGGATCAAACAAGTAAGTACGATACTGAGAAAAAATGGAAGCTCGTTTTCTCACAAAAGGCATTATAAACATGGAAAGGGAGGAAAGAAGAATGAACCGCGTGGTTCTGGACTAAAACTGGGACAGGGGAGAACGTGAGCTCACAATTCTACGCACACGGGCACGGGGGTGAGTGTCTAAGCACGTGGACTCACAGGCTGACACGGATGCGGAGGTTAGTATAAGACCTCACGCAGAGATGGGAGGGTAAGAAGACTCATCATTCTGCAAACATTATGGAAATCATCAATTCAGGGACGACTCATTAATGGATGCCAGAAATGACTTAAGAATCACAAATGGAAAAGCAGTGACGTCACAGCAGAAACACCCAGCAGCCATCACGTAACCAGACTGAAGTTAACGTTCCCAACGTCACCTGCGAGACGACGCGAGTCCGCAGTATTCCCACCAAGACGCAAAACCTGAATCCAACCACGAGAACACAGCAGACAAATCCAAACTGTAGGACAGTCGACGAAATAACTAGCCTTTCTCTTCACAGGCCTGGAGACCACGGCACCGGGCAGAGGGCTGGCTGTGTTTCGGGCCTTACCGAGGACAGCTGGGAAAATTCTAACGCGGCTGCCGATCAGACGAGAGTGCAGCGCGGATGCTGGTTTTACGATCGGATCGTCAAGGAGAACGTCCTTGTTCTCAGGAAACACACACTAGGACACGGAGTAAAGGCGTCAGGCCGGCAACCGCCCCGAAGGAGGCAGAGAAAGAGGGAACGTGTCCACTCAGTGGGGGGCTGGTCAAATGGGGCAGAGCATCGGCCACGGGGTCTGGGGAAGGCACGCAGCAGCTGTAGCAAGTTAGCTGTGAGCTGGTGAGAAAACAGAAAATGACGATGTCGGGACAGGACGCAAGACGTGAAACAACAACACGAGCCAGGTTTTCTAAAGCTCAGAAACGAAGCAACAGAACTCAGACACAACTAGGAGAAAAAAACACTTGAGAAATATAAAGACTAAATTAGAAGAACACAAAAGTAGATACATGTCACATCATCTTAAAAGAAACAGATAGTGAAAGGGGGGAATCTTTATAAGTCAAAGAAAAATAAGAGACAAAAGGATTTGAGAGAGTGACAGGTTCTGAGCTCAGGTGGAAGAGACACAACATGATCCCTGGAGCAGACACCGAAGCCAAGGCCGGGCCCTGAGCGCTGCCGTGCGGGACAACATCCCCCCAGGTGAGAGGAGACTTGGAACTACAGGCTGAAAGAGGTCAGCATACATCGATCCGGAAAATCAACACTGAGACAAACTGCAGCAAAATTACTGGGCTTTAAAAAGAAAAAAAAGTCCTGAAACGACATCCAACGTTAAAAGTAAAAGACAAGTTTAAAACAGCAAGGTTTATGATGCATGTGACTGTCAATCGGAAAATCCACTCCTAGATACGTCCCTGGAGAAACGCTGACCTATTTACTCAGGTACGTGCATTCGGGGTCGAAAGCAGCTGACTTAGAAATTCCCATCGCAGGTAAAGACGGTGAAGCAAGGACCGCGCATCCATGAGAACACCTAAGCAGCAGAGCGCAGCAGGCCAAGGGACCCGGCTGCAGGGCCAACCTATTTTCGTGGTGCCGCTACTCTGCTGCTACTGCTATTCCTGATACACGATTTGCCTTTCTCCTTCTTTCTCACAAATATACAGCGGAGCTTCCCAGAGGCTGATACTGGTCCCCACACATGTCCGCGTTCTAATCCCTGGAGCCCATGAATAGGTCAGCTTCGCGGCAAAAGGGACGTGCAGATGCAACCAAGTTGAGGACCTTGAGATGCGGCGATAATCCTGGATTATCTGCGGTAGCCCTAAATGGAACAGCAGGGTCCTTACAGAATCAGAGGAGACCGAAGAAGCAGAAGTCAGAGACGTGGGGCCACAAGCCGAACAACGTGGCACCTCTAGAAGCTGTAAAAGACCAGGAAACGGATCTCCCTCTGCAGACTCCAGAAGGAAGAGCGCTGCCGGCCCATCCTGGTCTTCTGGGCACCATAAGGTAATACATTTGAGTTGCTTTAAGCTAAGTCTGGAAATTTCTTTTAGCAGCACTAGGAAATGAGTACAGTCATGATGTGTAGTATCACGTCAGCCCAAAGCAGGAACAGTTACGAGATCCAATTACCTTGTATTAAGCCAGAAATTAAAGAGATTTGCAAAACTGAAATAATGCCGCTCTTCTGATTTTTAAAATATAGTTATTTTTCCAAAAAAATGTTATTTATGTTAACACGTCGTGGACTGAATCGTGTCCTTCAGAAAGCTATGTTCAAATCCTAAACCCTGACCCCTGTGAATGCGACCTTATTTGCAGATATGGTCAGTTAGGATGAGGTCCTAGAGGACTGGGTTGGGCCCTCATCCAGTGGCAGGCGTCCCTATGAGAGAGGACACCACGTGAAGATGGAGCGAGACTGGAGTGAGGCGTCTACAAGCCCAGGTCTGCTGGTAGCTGCCAGAGCTGGGACAGAGAGGCCTGGAGCACATGCCCCAGGAACTCACAGAAGGAGCCACCCCGGCTGACACCCAACACGTGGACATCTAGCCCCAGAACTGAGAGGATAAACTTCTGTTGTTGAAGCCTCCCAGCCTGTGGCACTCTGTCAAGGCAGCCCTAGGAAACTGACACGTAACGCCTTGTTATTTAGCTTTTACTTCTAATATACTAATTACCCATACATGTAACTCACATAAACAAAGCTCGGTAAGTTTCAAGAACATAAAGTTTAAGACATAAAGGGTCCCGAAGCCAACACATTTGAGAACTTCTGTGCTAAACACACAAAGACGTTTACAAACCCTCTCTCCCCCAACACAGCCTGTGAGCGCGTCAAAGGAGGCCCGGAGACCCTTGCAGAGCGGGCAGCAGCAGGCGGCCTGGCGGGAGAAGGGGCCTCTGCGCCCTCTGGAGTCTGTCCACGTGTGTGACCGTAAAGGGACCGGGAAGCTGAGGCTGCTCACGCCCCGCCCCACACTCGCGTGAAGGACACGGCGGGACGTGGATGCCATCCACAGGACGGGGCGCAAGTGCGACGAACCTGCCGCAACTCGACGGTAGAAACGCTTGCTACAAAGTGGTCCGGGTGAGCAAAAGGTGGATTCCTAACACTAACAAAGGCCACACAGAACGTCTGGACAAACCAACTGCGTCCACCAAAGATTTCTACACACACCGCAATCGCTGCCGCAAAAGGAAAACGCGGGATATGACTCTCTGAGCGTCGTTCCTGTGGATGATGCTCGCAGCTCATGACAGAATGTCGTTACGGCTGACACCCTTGGTTTTCACACTTCTATGCAGTAGAGGCAAGTTCACACCCCCGGGGAAACGGTAAAAAGGACTTGAGAAAGTGCTGACTGGTTGGGCGGTACTCACCTCCCCACCCCCACCTGTGAGGCCAAGAAGACTCTTACAGAAGCTGGCGCTGCCCGAGGCAGACTTGAAAGAAGGGCCCTGGGCAGACTGGCCCCTCGTCTGGTCTGCGGTCCCTGCCCGCGAGTGCACCTGAGCTGGCGGAGTCCGCGCTGAACTCCGGGTGGAGCTCGGCCTGCTGCGCCACCTTGGTCTGCTCCTCCAGCACCTGGTCTATCACGTCCAGTCCCGAAGCCACGTCATGGGGTGTCAGGTCGAAGGACGCGGCCTCCTCACACATCTTCTCCTGTGAGCCCGAGCACACCCGTCACGGGGCTCCATGAGGCAGGGGTTGGGGGAGGGCAGACGGAGGGAAAGCAAGAGCCCCCCAAGCCCCACCTTGCGTTCTCAAGGCCGGGTCTCAGACTGGTCCAGAGATGGATGTCTGGCCCAGACCGTGTTTGAAAACAATTTTACTTGAGCTGCCTACATTTTATAGTTAGACAATTTCCCGTTAAACTCTAGCTTCTAGCTTCTCTCAAAAGCCGAATCTGGCCCCTGGGCCCACCGTCCGCACGGCAACAACTGCCTGGAACCCAGTGCGGCTGAGGACGCCGGGCTCCCCAGGTGGCCTTCCTCCAGTGCTCTGCTCAAGGCCCACCACGCCGGGAGACATGGTCCTTGGGCCCTGACAGAGGCCACAGGACGGGGGGGCAGGGCGAGCAGGCAGCAGGGAGGCGGCCGCCAGGGACAAAAGGGAAGAGAAAGAATGAGATGGCAGGAATGGTCTGGGGCTCTCGCGTGCAAATGGCAGGCACAGGTTGGCAGCCCACCTTGCCCGGTTTTGCTTGGTCCTGACGGCGGGACGTGGGGGTCTGGAGGGAAAGGCCCAGCTGTTGTGCACGGGAAAGTGGGCAGGAGGAAGGGGGTGTCGGGAAGGCCACCCAGACGCTCACCACGTTGTGAGCTTCGTCGAAGACCACGACCGTCCCCTTCAGGTCGATGCCATGTGCACGGCGGCTCTACAGCAAGAGAGGAGGACGCCAGGCTGGGGCTGATGCTCTCAGGCAGCCTCGCGGGGTCCAGCTGGAGCGGGGGACATGGACCCAGGCCGCGTGGGGTCCCCTCACTCCTAGCAGGCCACACACTCCCAGAGCTCAGGACGAGTCACAGCCTCAGGCCGGTGAGGGGCTGGTCCCTCGGTGCCAGCCTGTGGCTCCGAGCGCAGGTCTGATCCCAGCACGGGCTCGGCCGGCCCCTCCCGAGCCTGGGACACGTCCTGCCATCAGGCACCGTCCGCTACGCAGGCCGAGGCCTTACCTTGGCGTCCAACAGGTAGTTGTAAGGCATGAAGATGACGTCGGCCTGCTGCTTCAGGTTCCGAGACAGGTAGTAGGGGCACAGTCTGGAGGGAGAGGAGGTGCTGGGGCACAGCGCAGGCTGGGAGGGCTCCCCGGGGCGCGAGAGAGCTGGGGCCTGTGGCAGCAGGACGGCTTGCCGGCCGCCCCTCACACCATCAGTTTTCAACCGTGTGAGTGGGTCACCCATTTAAAAATCGACAAAAACAAAAAGACCAAGCCTGATCCCGGGCAGGTGGGTGAGACAGTGAGAAGCAGTCCAGTCAGGCATGTGTCACACGACTGGAGCCCTGAAGCTACGAGGCCGCAGCCAGCGTGGAAAGGAGGGTCGGCGTCAGGTGGAGGACGAGCTGGGTGCCCCAAGAACAGAGGCCCACCGGGCGGGGGCAGGGGGCTGGGGGCTGGGAAGGAGCGTCGCACTGCTCACAACACTTCAGGAAGGAAACGTACCTGCCTCTGCATGTGGAGGGAGCCCAGCCCTGGTGGGGTTACCTGTGCCTGGTCCCGCTCCTGACCAGGTCCTCGATATCCAGGATGGGGCTGGCCAGCTCAGGCTCCAGGCTCTTCTCTGGGGACACGGGCGGAAGTAAACACAGGCTCTCTGGTCCAGAGTCCCCAGACCGCGGGAGGCACCCGGGATGGAATGGCTCCCGGCAACAGGCAGCCCCTGCGGAGGGCGCCAAGCCTAAAGCGAGTCCCAAAGGAGCCCTGCTGTGTGCCTCGGGCAGCTGCAGGCCTGAGGCTGAACACCAAGAGGAGACCCCGGGGTGGGGTGGGGGGTCGGCCCTCAGACTGTCACCGCCAGACGCTCTCCAGGCCGGGCGGCTCCCATGAGCCCCGGGGCACCTGCCCTGCAATCCGGCTTCAGTCTGGCAGCAAGTCCCTTCCTCTCGCTTCACCCCCCGCACAAGAACGAGCCCAGAGTCTCCCTCTTGAGGAATCCAGGCTCCACACGGCCAGCAGCAGGAACACTGAGCTGTCACTACCTGTGCTGCCCAGGCAGGGGTGCAGAGCTGGGGCCGGGCAGGCGGGAGGGGCAGAGCCCACCTGAGGCCCCGCAGCCCCGGGGCCCCTTCCTCAGGATGCAGCCCAGACAGGCCCCACTCCCTGCTGGCTGTGTGTCCCTGGGCAGGACGGGCCTCAAGAAGGGTCACGGGTCCCCCAGTTGGGCCCGTAGGAATCGGCCAGGGAAGTGCTATAACCCAGCGACGCCCAGGTCTGTCCCAGCAGATGGGAGTAAAGGTCTCCTCTAATAAGCACCCAGAGTCTCAGGGCAGCCCCATGTGGACACAGGTCCCCGGCTCCCAGATCCACTGGGGCAGGTACCAGGCCCAACCCTTAACTGCACAGACCAGAACACACAGGCCCTCAGCAGTGACCGCCCCCAGGGTGCCCCCCCACCCCCGACAGACAGCAGACAGGGGAAGAAAGAGCCATTCACTCAGCAGTACCACAGCAACAGACCAGCCAATCGGCACGCTCTGCAGCAGGCCGGCCCCACAGCTCAGTAACCTACCTGGGGCGGGGGGGCTGGGGAGGGGGGGCGAGGAAGAGAGGGCAGTAAAGAGGACAGTGGAGAGGAGGGCGAGGGGCCTGGCCGGGCCACACTGCTTGTTCCCCGCGGGACGCAGCCAGGCAGGGCTCCTGCTCTGCACGCCTCTCAGACCCCTCCTGGGGTCTCTGCCCACTCCTCTCCCCCTCTGAGGCCTGGGCACCTGCTGGAGACACCCCATTGCATCCCGTGGGTCAGCCGGCAAAGGAGGTTGAGACAGCCAGGGCGCACCGGTTTATGTTGAGTGGATGCCCTCAACGAGCAGGCAGAGAGAGCACAGCAGAACAGGGGCAGGGACTGGGGAAGGGATGGAGAGGCCGGAGCCAGCAGGCCAGCTCCTGCTCTGCCACGCAGGGCCTGGGGCAGCAGGGAGGGGCCTGCGGCCAGGGGCCCAACACGCAGGAGCTCCAAGGGTGCCTCCACCGTGGACGGGAAGCTCCCCCCAGCTCCCACCTCTCCCCTGGCCTCCTGGCCCCTCCGTCCTCAAGGACCCTCTAGGTGAAGTGAGGGGTGCTGCAGGTGAGGGCTGGTCCAGCAGAGTGGGCAAGCTGGCCACTCCAAGCTGCTGTGGAAAGGTGGCTGGAGCGGTTCACAGCCAAATGGCTCTGGCCTGTGGCCAACAGGACACCTGAAACCCCCTTTGCCAGGGACAAGGACGGGGGAGGCAGCCACAGTGCAGCAAAGCGGGGACGGCTCCGTCGAGCATCACGGGCCTGACGCCAGGGCCCGTGGGAAGGCAGGACTGCGGGCAGAGGGCCGAGAAGCGGGGGGACGAGGACAAGAGAGCAGCCTTCGGGTGACCCGACACCCACAGGCCTGATGCCGACGGGGCAGCAGAGCTGGCGGCCAGCAGTCTCCAGCCCAGGGACACAACAGCTGCTACAGGCCATCATCAGCCTTACACTTCACTGCTGTCCTGAGGGTCCTCGGCGCCACCCGACCGAGGGACACCGCCAAGGGGAAGGCGGTGAGGAACGCGCCTGGGACCCTGGGTCGTCGCCCTAGAGGCCAAGCCGCGCAGCCCTACCCAGAGCCGGCCCGCCGGAGCCCGAGCCCGCATCAGGGCCCCCCCCATCCCCCCAAGGCCTCTGGGACCGTACTGCTGTCCTGACGCGCTGCCTAGCGCAGGCCTGGCCCGCTGGGCGCTCCCAACCCGAGTAGACGGCGGCCTGCGGGTCACCAGCGTGAACTCTCTGGGGCCCGCTCACCGCGGGGTCTGAGTCCCAACCCTGAGGCAGGAAACAGAGGGAACCCTGACCCCACAGAATCGTGACCCGCCCCCCCGGGCCACACAGCCCTGTCTGGAAAGGCCACACCACAGAGAAGCCTCTCTGCCATCACCCCTGGCTCCAGAAATCCTGCCGGCCCCATGGGCAGCCACAGGCAGAAAAGCAGGGGTTTGGAGGCAAGGGCGCCGGCGCCACTCCTCCACTCTGGGCCCCAAGAAAGGCAGCGACAGGAGACAAAGGGTCCCCTTCACAGGGCCCTGGGCGCCTGCGGTCACACAACCACACCGCACCTGGGCCGGCCGTTGTCATGAACGCTGTACCTTCCACCCTCATTCGTTTCTGGATGAGGCTGGAGGAGTCACTAGGAGGACCCGAGGGGCTCAGGGCACGTCACACCCACCGAGTGACAGGTGGCAGTGACAGGGTGCACCACAGAATCAGTAACGGGAAAAACACGTGGAGGAGCTTCCAGAACCCCCCTCTCTGCCATCACCCCTGGCTCCAGAAATCCTGCCGGCCCCATGGGCAGCCACAGGCAGAAAAGCAGGGGTTTGGAGGCAAGGGCGCCGGCGCCACTCCTCCACTCTGGGCCCCAAGAAAGGCAGCGACAGGAGACAAAGGGTCCCCTTCACAGGGCCCTGGGCGCCTGCGGTCACACAACCACACCGCACCTGGGCCGGCCGTTGTCATGAACGCTGTACCTTCCACCCTCATTCGTTTCTGGATGAGGCTGGAGGAGTCACTAGGAGGACCCGAGGGGCTCAGGGCACGTCACACCCACCGAGTGACAGGTGGCAGTGACAGGGTGCACCACAGAATCAGTAACGGGAAAAACACGTGGAGGAGCTTCCAGAACCCCCTCCCTGGCGGACTCCCCCAGAACGAGCTGAGACCATGAGTGAAATGCTCTCCAGAGACCCAGCGCCCAGGGGGCACTGGGGGCCGCTCCCGTGGGCACCCCTGCCTGGCAGGCGCCCAATTTCCAGCCTTCCAGAAGGGAGCACACACTCCGCACAAACCATGCTGTTGGCACAGCTCAGGCCCTTTCTCGGTCCCACCGCGTGAGCTCCTCTGCACGCACGCCAATGCCGATCAGCAGGAGAAAGAGCTCAGGCCCCTCAACAGCCCAGAGCGGGAGGCAACCAGGCTGGAGCGTCGAGGGGCAGGAGCCAGCAGCCCAGGAGGCCACTGAGCCCAGCCCTCAGAGGCG
Source organism: Physeter macrocephalus (assembly GCF_002837175.3). Lineage (NCBI taxonomy): Eukaryota > Metazoa > Chordata > Mammalia > Artiodactyla > Physeteridae > Physeter > Physeter macrocephalus. The sequence continues at coordinate 509,758 of NC_041227.1, forward strand.
CCCAGACTCCACTCCCCCGGCAGCGCGCTCTCCGTGGGCAGGAGACACCACCCCGAGCCCTCTCACCTTCCACGTTGTTGTAGAAGTGACAGGAGCGACTTGCCACCTTCTTGCGGCACAAGTGGACCTGGGTGAGGACGAGGTCTGGGCTCATGTGACGGCCGAGCCCTGCCCCAGCCCCAGCCCGGCACCCCCTGCCAGCTCCACCCCGGCCAGCTCCTTACCCCTCCGTCCCCCAGGGGCACAGCTGGGGGCTCTAAAGCCCAGGCAGCACCCACGCAGCAGCAGCAGACCCACCAAGGCCAGGGTGGGCGCCCCAGGAGCCCACCTGCATGTGGTTACTCTCCTGCTTCTTCACCTCAGGATGGATACACAGCTGCTCCCGGGAGCCCAGCACACACACTCGGGGCCTGGTGGAGGAGACGGTTGGGGGGCCCAAGGATCAGAGGGCGGGGGCCCCAGTGCTGTCCAGCGGCAGGAGCCACGTGGGCTGCACCGGGAGCCCAGGGAAGCTGGGCTCACACGCCCGGGCAGCCAGAGGGAGTGGCTGGGGCGGAAATCCGCCCCGGGCTTGAGAGGGGCTTTTGCAGTGGCACGGCCCGCCCTGAGTGAGCGTCCAGGGCGAGCAAGGAGGCGAGGCCGAGAGACTGGGGCAGGCCTGGGGAGACCTTGCCACCTGCAGGCTCCCTCTCGTGGGAGGCCGGCGGGGAGGGGACACCAAGTCTCCTGCAGCGGTGCTGGGGGCTCCAACACGGGGCAGGGCCTCCCCCGCGCAGCTGCCCTGACCCACGCCCACAGCTGACACCCCGATGGCTGCGAGGAGCTCAGGGTACGAGCCTGAGGTCCGGGCGGCAGCCCCACAGCCAGAGCACGGCGCGCCCCCAGGGTGGGGTCCAGGCAGAACACCCCCGTGACCCCGAGGCAGGGGTGGACGCCGCCTGACCCACCGGTAGGAGGTGTTCCGGAGCTCACTGATGACCTGAGTGAGCTGCGAGTGGGTCCTGGAGGCGTAAATGATCTTTGGGACGTCCGCGTAGCACGCTGCCGGGCACAAGGGAAGAGGACAGGTCACGGCCCACGTGTGCAGTTAACCTGGGGCACTCAGCTAACTCGGCCCGGGGACAGCTAAGCATCGGATGCCCGATACTCGCTACAGGAAGGAGTGCAGCGGGTCCCTGCAGGGTCCTCATTTGGCCATAAGGCTCTGACCCTAGGTTTACAGCCAGGACGGCGAGAAATGACGTGGCAGGTACAACCCCCCTTCCGTCCCCGCCTCCCCGCCCGGGGCCAGGAGAGGGGCAGAAAGGGGCATCACCTGGGACATCTCCTTCCAGGGCAGCGCTCCCCCAGGACGCCGAGGCGCGGTCAGGGAAGAGCTCCCCTGACGCGCTCTCGGCAATCCTTCGGGCAGAGACAGCGTCTCGGAGATGCTCCCGCCAGGCCAGCGCGCTGCAGAGGAGACACAGCGTCTTCCCCGTGCCCGTGGGGCTCTCCAGAACGCCGTTCACTTTCTAAATGGGGTGGGGAACGGGGTCACGGGGAAGCAGGGGCAGGCTCCGCAGGCCACACAGCCCACCTGAGACAAGCCCTGCAGCCCCTAGGGCAGCTCTGCCCCCACTCAGCGGGGGACGTAAAATGCTGCAGGCCGCCTCCACTTTCAAACCAAAAGCTGTAGATCAAACCACGTCTCGTTAGCAAACAATTTACAGAGCGTGACGCAAAATACCACGGTATTGTTCAGCCTGATAGAAGGAGAAAGATGACTAATTATGTGTCAGGCCCCAGAACAGGAGTTTGATTCTCTGACTCTGGATCCAAGCAGTTACACTACCTGAATGGAATCTGACGGTCTACAGAGCTCTCAGCCGGTAGCCTGAGTGGAATCCCGGGCAGACACAGGCATGTCTGCAAAGCTGCCCCCAGCTGCCGCAGGAATGGGAACATGGGCCCAGCTACAGAGGCAGCCCTCAAGGGCTGGGGGCTTGGGCAGGGTACAAGAGGGCATGCCCAGAAACCCAGCAGAAAGCAAGCTGCACCCCCTGACGTTTAATGACCTCCCCTGACGAGGGCTGGGCACCACCTGTCCCTCTGTGAGGAAATACTTCCTCCAGACCCTCAGCTGGCTGCTCATCATCGCCTGGCCTCAGCTCACATTCCACCTGCGCAGAGAGGCCCCCGAGGCGCTCTTAAGCCTACCACCTTATGTCTTTTCTTTACAGCACTCCTCACCGTCTAGGTTTATCCTTTCTGTTTACTTGTTTAGCATCTCTCCTACCCCACCTAAAACATGAGCCCGATTTATGGTCGGCTCCCACATCCAGAAGGGTAGCGTCACCAGTAGGACCCGGCCGGAGTAAATAGGACGGTGCACGTACATCAGGTCTTGCTGAGGTTCGACCCGCTCTGACGCATCCCCTGGGTACAAGCCCCTCAGTCTGCAGCCTCACCTTCTGCAGACACTCCAAGACCTTGCTCATGTACTCCTCTTGGCATTTGTATGGCTGGAAAGGGAAATCCACTGTCACACCATTCAGGGTTATCTTGGGCATACTGGCCTACTCTCGGTCTCGGGCGGACACAGAGGTTGGCTGAAACGCAGGCTGTGTGGGTCTGCGAGACAAACCCCCCTCCGAACATCTCAGGGTCTCAGCCGCTCCAGGTAAGTCATGCCAGCCTGTGCCGCTGGGAAACGTTCTCCACGGGAGCCCCTATAGCAGAGACGGGAATGACAAAACTGTTTGTAGCGATCCTTTCCCGATCGCCAGGCCACTTCACCAGTCCCCTCAGGCAGTGCCTCCGCAGACAGGTCCGAAGGCGACCCTGTGACATCCTATCACAAGGAGCTCGGAGAGGTGTCGGCCCTGCCTTGTTCTCCCGCCCCAAGCAACTCCACCGTGCTCCGGGAGAGGCGACAGGAGAGGGGCCAGATGCAGCTCCACGTGCTCCACCCGCAATAACACTGCACTGACCTCCGCCAGAGCTTGAGGGGCCACAGTTCCCAGCGGAACGCCCCCAGCCTGGGCCGGTCGGGACCCCCCGCCCCTGCGGCTCCCAACCCTCCGCTCCACGGGCCAGCCCCATCCCTCCCAGGTGGACAGCGAAAGAGCACGTGTGCTGCTCTGACCTGCGACGCGAATCCGTGCGGCGCCCAGCAAACCGCTCAGCCTCCCGAGGCCTGGTTTCACCCCCTTCCCGCGGGCCCGGCCCCCTCCACGAGCGCGGAGCCGGGCACTACGCGCCCCACAATGCAGCGCGCCAAAATCGCCAGCGCGCGGCCCGAGGGCTGCGCGGGGCCTGCCGGGAGTTGCAGTTGCGGAAGCCGCCGCTTGGGCACAGGTTCCAGTGCCAGGGTCTCCGCGGGGAGCCTTCCACGACCGGGATCCCCAGGACTTCGCCCCAGTCCGTCCGACTCACCACCACCGCGTCCTCAGCAGGCAGCCGGTCCGCCCTTGCGGGCTGAGGCGCGCATTCATCTCTGAACGCGCTGCACTTCCGCCCCCAATTCCGGTCCGCCGCGCAGTGCTCCGGCCGGAAACTGGTCCCCTCCCTCGGGGTCCGCGCTCTGCTGGCGCGCAGCGTTCCACGTCCCACCCGCCCCTTCCGTTGACCCTGAGCCCGGTGACCGGCACCTCCTCGCCCGCGGGCACGAACCTGAGCTCCTGCCGTCTCCTCCCTCCGCACCAGGGTCTCCATTCCACTTCCCGCCTGGGCCAAGCCCCCTCGGACAACTGCCCGGACAACAGCACAAGCCTTCTAACAGGTTTCCTGTGGTTTCCCTTTTCTCAAAAGACCCAGAGGTCTTTTTAAGACTCGAGTCTGAGCTGATCACTCTCCTTAAATCTCGCAAATGGCTGCCCCTTGCCCGTGACTCGGCTCCTGAGAGCCTCACCAGGTCCTCTCCTTACTGTCCTCCGGGTCCAGCCGCTTTTCCGGTCAATGTCCCCCACTGGTCAGGGCGGGACCTCTGAATCCCCAGCACCCAGCACCAGCTGGCAGTCAACAGGGAGGTTCCAGGGGTCTGCACAGCTCTGTGTGGTCAGAAGTGTTTGTCTACGGACGTCCCTGGTGGCGCAGTGGTTGAGACTGTGCACTCCCAATGCAGGGGACCCAGGTTCCATCCCCGATCCAGGGAACTAGAACCCACATGCATGCTGCAACTAAGAGTTCACATTCCCCAACTAAGGAGCCCATGAGCCACAACTAAGGAGCCCATGAGCCGCAACTAAGACCCAGCGCAACCAAATAAATAAATATTTTTAAAAAAAAAGAAGTGTTTGTCTAGGTGACCCCAGCATGCCCCAAAGAGTACCAGGAAGAAATTGACGCTGAAGTGACAGCCCACAGTCACCTGGCAAGGCTGATTTTAGAGGGTCTTGTGGGCTGTTTAATGTCCAGATGTTTTCCCACTGATGGCACCTTAATGCCACATGAGTGTCTAGGCTGATGCGTGTGAGATCATGCTTGGGGAAGCCCCTGGCACACACTGGCATCCACCCACACCCACTTGTTCCAGTGAGGGGACAGTAGAGTGTCTATCTCAGCAGGGAGCTTGGAGAAGAGGACACCCGGCCACACACTTGCTGAATGCTCACTAGGCACACATTTCAGTACCATCCACGCAGGCATTAACACGGTTGCCCTTCCAACGACCCCTGAGATAAGCGCTTTTATGATCCGCTCCTTACAGGTGAGGAAAGGAAGCACAGGGTGGGTGGTTAGTAGATTTCCCGAAGACGGCAGCAAGCCCCAGAGCCAGGAGTCCCACTCTTCACCTCCACACCCCCCACCTTCTCAGAGTAATGGCATTTCCCCCACAAAAGTCCAAGGAAGGGAAGTCCAGGACCCAGAGACTTGGCAAACTCCTGGGCCAGAAATGGAGCTGAGGACCCTGGTCCCACTCTGTGCATAGGGACTGCCCGCCCGGGCTCCTATTAGTTACAACACGTAAATGCTGTGGTACTGAGTCCTGAGAGGTGAGCAGAAGGGGAAAGGGAGGCTGGCCACAGCAAGGCCACTCAGCAGGCACAGGGGTCTCCATCAAGTCAACGAACTCGCACTGCACTGCGCGTCTGCTCTGCCAGGCTTTGTGGGACTCCCACGGTGGACCAGACCCCGTGTGGACCACAGGACACAGGTTAACCAGTCACATGCTTACTGTGTGTGCACACAGAGGGCCTGGGCCCTCCTCATCTCTCTGTGTGTTCCCGAGGTTTCCCAGAGATCTAGTTCTGGCTCTAGGACTTCATTGCTTGTGGAGTCAGCCCTTCTCTTGGCCTCGGTGGCTCCGCCCCTAAAATGGGAATGACGCTCCATCTGCCTGACTTCCCATCCCCATCACCGAAGAGGTGACATGGTCACTGCGGGAGCAGCTCTGCCTTTGGGGGTATCAACCAAAACCCTGAGTCTGGCGGGGGGCGGGGCAGGACGCCACCGACTCACCAAGTGTGCACAGCTCTCCTACACCACCTGGGGACTGACACCATTGTCTCATCTCACACCCGAGAAATGGAGGCCCAGAGAGGTCAGAGACTCGCCCTCAGTCACACAGCAAGTAGATGTCAGAGCTGGGATTGGCTCCGGTCTCCGTATCGCTGCAAAGCCTTTGTTCTAGGCCTGTTCACATCAACTTACCCTCTTCTCTGCCTCAGGAGCTGCTCTCAGATGCTCCTGGAGGCCTTCCAGACCAGCCCCCACCCTCACCATCCATGACTCGCTTTGCCCTCAGCACAAGCCTGGGCGCACAGAAGGCACCTCCCAGCCTCCACTGGCCTCGGTGAAGCGCTCTCCTACCCCACTCTGATGTTGAGGCCTATCCCCTCCCGCTGCACCCACCCTGGGGAACTGGGGGCTGTTTCCGCCATGCCCCCGAGAGTGCACAAAGCCAGGTGGGGGGGCACCGGCTCCAAGTGGTGAGCGGTGGGAGGATGGGCAACTGGCTGCAGCGCTCAACTCTGCGTCCCAGGCCGATCTCTCCCCTCCCATCATCCCCTCCCTCTGACGGCTGCAGCCCGCGCAACAGCCAGGCGCGCTCCCTCCCTCCCTCCCTCCCTCCCTCTCCCCGCTGCTCCCGCCTCCTGCCCTCCCCTGCCCCCTCCCCTCCCCGACACTGCAGCATTCGCCGACTGCAGCTCCAGCCACCGCCCGCGCCTCTCCGGCCTCCGCAACCCCACCGCCGCCAGCACCATGGCCAGCACCGTGTCCGGTAGGCACCGGGGGCCTCGGGAGTCCTGGGGCGGCGGATCTGAGCAGAGGCTATTGTCTGGCCTCGCCCACCGCTGGGCCGATTACGGAGTGTTTTCCCATCTCGGACCCCACGCTCTGCAAGGGCGTGGGCGCGCTCCGGGCGGAACCCGCGGGAGACGGGGTTCGGGGCCGCCGGGTGGGGAGACCCGGTGCCCATAAGGCGGGGACTGCGGCGCCAGCCTAACGGACTTGGGCCGCACAGCAGGGGCCCCGCTCGGGGTGGGGGCATCGGTGCGGGGCTGCCCTTGCCCCTTGGGGCGCCGCCGTGCCAGGCCGGGAGCGACTGCCTCGGGATGGCTCCGAGAACCCTGGGTGGGCGCGCTCGCGGGATGCGGGCAGGGTCCCCGGAGGCGCCCGGCGACCGCAGACCCGGGTCGGACCGCGCCTTCTCGGGGGCCCGAGGGAGGAGCGCGGGACCCTTTGCAGGAGTCCCAGCCCGGGGCCGGCGGGGCCCAGGCTCTCCCCGCGCCAACGGAGGGGCCGGGGGACGGGAGGGGGCGCTGCGAGAAGACGGGAAACGGAAACCTGAGCCGAGCCGCGCCCTCCCCTCGCCGCTGCGGGCTCGGGACCACCCTCTGTGACACGGTGCCACCCGCCCCGGTCGAAAACGCCACCGCCCTTTACGCTGCGGGATGGGATGGGGGATGGGCTGCCGCTGTTTCCGAGCCTTTCTAGGATGGGGCCGTGTGCCCCTCCTTCCCCCGCCGCTCCACCTCCCCAGCTGCAGACCCACCGCCCTCAACGGCCACGACCCTCTCCTCCCGGGCCTGCAGCGGGCGCGGAGCTGCCGCGGAGGGGCGGGCACCGGGCGAGGCGGGAAACGCGGGACAGATACTGGACGCGGGAGTGCTGCCAGGCGACCCCCGGGGCAAGGACGCTCTGCCCAGTCTGGCTTTCCCAGGACCGGCTTCACCTTTGCACTCGGTGCCCAAGATGGCTAGGTGGGCGGGCGGCCCCCACCTCCACCCCGTCACCTCGCCCACCCTTGCGTCCGCCCTGGGGGCGGCTCTCTGCAATCCCCTCTCCCCAGCTAGTTCGGCTCTCTCCGCAGCGCCCGCTCCTGCCTGAGGCGCCAGAGATCCGCACACCCGCGCGTGCAACGCCCTGACCCCGCCCCTCAGGGCCGGCGGTTCTGGCCCCCAGTGACTTCTGCAGGAGCCTGGCAGGGGACCACGTGCGTCACTGATCACACCCCCCCCAAATCCATCTGGGGGTCTTATCCATCTGGACTTCATACGCCCCCTGCCCTCTCCCTGACATCCCCAGAGATACTGGGACCAGCAGGTGAGGGTGGCCAGTGCTGCCGCAGTCCCACACTGGGGCAGGTCTGTGCGTCCTCATTCACCATCTGTGCCTGAGCTGGGGGACGGTGGGCAGCCACTCCTGGGAGCATTTATCAGCTTTTCACCCCGTTGGTAAAACCCCTGCACAACAGGCCTCCTTCTCATCCTTCTGACACGAGCAGACTGAGGTCAGGCGCTGGAGGGACGCAGGCGAAGCCACGCCACCGATGGCCGTCAGGGCTTTTGGGCCCAGACCCTCCGACCCTAGAGTTTCCTGGCACCAGACCCTCTTCTTGGCCAGACTTTGGGGGCACTGCTGACCCATGCTTTTTCCCAGGATTGTTCTGGGTGTCCGAGTTACCCCTGGTGTCAGGAAGGAGACCATGGGACTTCCCTGGTGGCACAGCGGTTAAGAATCCGCCTGCCAATGCAGGAGACACGGGTTCGCTCCCTGGTCCGGGAAGATCCCACATGCCGCGGAGCAACTAAGCCCGTGCGCCACAACTACTGAGCCCACATGCCATGACTACTGACGCCCGCGTGCCTAGAGCCCGTGCTCCGCAACAAGAGAAGCCACCGCATTGATGAGAAGCCCGCGCGCCGCAACCAAGAGCAGCCCTTACTCGCAGCAACTAGAGAAAGCCCGCGTGCCACAGCGAAGACCCAACGCAGCCAAAAAAAAAAAAAAAAAATTGTTTTTAAAGAAAAAAAGAAAGGAGGAGACCGTGAGTGCAATTGGTCGGTTTTGTCCAGCATGGCCAGCAAAGGCATGCTGCAGTGCCAGCTGGAGAACCGCTCCTAGCTGACATCCCATGGGGCTGGGCCTTTCAGGTTCTGTCATCAGCACCGCCCTCTGTAGGGTGCAGCCCATGTGTACACACACCTGTGCTTACCTGCAGCTTCTCCCGGCCATGACAGTTTGATAGGAGAGAGGTCTGGCCCAGAAGTGGCTACGTGACGGCGCCGGTAACTGTGGCCAAAATCGGTGTAAGTGCACCAGCTGTGGCTTCCCTCTGGAAACACATCTTCGATCGTGCCTCAGTGGCCTTGAAGTGCCACCCCCGCTCTGGTCTGTGGCCGCTGCAGGATTGCCCCGAGCCTCGTCTCTGCGCACAGATTGGAAAGCTTTGCCCCCGCCTCTCCCTTGAGTGCCTGCTGGCGGGCCGCGTTCTGAGGACGCGGCGTCTTGGCGTCCTTCCCGGGTGCTCAGCCCTTCAGGCACTTTTGTGGACCTGCTCGTGTCCATGCCGTTATGCAACTCTGGCGAGCTGCAAGGCCTTGCACCTGCCACCTAGCCGCTCAGGGGCTCTGTCTCCCCATCTGGGCGGCCAGGGTAGTGACAGCACCTCCCCTGGGCTTGTTCTGAGGGCTGAATGCGCTATTTCAGGAAGCGGTGCTTGGCCTGGGGCCTGGCAAGAGGTGAGTGCCCAGCCCACGCGAGGCAGCATGACTGTCGTAGCCACATTTCCCAGAGAAGGGGAATTCGGCCGTCAGCTCCTGCCGTGTCGGGCTCCCGACGCTGATGGGGGAGACTGGCAGGTGAGAGGGGCAGCCTGGGTGCCACAAGCCCTCTGTTGGGAGGTGGTTAGCAGCGGCCTCCAGGGCCCTTTTAGAGGAGCGGGAATCCGTGGGCCCCCTTCCCCGCTAGCTCCGGAAGACCTCCCCACCCACCACGGGGCTCCCAACAGGAAAGTGCAGAGGCCTGGGCTCATGACAGGGCCGCCATCCTGGCATGCCGCGTGACTTCGGGGGCGCCACTTGCCCTCTCTGAACCTCCTTCTCCTCTGTAGAAGGGAGGCTGATGAGGGTGTCTGCCTGGGCCGGCTGGTCTTGAGAGTCAGTCTGGAGGAAGGGTGTGACGTGCCCACCCCATCCCCCTCGGGCACGATTATCGTTGTTACCAGGTGCTCTAGGCTGATCTGGTGCCTTCTAACTCTTGCTCTTCTGAGATGTAATCATCCAAACGGCCAACGTGCATTTTTGCATGTTTAACATCTACTATGAAGGGAGGATAAAGGCAATCCAGTTCATGGTAGAGATTTGTCTTTAATGACTTTCTGAAGTCAGCGATGGGGAAGGAAGAGAGGGTCCTGGTGAGGAGAGAAAAGGGAGGGCGTGCCTCGAGGCCCCACTTCCTGGCTGGAGCTATGTCTGTGGAGAGGTCTGGGCCTCCACCTCCTCCCTCTGCAACGAGAGGAACTTTAAGGCCCTCCGGCTCCGAAAATACAGGCATACCCTCCCGTCTTGCATGTGGCCGGGCCCAGCCCTGATCTCCAACCCCGCTGCAGGCTGCCCCCTCCTCACCCTCTCCAAATTTGCCGGTCCCCCACCCACCATTCAGTCCCCTCTGACCTGCAGCCAGACCACAGCGCAGGCCTCCCTCCCAAGCCCCCTCCTGGGGAGTTGCCCCTTCCCACTGGGCTTCTTGAGGAAGGGTCTTCTGGGAAGGAAGGTCCTCATAGGCCACCAACCCAGGGGATCTCCACGACCACCAGACGCCAAGCTGCATCCCTGTTTGCAGCCGCAGGACGTAGTCCTTCACTTCCCAGTCGGACGCTCGTCCCCTGGGCACAGCCGTGACCTCGGAGACTCTGACCTCAGTCTCCAGACCCCAGCTCTCTCCCCTCTCTCCTGAGGACACAGTGCTCTCACCTGCCTGTACTCACACCTGCCCAAGCTCCCCCTCCTGCCCCTGAATTGCCACCAGCCCCCCTCCAGCCTGAGGCGTCGGTTGCCTGGAAGGGAGCCCCTGGCATTTGTCTGTAAAATTCCTCTGTTATTAATTTGCAACCCTTTTCCTGGGAAAATCTCAGGTTTGAGGCAGAGAGGGCCTTGAGCAGCTGTGAGGCCCCAGGTTCCTGGCCTGTAAGGTAAACTCTTTCGGAGGTTTTTAACACGGGATGAGAAAGGACTCTCTGAAAGGTCGGGGGAGGGGGCTGGTGTCTGTTGCCAGAGTGGTGGGTGCTGGCAGGGTTAGACCGAGGCCCCTCCTCCCTGGCCTCTCCCAGGACCCAGGTAGGCCCCTGGCCAGACTCCCTCCCACTCCCTGCCCCACCTTCCCTTCTGAGCACCAGGTAGGCCTGGCTACCTCCGCAGCCTCTCCAAATGTCCAAACATCTCCCGGTCTGCTGTTCCTGGAGAGCCGCTCTGCCTGGTCCTACCTCCTCTAACTCCCAAGCACACGTCCTGGGAGGTACCCCCTCAGCCTCCTTTCTAAAGCCAACTTTTAATGACGTAAGTGATACACGAGTGGATTCTGCTTGGGAAAAGGCAAAATCGACAAGTCAGGCCCAAATCCCCTTTGAGGCCCGCCCCTCCCTGGCCCTCCCTCCCACACTCCTGAGCCAATGACCAAGTCACGTGTCTCTGCCCTGCTTCTCCTCCAAGACCCCAGAGGCTCTCCCTGCTGCTTGCCCAGGGTCCCTCTGTGCTCCCTTCACAACTTCTTGGGCTCTCTCCGGAAGAGTCTGGGTCATCAGGACATTTCGATCAAATAACATCATTCTCTGCACTGGTTGTTGGAGGACCCTGCTCACAGCAAGCTGTTCCCTCAGACAGGGCCTAGTCACTTCTGTCCTGTGTGCTGTTTCTACACCAGCACTTTCCCCAATTTTACGTTAAATCAATTTAAGAACATTATCTTGTGTGAAATTTCATCAGAAAGTTCCTTGTCCAAACTGTCTGCCCCTTGGAAGAATGCTGCGGGTAACTATGCATGCTCTTTCATGGAAGCCGGAGTCGCTCTCCGTGGAGTACCTCTCTAGAGACCTATCCTAGCTTCTCCAGCCAGGGCGGCAGGTGCCTGGGTCTGAGCCCCCTAGTCTTTGGGACCTACTGCAGTGGTGGAAAGAACACAGACCACCTGGGGTTGCCCTGGAGGAGGCTTGAACAAGTCACCCAGCTACCTGGGCCCAGTGTCCTCTTGCTTGAGTGGGGGTGACAGTATTGGGCATACAGGATTGTTGAGAGCCAGTGAGACATCAGACCCATGTGTCTACTTTGGGCCCTGGCTTGCTACGAACAAACCACAAAGAGCTCAATTATTTCCATTCTGAGAGCAAACACCTCCCCTTCCCTGACAAGGCTCAGGGCCTCAGCAGGCTTACCTCCTTTTCTGGTTGGGTAGCGTGGACACCGCCTGCGGGCACTCACCCTGCAAGGCGGGGGGGGGGTGTGTGGGGTGGTTGGGCGGCGGTGCTGAACGGACAGCTCCCGTCCCTTGGGCTTTGGATGAGCAGCCAGCGCGTCTGGTGAGAACCTGATTTCATCCCACGGTGGGCGCACTACAGGGTAAATGGGGGGCGGGCTGCGGGGCAGACAGGAGGGTCTGAGGGCTTCACCTAAGTGCACAGCCCAAGAAAGTGCTGCCTGCAGAAGCCCTACCTTTGTGCTGGCCTAGTCACGAGTGTGGTGGTTAACCTCTCGACCGACCGGGCAAGTGTCCATGAGAGGGAAGGGGAGGAAGGACAAGTACGTGGAGGGGCGAGTCGGGAAGATACACAGTGACAAAGAATCATGGAGGCGTAAAGATACAAAGAGAGGCAGTGACAGATGGAGAGCCAGAAAGACAGAAGGATGAACGGAGACACAGACAGAAATGCCAAGAGAGAAAAGAGGAGGGAGAGAGAGGCAGAGACAGACAAAGAGAGGGGGGCAGGGACTCAGAGACAGGAACAGAAAGACCAATGCAGGACACCCACAGGGAGGCGCGCCCAGGGAAAGACAGCCAACATCTGGGAGGGAGGGAGGCACGTAGAGATCAGGGTAAACAGGCCCCCAGAGAGGCGCACTGGGGCAGCAACGGGGGCGGGGGCGCGGAGGCGGGGGCGGGCGCGCAGGGAGCTGGGGCTGGAGGTGTCACGGGGCGGCCGCTCAGGCTGGCCTCACGCCCGCAGCCTACAAGGAGAAGATGAAGGAGCTGTCGGTGCTGTCGCTCATCTGCTCCTGCTTCTCGCAGCCGCACCCCAGCGCCAGCTACCAGTATGGGGGTGAGTGCGCCCGGCTGCTGCCCTCGCTACCCCTCCCGTGGCGTCTGCGAACCCCCGCTTGGCTGCCTCCTGGAGAGGGCTCCCTGTGGGGAGGGGCCGTTCCTGGGAGTCCCGCGTGAGCAGTCTCACCCTCCCCTCCACCCCTGGCTTGGGTGTGCGCTCGGCCTGGCCCTCCTCGAGCGGCCCTCCCGAAGCCCCCATCCGCTCTTGCCCTGCAGACATGGAGGTGAAGCAGCTGGACAAGAGGGCCTCCGGCCAGAGCTTTGAGGTCATCCTCAAGTCCCCTTCCGACCTGTCCCCGGAGAGTCCCATGCTCTCCTCCCCCCCCAAGAGGAAGGACACCTCCCTGGAGGAGCTGCAGAGGCGGCTGGAGGCAGCCGAGGGGCGGAGGAAGGTAAGGAGCCGCCCCTCTGGGTCCTGATAAAGACGGTCGGGGGCCTTGCTGCCACAGAGAGCGCCCCCAGGGTGCGGGGCGCCCCAAGCACTCGATTGGCTGTGGGCCTGTAGCAGAGGGTCTCACGGTCCCGGGGCCACCTCCTGAGCCATCAGAATGAGACGGGGGGCGGGGGGAGGAAGGACTCCTCAATGGCAGCCAGCTGCAGGGAGACAGGAGCCAGATACTGCTGGGAGGGGCACCCTTGGCCATGCTGGCAGGGTGGGAGGGTCAGGTGGTAGCCCCAGGAGGGGCCCTGGGACAGGAGGCTGGGCGACAGCCCCCCGAGCAGGGGAGCGTGAAGGAAGGGCTTTCCACGAGCCGAGAAGCAGGCCCCTCCCCACCCTTTCTCACACCAGCCCCTCTGAAACTGAGACACGCGCAGAGAAGCACGTGCTCTCAGGAGTGCTGTCCTGGTGCCCAAGCCCACTGGGCAGGGGCAGCAGCCCTATCCCCCGTACGGCAGGACCGGTGAGCCCTGGGGACCCAGGCTTCTCAGGGTTAACTAGTAGTGACTGGCACGTGGGTGGAGCCCAGCAGCCTTCCGAAGGAGGCTGAGGGAGGCTAATTACCTCTGGGCGCCTCGGGTCAACTCCCGCGGCCACCAGCGGGGCCGGACAGTGGCGTCAGCAGCCCCACCCTCCTCGTTCCGACTCGTCCCTTCCCGAGCGGCCCTGGGACCCCTCCACCGCGCCCGGCACCTTAGGGAGCTCAGAACCCGGCGTGTATTCAGCACCTGCTTTGTGCTCAGCGGGCAGACGTTCGAGGAGAAGACGGGGAAGGCTCCGTGACAGCCCACATTCCCCGAGGGCAGCTCGGACTCTGGAGCGGGATGGAGCGGGCGCGCCCGGAGCCCAGCGGGGAGGGGGCAGCTCTGCGGCCGAGGGTGGACAGGGAGGGCTTGCCTGGGGATGAGGCGGTCCCCCCAGCTGACGGCAGGACAGTGTAGGTCCGAACTCCCCGAGGACGAGGCCGGTGGGCGGGAGGCGGTGGGCTCGGGCTGGGCGGCGGGGCTGGGCGCGGGGCACTGGGCGGGGCGCGGAGAGCGCGGCAGGGAGGCCGGAGGGGCGGGGCGGGCCGGGCCCGGCCGCCCCTCACGCTCGCCCGCCCGGCCGCCCGCGCAGACGCAGGAGGCGCAGGTGCTGAAGCAGCTGGCGGAGCGGCGCGAGCACGAGCGCGAGGTGCTGCACAAGGCGCTGGAGGAGAACAACAACTTCAGCCGCCTGGCCGAGGAGAAGCTCAACTACAAGATGGAGCTCAGCAAGGAGATCCGCGAGGCGCACCTGGCCGCGCTGCGGGAGCGGCTGCGCGAGAAGGTGCGCGCCGGGGCGGGGGCGGGGCCGAGGCCGGGGCGGGGCCCGAGCGGGGGGCGGGGCCCGAAGCAGGGGGGCCCCCAGGAGCCCCTTCTTTTGGCCTTCGGCCGGTCCCTGCCACTACGCCAGCAGCGCTCCCGCAGTCCGGCCTCCCCGTGACGCCCCGTCCTACTGGGGCCAGCCAGGGTGAGGCGAGGCCCTGCCCAGGCCGGAGCAGCCTCCCTGCGAGCGGGACCAGGTTAGTTCCGGGGAGACCCGAGCCTGCACTCCCCGGGAAATTCCCTGAGTCACAATGCTCCGGGCTGGACACCACCCCAGGCTCACTGAGGGCCAGCCCCCACCCTCAAGCCGCACTTTCAGTCCGTGACGCGGGCCTGCCCCTGCCCTCTGTTGCTCCTGGTCACTAAGGTGTCCTCCTTGGTCGCATCTGCCGCACCTGGGACGGAGCCAGTCTAGGGAGGAAAAGAGTCTAGGGAGGAAAAGAGCCCAGGGTCCCCAAAGCCCGGGAGCCGGAGGGCAGGGCCCCCAGAGCCCAGGAGGGGGGGGACAGGACCCCGCCCCTCCCAGCTGCAGGGCCCCGCCCACCCCGCCTGTCCCGGCAGGAGCTGCACGCTGCCGAAGTGCGCAGGAACAAGGAGCAGCGTGGGGAGATGTCCGGCTAAGGGGCCTTTTGGACAGCACGGCGCCTGGATCCCGAGATGAGACAAGAACACATCTGGGCTTTGGTTTTGTTTTGTTCGACTTTGTCTAGATGCCGCTTTTGCTCCCGCTCCTCCCTCCCCTCCTGTTCTCCCAGCTTCGGCTTCTCTTTCCGCGTTCCGAGCTGTCCAGTCCTTGTGGCAAGGCTCTGACCACAGGCTCTCCCTGTGGAGCCCCCAGGGCGTGGCACACAGTCCCTCAGTTCGGGCCCCAGGCTGGCGGTGGCTGGGTCCCCTCTTGGCAGCCCTCTTAGTGGACGTGGTGGCGACCTCAATAAATCCAGCGATGGTGGCAGGAACACGCAGGTCCTTGTGCTGGGTTGTGGTGTGAGCACCTTGTCACTTAGGGCATGTCTTCTGAGGCAGCTCCCGCCGGCAGGCAGGGCCACCTCCCCTGGATGTCCTCCCCTGGGCACGCAGCAGGGGGCGGAGGAAGACAGACTTGGACAGAGAAGGGCCTCTGGGCAGCAGGGGCCAGGTACCCTGTCACTGGCCAGCCCTGGGAACCCCGTGTGCGGTGGTGCTTTCTGGAACTGGTGGGTAGGAGCTGCAGCACGCTTTAATGTGGTGGCACAGGGGCCCTCTGAGACCCCCTGGCCTGAGGTTGGCACCCTCGGCTGGCCTGGGAGGCTTCGGTCATAGCCCTTGGCTGGAGTGGTGGTGGGGTGTGGCTTGGCCTGGGTCTTCAGGGGAGTGGGCATGTTCCACCAGGGACCTGTGAGCAAGCTGCCGTGGTCTAGAGGGTTGTGGGTAGCATGGACACATGCTGGCCCCTCCTCCCAGAAGGGCCCTCTTCCTTGTGGCCCAGCACCTGTGTGGGGAAAGCCAGCCTCCCACTGTCCCTCCTCTCCTTCTCCAGGCTTTGCAGATACCCCTGGAGGACCCATCCTTATATCCCTTTGGAGTCTCAGCCCCCTCCCGTGTGCCCTCTGCTCTGGTCAAAAGATGCTCCCATGCTGCCCCTGGCCACAGGGCTTTCAGGCTCACCTCTGGACAGCTGGCCCAGTGTGAGAGGGTGGCAGCCACAAGTGCCCCTCTGGGAGCCCCGAGTAGATGCTGGGGGGGCGGGGGACCAGTGCCTGAAGATTCAGATGTCGGGGGGCAGGGGACAGGGCTCCCAAGCCACCTCCTCACCTGCTCCATCCTTCCATTCCTGGCTGGTGGCCCACTCTGGCCAGCCTGCAGGTTGGAGGCCTGGCTCTATCTCCTGCCAAGACCCTCCTCGGCTGGCCTCCTCCCCCTCCCTCAGTCTGGGGGGACCTCTAGACCCCCCAGCGCCAGCCTTTGAGGACGGCTCCTGCTTGGACACAGCAGCAGCCTCCTCTTCTCCATGGCAGACCAGCCCCACGACTGGGTGCTTGGGTCCGAGTCCTCGCTGGCCAGCCTCTTGGTGGAAAGCATGAGGCGTTTCTTGCAGGAAGGACCCAGAGCCAGTGCCTCAGAAACCAGATGATTGCAGCCCTCAGTGCCCCTGGCTTTCGTTCTACAGAAACCTATGGGGACACTGCTGGTGACCTCCCAGAGCCAAGCCAGGGAGCACGGGTGGGTACTGACCCATTGCAGTGGGCTTCGGGGGAAGCTGGGACCTGTGCCCCCTCCCTGTCCCCACTGAGACAGCCCCCAAGGGAGTGACAAGTCAGGACTGGAACCCAGCAGTGCCCACCGGTGGCTTTCATGGGACGCGGAAAGGGGACTGAGGGTTGGATTTCTCTGAGCGGCGGCAGCCTTCCCATAGCGGAAGCCCTAGTGTAATACACACCCATCTCATCCACGTAGTAAAAGTGAACTTAAAAATTAAATCAAATGAATGATTTAAAAAAATGTGTGTGTTTAAGAAACGGTTGAACTGCCCCAGTGTGTGTCCTGCATCTATGGGGTCAGATGAGCTGCGAGGCCACTGCCTGGGCAAGCGTCCCCCTGGAAACCCCACCCTGTGTGTCATCACCACAGCTGCGAACAGTTCTCATGACAATGGCGATTTTAAGAAAAGAGCATATAAACAGCACGCAAGCCCACTTTCCCCTCCGGAGCCCCAGGAGACAGTGGGGGTGGGAGGGAGGAGGCCGGGACCTCCGCTGCAGGTGGGGCCACCCCAGCTCCCCCAGGGCTGCGCCCTCCTGTGGGCCGGGCTCTCAGCTTGCCGCTGCAGAGGAAGATCAAGGTCTGAGGTCTGGGGCCTGCCCTTCTCACCACGGCTGTGGGTCTTGCTTGGATGAGGGGTGGTCCTAGAATCCCAGGGTGTGTCCCATGGCTCTCTGGACCCCGTTGGGCAGCTGACAGTTCACAGACACAGATCTGGCCCCAACATGGGGACCTGCAGTGGCAAAAAGAGACAAGCAGACATCGTGACTCACATTGGTGGACGTGTGTGTCCTAGGGGACCCGAACTGCCCCTTGGGGTGCCCGGCAGGGAGGGGCCCCTCTGCTGGGGAGGAGGCATGTTTGGTAATGTCCACGCTGAGCCATGCTCAGGTCCACACATGGACCTCAGGTACAGGCCCTGGAGAGATGCCTGCTCCCCAGGACCCAGAGACCCACTCACCTCTCCCCAAACCCACAGCCCTCTCCTGGGGCAGTCCTAGCTACTTCCCCAGGCTCCAGGGAACTCTCACCATCTCCCCACCTTCCCCTGTCCAGGGAGAGATGGGAAAGTCAGAACCCAGGACACAGTCTCCAGTAAGGTGGAGACATCAGAAATCTGCAGGAGTGGAAGGAAATACATGGAAAATATTTTTATGAGGCGTGAGTTCTGCATGCCTGTCATCTGGGTTCACAGACACATGCTCACCACAGAGAAGCACACAGACCTGGAATTCCCAGAAGAGCAGCTGATCAAGGTCAGGGCCTCTTACCTCTTAGGCGGCCCTGGTAAGGCATTGAGGGGCAGTCACCATATGGAGCCTCTGAGGTCGGGAGATGATGCGGAATCCTTTGCAGAAAAGCAATCACGCTTCTCCTTAACAAAGAGCAGCAAAGAAACGGGGGACTCCTGGGAAGCCAGTTAGAGCTGTATTCGTTACCTACTGCTGTGTAACAAGTGAGTCCAAGCAGAGGCTGAAAACAACAAACATCCTTTCTGTCGAGTCAGGACTCCAGGAGCTGGGTGGTTCTGGCACAGAGCCTCTCAGGAGGCTGCAGTCAGCACATCAGTGGAGGTTGTCTGGAGGCTGCGTGGGCTTGGAGTACCCACTTCCAAGGCGGCTGGCTCACGTGGGCGTGAACTAGTCACGGAAGCAGAAGTGAGTCATTAAGAACAGCCTACCCTCAAGGCCGGGGGGCGGGGGTGGGTGGGAGTAGGTGAGGCTCCACCTTCGGAAAGGAGGAATGTCACAGACTCTAGGGACAGGTTTTAAAACCACCTCAGACACTCTGCCTTGATGACCCTGTGAGTTCTGGACACAGTGGGTGCTGGCTCGGTGCCTGGGGGCGGCAGTGGGCCCCCACCATGAAACAGGGTGTCCAGCAAGGCAGGCAAGACGGAAGCACAGACAGATGCCTGCCCCAGCGGGGCCTCCCTCCAGCCCCTCACGCATCCTCGCCGGGCAAGCTCAGGTGTGGCTGAGTAGGAGGGAAGGTGGCAAGAGTCGGTACAAACTGCAGCTGTTTCCCTTTCTGCTGAGGAAAAATAATTGTGCTATTTGGCAGTTGTATTAGTTTTCGCGACTGCTTGTAACCTGTGCAACAAACTAGGGGCCTTGAAACCACAGAGGTGTCTCCTTTCAGTGGGAAGTCAGGTGTTGCCAGGCCACCTCCCTCAGGACTGGAGGGGAGGGGAGGGCCAGGATCGGCCCTCCCAGCTTCAGCTGGCGGGGAAGGCAGTCTCTCCGCCCCCTTCGGGGGCCACTTACGAATGGCACCGCTTCTTTTCAACAGATGGGGGCCCACAGAGCCTGTGTGTGGGCCTCCCTCCAGTTGTGAGATGGATGCATCCCCAGCGCTCAGCATGTCAGACTCCTCAGGAGGGGTCAGGTCCTTCCTGCAGCACGAGATGGGTGCGTGCAGGCCAGCAGCGGGGGGAGGACCCGGCGTGGGGACGATGCCCACGGCAGAAGCCGACCTGGTCTCTTCTCTCCTGAGTAAAGCTTGCCCTGTCTGTGCTCGGCTGCCTCGCGCTCTCCTTGGCGACCTGGATGTCAGAATGCCAGGAACGAAGTGTTTGGACTTCTGTCCCCCTCAGGCGGCTCGCGCTGTGATAAGCAGTGCCAGCCTCCACGCGGTGGAGGCCTCCCCAGGGATTGGGAACTTGAGCCCGGGCTCTGCCGGACACCGGCTATCCTTGGCTTGTGGATGCAGCACACGTGTCTCTGCCTCTCGCTCTGTGTGTCTGTCTCTGTCCCTATGGGACACCAGTCACTGGATTTGGGATCCCCACTCCAACAAGACCTCATTATTTAACTAACTATACCTGCAACAACCCTAGTTCCAAATAAGGGCACATTCTGAGGTCCTGGGACTTGTGATGTCACCACATCTCTGGAGGATACAAGTCAATCCCAGGCAGCAGTTGTAGGTACATAATTTCTAACTTGAAAACATCCATGCACTGATTTGTGGATTCAACATGAGTTTAGTGAGTGCTTACTACATCTGTGTGTCTCACTCCAGAGAACAGCGATGGATCTGAACACCCAGGCCCTGCCCTGTGAGAAACTGCATGTTAGTCAATAAAACCTTATGTTACATGTGGTAGTTTATGATTTTTTAAAGCACGTTAAAATGTTTTTAACCTTCACAAGGTCCACTATGAGGAAAACAGAGTAGGCGCTATCTTACGACATTAACATTTTTTCTGGTTACAAACATAATACGTGTTCACTGCATACTACAAAGTGTAAAGACAAAAATCTCGATCCACCAGGCGCCTTCCCCTGGGGAGGACTTACCCCTCAAGAGGTGCTGAAGTGAGCCCGCGTTCAGACCTGAGACGCGCACAGTGACGTGTTCGCGCTTCTCCTACGTCCTCACAAACATCACTTCAAGCGTCGGACAATCATCTATTTCATGGGTGTACTAGGATTTCTGAGAAAACTTCCCCAACTTTTTGGTTTCAGGGACCTCTTATAATCCTAAAATTTATGGAGGACCCCCAAAGAGCTCTGTTTATGTGGGCTATTCGGGTTGACAGGGACCACACTGGGAATCAAAACCCAGAAATTAAAAAAACAGTAATTCAGGGAATTCCCTGGTGGTCCAGTGGTAAGGACTCCGCACTTTCACTGCTGAGGGCGCAGGTTCGATCCCTGGTCAGGGAACTAAGATCCCGCAAGCCGTGTGGCGCGACCCAAAATTAAAACAAACAAACAAAAAACCCGCCAGTAATTCGGGGACTTCCCTGGTGGTCCAGTGGTTAACACTCTGTGCCCCCAATGCAGGGGGCCCGGGTTTTGACCCCCGGTCAGGGAACTGGATCCTGCATGCTGCAACTAAAGATCCCGCACGGTGCAACTAAGACCCGGCGCGGCCAAATACATATTTTAAAAAATCAGTAATTCAGGGGCTTTCCTGGCGACGCAGTGGTTAAGAATCTGCCTGCCAATGCAGGGGACACGGGTTCGAGCCCTTGTCTGGGAAGATCCCACGTGCCGCGGAGCAACCAAGTCCGTGCACCACAACTACTGAGCCTGTGCGCCTAGAGCCCGTGCTCCGCAACAAGAGAAGCCATGACAATGAGTAGCCCCCGCTCTCCGCACCTAGAGAAAAGCCCGCGCGTAGCAATGAAGACCCAACTCAGCCAAAAATAAATAAATAAAATAAATATATTTTTAAAAAACAGTAATTCACTAAAAAATGATACACTCATTACGTTAACATTTTAAAAAGAAAAAGTGACGTTTTCCTTAAAAAAGAAAAGAATTAGTGAGAATGGTCGAAGCATATGAGAAAAAAAAATCTAGCCTCACACAGATATACGATTGGAAAAAGAAACTATTTCAATAGCTTTGTCTTTAATACTAAACCAAAGCTACATGAGGGGTAGTTTCTTAAAGGTTGGCTGCACTGTGAATCTGAAACCATATCAATAAACCTTTCATACTCTTACACGGGTTGAATGGTCTGTCCTGAGCTTAAACACACCTTTGACCCATGCACGATTCTGTAATTCCCAGTGCGTGTGCCACCCTCCCCCAGGCAGGAGGTCCTGGACCTCCGGGCCCCGCAGAGTGGAGGAGGGGTGGGACGGGTTATTGCTGGGTGAGCCGGGCCTGCCTTCGTCCTGCTTCCTGTCTGGTCAGGGGCTGCGTGTGGTGGAGCCGAAGTGGAGGGTGGGGCATGACAACTCCACAGCGTCCTTGGGCCCGTGATGACACTCAGTCTCTCCTGGTTTACTCTCCTCTGTAGTAAACCAAGAGTGGAAGCTCCCCTCCCCTTGGGAGCACAGGGGAGAAATCACCACCCCAGACCCCAGGAGGAACTAATCCATCCTGTCAGCCAAGCAGAGGCCAATGCTTCGGAGACAGAAAAGGTGAGTGCAGGTTCAAACGCCAGGCCTGAGGCCCTGTGGCAGAAGTGCGTGGAGGCCACGCAGCAGTGGAAACTCAGACTGGGGAGTCTGGGGTGCCCACAGACTCCAGGGCCAGTGGCCACAGCTCACCCCAACCGTGCAGCAGCAGGACCTGGCCTGGTCTGCCTCCTGCATCCTCTGAGCTTTCTCCCTTTAACATTTTTTTTAATTAATTAATTTTTAAAATTTATTTTATCTTTGGCTGTGTTGGGTCTTCGTTGTTGCACGCAGGCTTTCTCTAGTTGCGGCGAGCGGGGCTACTCTTCCTTGCGGCGCGTGGGCTTCTCATTGCGGTGGCTTCTCTTGTTGCGGAGCACAGGCTCTAGGTGCATGGGCTTCGGTAGCTGGGCTCAGTAGTTGTGGCTCGCAGGCTCTAGAGAGCAGGCTCAGCAGCTGTGGCACACGGGCTTAGTTGCTCCATGGCACGTGGGATCTTCCCGGACCAGGGCTCAAACCCGTGTCCTCTGCGTTGGCAGGTGTATTCTTAACCACTGCGCCACCAGGGAAGCCCTCTCCCTCTGACTTTATGGGCATTTACTTCCGGAATGTGAGGACAGGGAAATTCAAATAAATGATATGCACAGACCAGACACACCTGCTGTTGTATTTACCAGATGATAAAACAGCTGCAGTGACATAGGCTCAATAGCTTAATCTTTAAAAACAGTGACTTCTTCATCACTTGCTTGAGTACACTCTATATTATTGAAAACAGAATGAAAGCGTAACTCTCCCAATTATAACATCACTGAAATGAAGTGTGCTTGAAACTTCCCAGTCTGGGAAATGGCCTTCAGTGGTCTTCCTACCTAAGTATGAACACAGGTTCACGGCTTGGTCCTAAAGAAAGTATTTGTTTTCTGCCTTCTCTGTCTCCTGAGAGGAAGCACCCGCAGACCCCGCAGCCTTTCACTGGGCACCCGAGTCTCCCGCAGCTGAAAGCAGCCAGAGCAGTGACAGCACACACGAGGAGACTTCGCACATGCCTTCCCTGGTCTGAGAACAACCAGCCTCAGCCACTCTCTGGGTCCCCCTGACTGCCCGGTGCAGGTGGGGAGACAGCACAGGGAGGTGCGGGGATGTGGCCAACCCCACCACGGCTGCAGCGCTTCCTCCAGGAGTCCTGGGGCAGGAACAGGATGCCTCACAAGTGCCCCGGCCTGGGCAGGGCAGGTGACCTCATTCACCACCCCCTGGGCCCCCACTGCACCTTTCAATCAAACAGCAAGGCCTGTTTGTACTAGCTCCCAAGGCAAAGGAACTCCAGGAAAGCTGAGTGATGCTAACCTTCTCACGTTCTGGAAAACCCAGGGACTTTGCACTCCAGCCATTAAAAAAGAGTTTTCAGGGCGTTCCTAACCCTGCATCAGGGTGTCTTTTAATGCCTCTGTGATAGCGCAGGAATTGAATTTTAACTTCAGTTAACGTAAATTGAAATGAGCACACGTGGCCAGTGACTACAGCACAGGAGAGCACGGCTGGGGGTCGACACAGGAACACTGTGGGGGGCCGCGCGGATCCAGAAGTGCGGATGTTCAAAGCCGTTTTTAACGCTTGCTACAAAAATAAACCATGATAATCACAGGATTCGGACTGTACGACTCCCAGGGCAGCCCTCCCGCCTGCCTCTGGGGAGACCCTTTGCACACGCGGTCAGGTCACTCACCTTTCTCGCCAAACCTAAGCGCGTCCCCCTACGCACCCTCTCCCCGGGAAGTCCGCGCCGAGCGGGTGTGTCAGCCAGTCCCAGCAGGTGAGCCAGCGGGAGGGGCGGGGCGGGGCGGGGCGCGGAGCAGCCGCCCAGCTAAGGGGCCGAAGCACCCACCTCCGGCCCCGCCCCCGCCCGCGCGCACGCGCGTCGGGCCCAGCCGGGCCTTATTTCTCGGCACCTCCCGCTTCCCGGCCGAGCGCCAAATAAATATCCGGGCTCGCCCTTCCCCGTGCGTGCGCGGCCCCGCCGCCTGCGTCACTAGGAAGCGCGCGCCCGGGCCGCCGCCGCCGCCGCCGCCGCCGAATCCCCAACAAGGAGCGGAGCCCGCGGCCGCCGCCGCCGCCGCCGCCGCCGCCGCCGCCCACCCGCTGGCGCCCGCGCAGGCCCGGCCGCGGCCCAGGTAAGCGCCCGCCGCCCCCCCCGCGGCGAGGCCTCTCGCTCCGCCGCGCGCCGCCGTCCAGTCAGGGGTCCCTGCGGAGCGTCAGGACGTTACGGCGGGGGGAGGGGAGCGGGGGAGGGGCGGCGGCGCGCGGCGGGCGTCACGGGCGTCACGGGCCCGCGTCAGGCGCGTCGGCGGCGGCGCGGCCTCCATCTTGCCGGAAGGCAGCGGGCCGCGGGCGGCGGGCGGCGGGCGGCGGGCGCCGGGGAGGGCCCTGGGTGGGGATGCTTGGAGAGGGCCGCGTGGTTACCCTCCCTTCCCGTGGGACAGCGTGAATTCTCCCCTTCCCTGGGGGCCGCGTGGATAATACCCCCTTCCCGTGGGGGCCGCGCGGATGCCCCTCTCCCTTGGGGGCCTTGTGGATACACCCCCTCTCGTGTGGGCCTGGTGAATGCCCCCCCCCCCCACTTTCCCGTGGGGGCCGCGTGCGTGCAACCCTTTGGTGAGACCCGTATCTGCTTGAACCCCGTGGTAGGAACCAATCAATATGGGTCCATTGCCAGTAATGACCTGTTACATATTTGTTTAACTTTATAGTTCATGTAGTCGAGCGATACTTCCAGTGAATCAACGTTTTCTTTCTTTGCTAACACTGCAAATACAGTTTCAGTTACATCAGTCTTTTTTTAACTTACAAAAATCTGTGCATAACTGAAGTATATAACTTGATGAGTTAAGTGTGCACCCATAAAACCACAAGCTATGCCATTAACCTGTCAATCACCTCCAGAAGTTTATTCCCGCCCTCATTAGTTGGTGATAAGAACGCTTAACTAGCAAAATTTTAAGTATACAGTACGATATTGTTAACCATGGGCACCATGCTGTACCTTAGACCTCTAGGACTTCGTCATTTCGCATAACTGAAGCTTTGTACTTTTTGATGTGTCCCATTCCCCCTCCACCAGCTGCTGGCAACCACCATTCCACTGTCTGCTTCTCTGCGTTTGACTCTTATAGATTCCTCATGTAAGTGGTAGCATGTAGTATTTTGTCCTGTGTCTGGCTTATTTCCCTTAGAACGATGCTCTCTACGTTCATACACGTTGTCACAAATGGCAGAATTTCCTTTTTTTTTTTTTAAGGCTAAGTTATATTTCATTGTATGCGTATACCAAATTTTTATTCATTCATCTGTCCGTGGGCATTTAGGTTGCTTCCACATCTTGGCTATTGTAAATAACGCTGCAGTGAACATGGGGTGCAGGTGTCTCTTGGGTATCCTGATTTGTTTTCCTTCCGATACACACCCAGAAGTGGGGTTGCTGAACATATGGTAGTTCTATTTTTAGTCTTTTGAGGAACCTGGGTACTGTTTTCATAGTGGCTGCACCAATTTACATTCCCACCAACAGTGTACAACAGTGTAGGTCCGTCCGTTTAGGGTAAAACCAAATGGATTAAATAAATTCCAAATGTAACAAGATAAATTAAGAAGACTTCAAAAATTGTTTCTTTGTAGGAAGTATAAAACTTTGGGAAGACATACTGGACGGGGGGCAGGGATTTGTACATATACATCATACACTTAAGAGCCGGGTGCATCCTGGCTGGGTGTGACGCAGGGTGTGGTCGAGACTGGTCAGCTAGTGCATTGCGCCCCCCCTCGCCCCCCAGGAGGGCAGGGCCAGGAAGCCCAGATTCTCAAGGAAATGCAGGACTAGAGGGACCACCTCCAGGGAAGAATTCTTGTGACATTTTTCAAGAGAAACGGGAAATCTGGATTTTTAAACTGTGAACCCTATAAAATTTGAAAAAGCTGGCAACTAATTAAAAATTTTGAAACACAGTGAGAATCAAAGAAATTGCTGGGACTTCCCTGGTGGTCCAGTGGGTAAGACTCTGCGCTCCCAATGCAGGGGGCCTGGGTTCGGTCCCTGGTCAGGGAACTAGATCCCGCATGAATGCTGCAACTAAGAGTTTGCATGCCACAACTAAAGATACCGCATGCTGCAATGAAGATCCAGCGTGCCGCGACTAAGACTCTGCGCAAAGATAAATAAATAAATATTTTTTTTAAAAAAGTTGTGTCCGTGGGCCACTGCTTTGTGACCTCTGCTATGTTTCTAGTGGTATTTTTATCAAAGGAAAATATTTGTGATTATTTGGAAGACACGGAAAGTCAGATCTGAATCCAATGTACTGACTGCACACTCACATTTTTGTCCTGTTTTTGTATATTTATGCCCAAGAATGCTACTTTAGAAATACTTCCTCCTATCTTCTTTACCTCAAGGTTAATTGGGAAAGAAGAATTTTGAAAACTTGATATTGGATAGGCAGGAATTCCGGTTCGTGTGTTCCCACTGCTTAGCGCTCTGTGCGGTTTTGAGATGTGGGTTCCCACCCCTTAGCACTCTGTGCGGTTTTGATATGTGGGTGAGGACAGCCGCCCATAGGGTGGGTCCCTGCCTTTCTGCAGCTTTGAGCTCAAGTGTGGCTTTCTGGCCCCCTTGGAGTCCACCCGGTGAAAGCAGCGGTACCTCGGTGAGAGCCAAGCACCACGGAGCAACGTTACTTTAAGGGCGATTTTAAAGTGGTCTTTTTTTTTGGCCAGTGTGTGGCTTGCGGGCTCTTAGTTCCCCAACCAGGGATTGAACCCGTGCCCCCCTGCAGTGGAACCGCGGAGTCTTAACTGCTGGACCGCCAGGGAAGCCCCCCTACATGTAGCTTTTTGAGGAACTGCCAGACTGATTTGCACAGCGGCTTCAGCATTTTGCTTGTCGGCTAATGGTGCACAGTGTTTCCAGTTTCCCCACATCCTGACCGCGTGTACTTCCCGTTTGTTTGTTTATAATAACCATCCTGATGGGTGAGAAGTGGTATCTCCTTGTGGTTTTTGTGTACATTTCCCTAGTGATTAGGGATGTTGGGCATCTTTTCAATGGCTTACAGGTTATTTGCTTATTTCCTTTGGAGAAATGTCTTCTCTGAGTCCTTTGCCCATGGTTTAAGTTGTTTTGTTCTTGTTGAGCTGTATCCTGGATGTGAATCCCTTGGCAGACACATGCTTTGCAGGCACTTTCTTCCAGTGTGTAGGTTGTCGTTTCAGTCTCCTGAGAGTGTCCTTTGATGCACAATAGTTTTTAATTTTAACAGTCTAATTTATCTGTTTTTTCTTTTGTTGCCTGTGCTTTTGGTGTCATATTCAAGAAATCATTGCCAGGGAACTCCCTGATGGTCCAGTGGTTAGGACTCTGCGCTCTCACTGCCGAGGACCTGGGTTCCATCCCTGGGCAGGAAACTAAAATCCCACAAGCTGTGCTGGTACAGCCAAAAAAAAAAAAAAAGAAAGAAAAGAAAAAGAAATCTTTGCTAAATCCAGTGTCAGGAAGATTTTCCCCTGTGTTTTCTTCTAAGGGTTTTACAGTATTTGCTCTTATGTTTGGATCTTTGATCCGTTTTACGTTAATTTTTGTCTGTGGTGTAAGGGTCCAGCCTCATCCTTTTGCCTGCCGATGTCCAGTTGTCCCAGCTCCACATACAGATGAGACTGTCCCCATTCCCCATTGAATGGTCTTGGCACCCTTGTCAAAAATCAGTTGACCATATATGCCAGGATACAGTAGCATTTTTTTTTGGCCAATTTAATTTTTTAAAAAGATTCGCAAATGGTAAACTTTTATGGTTGTTTGGTGTACAGTTCTATGAGTTTAACACCTGTATAGATTCATCGTGTGGCTGCCCCCATGATCGGAATACAGAACAATCCCATCACCCCCAGAATCTCCCTTGTGTTGTCCTTTTATGCCTCATCCTCCTCCCCCAGCCCCTGGCACCGGTGATTTGTTCTCTTATCACTAGAGTTTCGTCTTTTCCAAAATGTCATGTAAGTGGACTCATACAGCCTACAGGCCCACCTTGTTTTATTGGGCTTTCACTTTTTGTTCTTAGCAGATACTGTATTTTTTACAAATTGAAGGTTCGTGACAACCTTGCATCGCGCAAGTCTATCAGCGCCATTTTTCCAACAACATTTGTTCACTTTGGGTCTCTGCGCCACATTTTGGTAATGCTCGGAATTTTTGAAACTCTTGCGTTATTAATATGTTTGTTACAGTGATCTGTGATCGTGATCTTTGATGTTACTACTAAGACTGAGGGCTCAGATGGTGGTTAGTATTTTTTAGCAATAAATTATTTTTTTATTAAGGTATGTATGTCATTTTTAGGTATAATGCTATTGTACACATAATAGACTATAATATAGTGTAAATATAACTTTTATATGCACTGAGAAATGAAAAACGTCACGTGCCTCACTTTATTGTGACATTTACTTTATTGTGGTGGCTGATACCTCCAGGGTCTGCGTGTGTAACCCACTCAGCATGATTCTCTGGAGACCCATCCAGGTTGTTGCACATATCAAGTAGCTTATTTATTTATTTATTTTTATTGCTGAGTACTTAGTATTCTTTTGTAAGGTTTGTTTCTCTTTTCATCTACTGAAGGTCATTTAAGTCGTTTCCGGTTTCTGACAGTTATGAATAAAGCTGTCATAAAACTGTGTGTACGGGTTTTTAAAGAAGCCCAAGTCTTCATTTCTGTGGGGCAGATACTTAGGAGTGGGGTTGCTGGGTCATGTAATAAGAGTACATGCAACCTTTTGAGAAATGTCCAGACCCTTTTCAGAGTGGCTGCACCAGGCAGCCGTGTGTGAGAGTTCCAGCGGCTGCACATCCTCACGGTCTTTGTACCGTCGGCTTTTTGTTGGTGCTTTTTAAGGTGTTCTAATAGGTATGGTAGTATCGTTATGGTTTTAGTTTGCATTTTCCTGTGGGTTAATGATGTCGAGCATCTTTCTATGTGTTTACTGTTTTTTCTTTTAATATTTATTTATTTGGCTGCACTGGGTCTTCGTTGCGGCATGTGGGCTCCTTTAGTTGTGGCATGCGGGATCAAACCCGGGCCCCCTGCACTGGGAGTGCACAGTCTTAACCACTGGACCACCAGGGAAGTCCCTCTGTGTGCTTATTTGGACTTCTCTTTTGGTGAAGTGTCTGTTCAAACCTTCTGCCTACTTTTATTTATTTATTTTAAAAAAATTTATTTATTTGGCTGCATCGGGTCTTAGTTGCGTCGTGCAGGCTTAGTTGCTCTGTGGCATGTGGGATCCTAAGTTCCCTGACCAGGGCTCGAGCCCGCGTCCCCTGCGTTGGAAGGCGGATTCTTAACCACTGGACCACCAGGGAAGGCCCCACTTCTGCCTGCTTTTAAATTGTGTTCTTGTTGTTGAGTTCTTTCTATATTCTGCACGCAAGTTCTTTGTCAGACATGCGATTTGCAAGCATTTTCTTCCACCTGTAGCTTGTCTTTGCATTTTCCACTATATTCTCTATTTGCTGTATCGTAATATACATAGTTCATTTGGGGGCAGGTTTATGTTCACAGCACAGTTGAACAAGAGCCCCCAGAGTTCCCATGTACCCCCTTCCCAGCCTCCCTCAGCACTAACATCTTCACCAGAGTAGTATGTTTGTTACAATCACAAACCCCAGTTGACCCATCATCAACCAGAGTCTATAGTTTACATTGGGGTTCACTTTTGGTGTTGTACAGTGCATGTTTTATTTTTATATTTTTAAATTAAGACTGAAGTTTTCAGAGCGCTTTCAGGTTTACAACAAAACTGAGAAAGAGTTCTAGAGACTTCCCATGTACTCCCTGCCCCCACACGTGCATGGCTTCCCCTATTAATGAAATCACTCAACAGAAGGGTATGTTTTTTAATGAAGGATGAACCTACATTGACACATCAGAACCGTCCAAAGTCCATAGTTTACCTTGGGGCGCCCTCTTGGTGTTGCACATCCCGTGGGTTTGGACAAATGCGTGATGCTGAATACCCACCATGACAGTATCACACAGTAGTTTCGCTGCCCTAAACACCTGCTGTGCTCTGCCTGTTCATCCTCCTGCTCCCCCCACCCTGCAACCTCTGGTCTCTTCAGGCTGGCTTCTGTCACTTCACAGTGTGCATTTAAGGGTCTGCCATGTCTTTTTTTTTTTAATAAATAAATAAATTTATTTATTTATGGCTGCGTTGGGTCTTTGTTGCTGCGCGTGGGCGAGCAACGCCCACGAGCAGGGGCTACTCTTCGTTGCGGTGCGGTGGCTTCTCTTGTTGCGGAGCACGGGCTCTAGGCATGCGGGCTTCAGTAGTTGTGGCACGTGAGCTCAGTAGTTGTGGCACGTGGGCTCAGTAGTTGTGGCTTGTGGGCTCTAGAGCACAGGCTCCATAGTTGTGGCGCACGGGCTTAGCTGCTCCATGGCATGTGGGATCTTCCCGGACCAGGGCTCGAACCCGTGTCCCCTGCATTGGCAGGCGGATTCTT
Organism: Physeter macrocephalus; assembly: GCF_002837175.3. Lineage (NCBI taxonomy): Eukaryota > Metazoa > Chordata > Mammalia > Artiodactyla > Physeteridae > Physeter > Physeter macrocephalus. The sequence goes on from NC_041227.1 coordinate 539,706, forward strand.
AACCACTGTGCCACCAGGGAAGTGCCCGCCGTGTCTTTTTGTGGCTTCGTACCTCACTTCTTTTGTCTCTGGATGACCTTCCAGAGGTCATTACATGGAATACCCAGCTTGCTCACCCATTCACATTTTGAAGGACTTGATTTTTCTGTCTGCTTAGAACAGTGTTCTCCCCCTTCAGAGGGATATAGAAACGGGACCACCATGTAGGCCCTGGCACCATCCCCTTTGAAGCTGTAGATGGTCTATGTTTGCGCACATTGAGTCCCACCAGCAGTGTTGAATGTTTGCTTTCAGCTGTCAGACATGCCTAAAGAACTGAAGGGAACAATCATTTATTGTGTTTATCCAGATATTTACCATTTTGGTTGCCTTCCTTCACTCCTGAAGTTCCAGGCTTCCCTCTGCTGTACTTTCCTTCTGTCTGAAGTACTGCATTAGGTCTGATTGTGGCCAGTTCTCTTAATTTTCCTTTATCTGAAAATGTCTTTATTGTGCCTTCATTTCTAAAGGATCTTCTCACTGTTAGAATCCTGGGCCGAGGCTCTTTTCTTTCAGCATGTTAAGAATGTCCCTGCCTCGGGCTCTGTGGTTCTGAGGAAAGAGTCCCACAGGCCTTCAAATTGTTGTTCTCATGTGGAAATACATACCTTTTTATTTGCTGCTTTTGGAATGTTCTTAACACTGTCGTTAGTTTTCGGCAGTTTGATTACTTTCTGGGCGTAGATTTCTTTGAGTTTATCCTGTTTGAGGTTTGTTGAGCTCTTGAATGTATAAGTTTATATTTTTCACTACATTTGGGAAGTGTTCAGCTATTATTTTTTCAGAGTTTTTTTAGCATCACACTTTTTTCTTCTTTCCTTCTGGGACTCTGGTGATACAGATGGCCAACTTTTTATATTGTTCTGCATTCCCTGAAGCTCTGTTCATTTTGTTTTTCCATCTTCTTTCTGTTGTTCAGATTAGATAATTTGTACTGATCTATCTTTATTTTCACTGCTGTATCTCTTTCCTCTCTCATCTCCATTCTGATATTGAGCCCACCTGGTGGATTTTTAAAATTTCTGTTACATATTTTTTAATTTTCAAATTTCTGCTTGGCTGTGACTTCGGTTCCTGCAGCATCCCTTTCAAGGACGGCTGGCTCCACTTGTGAAGCAGGAGCGCCCGCAGCTCTGAGGTCACTGTGGATTCCAGTGGTCGCCTTGGATTGGGCTTCTCTCGTGTAATTTTTCCCTTGAGAATTGGTCAGACTTTCCTGGTTCTTTGTGCGTGAGATAATTCTGGATCATATTCTGGATACTTTGAATATTGTGTTGTAAGAGTCTGGCTCTTGTTAGAACCCCGTGGAGGATGGAGCGTTTTGCTGTAGCAGGAAATGGACCTGGGCTGCAGGTTCTGAGCCCCCTCTGTGGGTGGGCGCGGTCCTGAATCAGTTCAGCCTTCCAGCCTGTGCAGTGTTCTCTGGATCTGTCCCATAGGTGCCACCCAAGGCCAGTCTGAGGCTGGGCAGGTGTCGACCCTGGAGGTCGTCCTCGAAATCTTTGGTTTGCCATTTAGGGTCGGGTCCACACACGGACAGGTGAGGAGTGACCCAGGCCTTCGCACACAGCTGGGGGCAAGCCCTTTCTGCCTCCCTCCTCTCTGCAGTCTCCTGCATGCTCTCTGACCCCCAGAACCCCCTTCCTTGTGCTTTGGCTAAAAGCCAGGTCTCTTTCGTGTCCTCTGTGCTGCGATGCATCCGTACCTGGTCTGCTCTGAGCCAAGCGCCAGAGGATGGAGAGCGGGAGAGCAGTGGGCTGCCTCTGGGTCCCCGGAGTTTTCGGTGCCTGCCTGGCCGTGACTGTTACGGAGTTTAGAGTGCCTGGGGCTCGCTGGAGGGCAGAGCCAGCGAAGACAAAATAATGCCTGGGAGGGTCTCCCAGACCAGAGACAGGATTCGTCTCCGCGGGCTTTTCTTTTGTTTATTTTTGGGTCGTGCTGCGGCACGCGGGATCTTAGTTCCCTGACCAGGGATCGAACCCGTGCCTTCTGCAGTAGAAGCACAGAGTCTTAACCCCTGGACCGCCAGGGAAGTCCCTCCGTGGGCTTTCTGTGCACAGCCCTGAGTTCAGGGTGTGGGACCCACTTCCAGAGGCGTCTGCCCACATTCTGGTTCCTCCCCCATCCCCCGCAGGTGACCACTGGGCTTTCAGGCCTGTCATGGCTCCGAGGTTCTTCCAGGGCTTCCTCTCTCAGTGCTCACTCCATCCTTGCCAGAGCCCGAGACTCTGGAAGAGCCCTTCTCTTGCATCGCTTCTGTCAGAAGGTAGCGAGGTCCCCGTGCAGACCCTGTGCCCCCCTGTTGCCCTGCAGGCCCGGTGCCCTGGCGCCTCCTGTCCGCTGAGCCATGGCCACCCCCGACGTGAGCGTCCACATGGAGGAGGTGGTGGTGGTGACGACGCCCGACACGGCGGCGGATGGCAGTGGCGTGGAGGAGGTGAAGACCGTGCTGGTCACCACCAACCTGGCCCCGCACGGGTGAGGATGGGCACCCGGCCTGGGGGCAGGGGGCGCCAGGGGACGCCAGGGGACACGGAGCCGCCACCCGACCAGGAGCGAGTAACACCTCCCCGACTCTTCTCCCGACACCAAGGTCACAGCTTTGTGTCCCTAAGCGCATGGTAACTTCTCCTCTGACCAGAACACAGTAGGGCCAATTAGGAACTGGGCTTTCCAAGGGAAGCCGAGGAGCAACGCCTGTGGGGTCAGCAGCGCGGTGACGGGCAGCGCATGGCCCTGAGCCTGCCGCGCCGTGACCTCGGGCTGGACTGGAAAGTCGGGCCGAAATGGCAGCAGAGCGCGAGGCTGGCTGTCGTTGGGGGTGTTAATGTCTCCTCTCTCCTCCCCTCTGTTCCCAGGAGTGACCTGACGGAGGGTAACATGGAGACGGAAAACGCCGCGGCAGCTGCTGCAGCCGCGTTCACAGCGTCCTCGCAGCTCAAGGAGGCCGTGTTAGGTAGGGAGCCTGCCTTCTCGTGGCAGCGCCCGCAGGCAGCTCTGGAGGTGGCTTTTCCGAGGGGACAGTCCTCCCATCAGTAGGGGGCCAGTCAGAGGTTCCCGAGGCTCTCCTGTGGGCTCTTCTTCAGAGGTGGCGCCACAGAGGCCCTGGCTCCAGGGTCTCCAGGTGTGGCCTTGCCCTGTGGCTGGCGGGGAGAGCTTGGTTTTGCGGTTCTACTTAGTGAGTGGCAGTGAAGATGATTTATCACCTTTGGTCTTTTCCTGTTGCCTGACACTGAAGGCCTCAGAGCTCTTCCAAATGTTAAGAATAGGTTTTCTCTGGAATTGTGCCAGGTAAAGTTTGTTTCCTTCAGTGGCTCTTTACATCGGGCTGATGAGAAGTGTCCCCGCTCACCTTGGTCCTGTCTCAGTCCCTTCTAGATCTTAGTTTCTGGTTTCTAGGTCGGTAGTTAACGTTGTGCTTTTGCAGGAAGTGCTTTGGAGAAGTTGTAACTGATTTTCTATGTTGCCCCTTTCCCTGTTGACACACCTGGTGAGAAGTGAAGATGGCTGAAGAGGAGGAGAGCCTGGAGGCCGAGATCGTGTACCCCATCACCTGCGGGGACAGCAGAGCCAACCTGATCTGGAGGAAGTTTGTGTGCCCCGGCATCAATGTGAAGTGTGTTCAGGTGAGGGCTCTGACGCAGCCAGAGCGCAGGCCTGTGTGCCGGGCTGCAGGGAGGGCCCCGTACCGTAGCTGTGAAGCAAACAGAAGAAGACCCCTATGGCAGGGGCTGTGACCTGTGGGGGGCGGTTCAGAAGGCAGAAACCCTGTGCTTAGGAGAGCAGAGGAGAAGGAAGGAGCCTTCAGGGACAGACAGGATTGTCGCTGGGGCACACGGAGAGCCTCAGGGCCGAGATTCTCTGTTCCTGGAGCAAAGCTGTGGAGAGAGGGTGGGAAGGCAGCTCTGCTGACGTTGGGATTGGCAGTGACTCTGCTGGGCAGGTTGAACGAGAGGGATGCTTTGCAAAGACTCATTAGCAGCCACGAGTAAGATGGAGGGGAGAGGTCTGCTCTTTCTGCAGCATGGTAGTCTAGGTACCCAGACTCACCTTGTGCTGAAAACAGCCAAAAGTGCCACTTAAGATATTTTCGTAACGCATCTTCTGGATGCCTCCTTAAGCTGGCAAAAGAGGAGGAAATAGTCATGCCCAGGGCCTGAATAAAGGGGGATTATAGAGGGAGGCCAAGCACAAAGCCTGGCTTTTGTCTGAGAGCCTTTGCCTGACACTGGTTTTCTCGGCCTCATGGGGCTGGAGATGAGAAGGTGAAGCCCAGGGCTCCCAACTTGGGTGTGTTGTTGGGGGCAGAGATTGTCCCTGTGATGCTGCTACTTCCAGAGGTCTCTACCCTCAGTGTTGGGGGTTAGAGAGTACGCTAATCACATACTCCCCGTCCCCTCTATCCCCCAGGACATGGAAAACTCCTGTCTCATGTCTTAGCACCGGGTGGAAGAGAGAACCCTCTTGAGGATTCACATGTGGCTTGTATAGTGTGAACACCTTTAGCTAAGAGTTTAGTCGTAGGTTGTTCCTGGCTGGCAGCTCCCCAGGAATCTGACAAAAGCAAATGAAAAATCCTTTTTGGTAGAACTCATCTTTATCTCAGGTTTCAAGTAATTTTGACAGACAAAGTTCCAAGAAAAGGAGCAGCTCACAGTAAAGCAAAACAAAACACTGAGCACACAGGAAATAAAGCACCTGAATGAGTGCACACAGAAACCACAGATAGCAGAATCAGACCCACAAATGCTGCAGGTTGGAATTTTGAGACACAGTATATAAAATAATTATGTTTAATTTACTTCAAGAAATAAAAGAGGGCTTCCCTGGTGGCACAGTGGTTAAGAATCTGCCTGCCAATGCAGGGGACACAGGTTCGAGCCCTGGTCCGGGAAGATCCCACATGCCGCAGAGCAACTAAGCCCATGTGCTACAACTACTGAGCCTGTGTGTCACAACTACTGAAGCCCGCGCACCTAGAGCCCGTGCTCTGCAACAAGAGAAGCCACCCCGATAAGAAGCGCATGCACCACAACGAAGAGTAGCCCCTGCTCGCCGCAACTAGAGAAAGCCCATGCACAGCAATGAAGACCCCACACAGCCACAAAAAAAAATAAAAATAACAACAACAACAACAACAAGCTAGAGGGACTTCCCTGGTAGCACAGTGGATAAGACTCCCGATGCAGGGGGCCCGGGTTTGATCCCTGGTTGGGGAACTAGATCCCACATGCATGCTGCAACTAAGAGTTCTCATGCCACAGCTAAGGAGCCCATGAGCTGCAACTAAGGAGCCCACCTCCTGCAACTAAGACCCAGCGCAACCAAATAACTAACTAACTAACTATTTAAAAAGTGGATGGATTTTACAGCAGATTAGACACAGTTGAAGAGATAATTAGTGAAATGGAAGATAGAAGTGAAGAAGTTATCCAGACAATGATCCCCCAAAATGTCATGAGGGAAAATGGAAGCACAAGAAAGTCTAATGCATCTATCTGAATTCTGAGAGGAGAGAGCGTCTGAGAACTTTCATAACCAAGGAAAGATAGCAGCCCACAGTTCAAGAGACTTAACACATCCTAAACTGAATGAATAAGAAGAAACCAGCCACATTTCAAAATCTACATAGGTGCCAGCGCAGAGGACCTTCCACTGGCTCCTGGGACACTTTAGCATCAGAATAATGAATGATAGTTATGGATTATGATTCAAGTAAAAACAAGAATCTATGGGCCCATATTTATTGCAGTGTATTTCATGTTATTTATTTACATTGACACAAGGGAGAGGCTAAACTCTTACACCAACTAACAAATGTAGAAGGGGTGCTGGAGCCAGAGTGCCACAAGGGGGTGCTGAAACTAGTCAGGGGAAGCTGGATGAGGGACAGTTGGTCTCCAGGTCCCCCCATCATTGAGGTACTGCTTACGGAGGCAAAGCAGGAACGGCAGGGGGAAGCCTGCAGATCACTCCCTAAATGTGATGACGTTTGGGCATCAGTATCGGGACCAGCCTCCATCCTGGCCTCCTGATCGAATGGGCAGGGATTCTGTGGCATTCCCGACAAAAACCCATAACCCGACTCGACTCGGGAAAACGTCAAACAGACAAAAAATGAGGGACACAATTTTTGTCTACAAAAACACTGACCTGCATGCTTCACAGATGTTGAGGTCAGGAAGACACCATCGGGCCGAGGAGCTACTCTGGGTCAAGGAGGCAAGACACAGCGGTCAGCGCAGTGCAAAGTCAGGCCATGTCCTGCATCAGAGAAAAGTCGCCACAAAGGCCGTTATTGGGACAGTTTGTGAAATTGGAATATTGCCTCTGGATCAGATAATAATACATTAATGGTAGTTTCCTGATCTTGAGAACTGTGTGTGGTTACATAGGAACCTTGTTCTCAGGAAATAGGTGCGAAGGACTCAGGGTGGCTACCCTGCGAGCATTTAGAGATGGGCCTTGTGTGGAGAGCGAGCCTGGGGAAGGGGCCGCTGGGGCTCTGTACTGTACCTGCAGTTATTTTGTAAGGTTGAAATCACAGCAGAATTAAACATTAGAAGCAAAAGAGATGTCATAACGAGAGCAGTGGAGCAAGACCCCCATGGCAGCTGAGCTCTAAAGGCTCCCAGGGAGCCGGGGGACCGGCGCAGGGCGGGTCTCCTTGTGCCAGGAGAGGAAAGCTGCACACAGTGAAGTTGTCTTCAGAAATTAGGGGAAACAAAGACATTTTCAGGCAAAACTGTGTTTGCCACCAGCAAGTCGTAACTAAAGGTATTCTAAGAAATGACTTCAGGCAGAGGGAAAGTGGTTCCAGAGAGGAGCTTTTAGGTGGCCGGAGGCGTGGAGAGTGGAGGAGGTGGGCGAGTCTAAGGTGATGGGCTCTGCAGCGCTGGTGCGCGTCCTAGGAGGCTCCGCACGCTCTGTGGTGGGACGGCTGGAGGGCTGTGAGTGGGACCAGCTGGCCCACCTGACAGTGGGGCACACCTGCCCGACCAGCAGAGGAGAGCCTGGTCCCCCAGGGGGAGGCGGGGTGGGGGGCGCGCAAGGTGCCAGGGAGAGACAGGCCGGCAGGTGGTGCTGCGGTGTCCAGGTGCGGGCGGGGCCAGAGGCGATGGCCAGAGAGGGTGTCATGTGGTGGGGGCAGAGGCCGGGCCCAGTGTGGACTTCCTCCGACTCTGACTCTGCCTGTCTGCCCAGGCTCAGGCCTGGCTCCCGACCAGCTGACTGAGGGGATGAGTGGCTTCCTGGCTCAGAGAGGAAGAGCGCAGGGCTCAGGCAATTAGGACCGCTGCTTCCGTCAAGAGGGCTTCCCAGGCTGGTGGCGTTTGCCGCGACCAAGTGCGCTGGAGATACAGGCAGACCTTGAAGACGCTGCAGGTTCAGTTCCAGACCGCCTCAGTAAAGCCCATGTTGCAATAAGAAGAGTCATACACAGTTTGGTTTCCTTGCACATATAAAAATTATGTTTACACTAGACTGTACTCTGTTAATGGTGTCATAGCAGTATGTCTAAAAACGATGTACATACCTTAACTTAAAAATACTTTATTGCTAAAAAATGCTCGCCATCATCTGAGCTTTCGGAGTGGCAGTAGTAACATCAAAGATCACTGCTCACACGTCACCGTAACAACTACAGTAATAACGAAAAAGTTAGAAATATTGCGAGAATTACCAGAAAGTGTCACACAGACCTGAAGTGAGCAACTGCTGTTGAAAAACAGCGTCAATAGCCTTGCTCGAAACAGGGTTGTCATGAACCTCCAATTTGTAGAATATGACTATCTGTGGAGCGCTACAGAGCAAGCGTGGCTGAGTTGAGGTGCTTTTGCTTCAGTGGCGCATGGTAACCTGGGCCCAATCTGACACAGGCTGCAGGGTGCCCGAGAGGCAGCCGCCCGGGAAGGGGACGCCTGGGACGGCCGGCACCCTGGCCGGGGTCCAGCTGTGCATCCAGGCCACAGTTGGAGCTTTCGTTTCTGCCTCTGCTGAGACCAGTGACTTATCCATCCCCAGCCTGCTTGTGGTTTTTTTTTTTTTTTTAATAAAGCTGTGCACGGGCTTTCTCTATTTGCAGAGAGTGGGGGCTACTCTTCATTAAGGTGTGTGGGCTTCTCATTGCGGTGGCTTTTCTTGTTGCTGAGCACAGGCTCTAGAGGCATGGGCTTCAGTAGTTGTGGCACGTGGGCTCAGTAGTTGTGGCACGTGGGCTCAGTATTTGTGGCTCGCAGGCTGTAGAGTGCAGGTTCAGTAGTTGTTGTGCACTGACTTAGTTGCTCCATGGCACGTGGGATCTTCCCGGACCAGGGCTCGAACCCATGTCCCCTGCACTGGCAGGCGGATTCTTACCCTCTGTGCCACCAGGGAAGTCCTTTGTTTTCTAAGTAAATGCAGTTTTATGTTGGTTCTTTGGTTCCAGTAATTGCTGTTTAATAAGACTGAATAGGATACTTTACCTTCTCAGGCCACTGTTGGGGGAAAGTAGCAGCCCTGTGAGGAGGGGGGGCAGTTCCCTGACTTTGAAGTGGACATGTGCTCCTGGGCCGTGAAGGGTGCCGTTAGGGGCGGGCCAGGCCGGCTGAAGGGACGTTCACAGCTGACCCTGTGCCCTGTGTCTCCTGTTACTTGGTGTGATATATGTGTCCATTATTTATGGAATAAGTTACACGTAAGGAGGTTTGCCAGTTGCTGTCTGAAGGGAGGGAGGGAGAGAGCGCTGTGCCTTTCTGAGTGGTGTGGGGTCCTTGGGTCCCGGGCATTGGGTGTGTGGTTGGGGGGAAGCGCCAAGCACTTAGCTCCCTCCCCGCTGGGGTCAGTGTCTGACTACCCGCTGGGGCAGGAGGAGGCCAGCTCCCCGCTCCAGCCCCTGTGCACAAGGGTCAGGCTCGTCTCACGTGGTGGTTCTTTCCTGAATCCTGAATGTCAGGTTGAGAGCCGGCCCACGGCTCCACCACATCTGCCCTGCCGTCCACCCCCTTTCCCAGGCCAGCTCTGGGGGGCGGTGGTGTCAGGCAGGAGGGAAGGGCCGGGGGGAGGCTCTGTCCTGATTTTGCTCTGCTCTTCCCTCCGCAGTACGATGAGCATGTCATCAGCCCCAAGGAGTTTGTGCACCTGGCCGGCAAGTCTACCCTGAAGGACTGGAAGCGAGCCATCCGCATGAACGGCATCATGCTCAGGTGGGCGGGGCGCGGGGGCGGGGCCGGAGACAGGATGGGGCGGGGGACCGGCCGGAGGGACTGGGCAGGGATGGGCCGGTGACCCTATGTCGGCGAGCACTGTGGCCACTGCTTTCTCATTGGGTTTTGCGTTTTGAAGATGAGGGGCATTTTCTGCATGAGGATTGTGGACAGCGTCCCGGGGGCTGGGCCGCCCACACCCCTGCCAGCACGTGACCCTGTCAGACTTGCAGGGGTTTCTGTCTTGCTTTTTTTTTTTTTTTTTTTTTTAATTTATTTATTGTTTATGGCTGCATTGGGTCTTTGTTGTTGCATGCGGGCTTTCTCTAATTGCGGCAAGCCGGGGCTACTCTTCGTTGCGGTGTGCGTGCTTCTCACTGCTGTGGCTTCTCTTGTTGCGGAGCACGGGCTCTAGGAGTGGTGTGGGCTTCAGTAGTTGTGGAGCGTGGGCTCAGTAGTTGTGGCTCGCGGGCTCAATAGTTGTGGCTCGTAGGCTCTAGAGCGCAGGCTCAGCAGTTGTGGCGCACAGGCTTAGTTGCTCCGCGGCATGTGGGATCTTCCCGGACCAGGGCTCGAACCCGTGTCCCCTGCATTGGCAGGCGGATTCTTAACCACTGCGCCACCAGGGAAGCCCTTTCTGTCTTGGTTTGATCACCACCAGTCCCTTACCGAGGCACCTGTGACTGTGTCACCAGGAAGACACCGGCTGTGAAGCTGTCTGCACGTCAGGACAGTGGCCAGGCCAGCCTTCTTCCTCCTGAGGCAGCACCTACCCCCGTGTGCCTCCTGCCATCACCCCAGACTCGGGTCCCCATTGAGAGCCTGCACTTCTTTAAGCTGCTGTGCGTTAGTCTGTCCAGTTGTCCAGACATTGTCCTTTCTGGATGGCCAGTCTGCCGGCAAGGGTCCTGTCCGGACTGTGCTCACTGGCAGCATTGGTCTCCTCCAAGCTGGACTGTTCCTGTGACCTTGTGACAGTCGTGGCGTTGACAGTCGTGGAGTTGACGCTTTCAGGGGGTCTTGGCCTAGAGCCCCAACTTTCCTGTTTTTAGAGTCAGTCCTGCTGTCCTGTGCCCCATCGGCTTCCCTTGTCGGTGGCGGGGTCTTGGTGAGGCGTCCGCTCACCTTTCTCCCTGTACGCTTCATCTTCCCTTTGAAGTTAAGTAGGACTTGGTGGGAAGCTTCAGGCCGGCTCTTCGCTACTTCACACCGACATCAGGTCCTAGAATGTCGAGGGTCTGGAGTGTCCTGCTCAGGCTCTCCCGTAGGGCCCTGTGTGGTGCCCGTTCCACCAGCCGCCCTGGTGGGTGTGGCCTGTCACGGGTGGCCTTCTGAGCTCCTCCCTTCCACCTGTGAAGCGTGAAGGGTGATGCCGCTTCCAAGAAGGCTGAGCACAGACTAGGCTTTTGCGTTTATACCCCCAGGAACGTTAATGCCTAATTTCCACGTTTTAACATTTCCTGCTTTGGTGGTAACGGCTTGCCCCTCTGAACTGGCCCCTGCTGCATGTCTGTCCAGAGACAGCCGTGGTTTTTCATGGTGTCCAGAGTGGCGGGATCTGGTTGCTTTGTTGCCGAAGGGGCCCCTCTCCTTCCTTCCTGTGTTTATTCCCGGGGGAAGCGGCTTCCTGCTGTCCTGGGGCATGTCTGCTGCCCTGGGTGCCTGCAGCCCGCGGGAGCCCTGTCACTCTCCCTGGGGAGCCCCTTCCTCCCCCGGAGCAGCTTTGCGCCCTCCCATCAACCCAGCTCTTTCCTCTCTCAGCCCCACCTGCCGCCGGGCGTGGGTATCTTGGTGGTGCGGCTGTGACCGTTTCATTGGAAGAGCGCCGCCGGGAGGTGCCATCTGCTGCACTCCCTGGAGCCGGCGCGTTCACGCTCCCCAAGGCCGATGTGGGCGGCAGCCCCAGAGCCGTCCAGTCCTTCCGCGGCTTGAGGCAGGCCAGTCGAGATGTACCGAGCTGAAGTCCAGGACCTCTGGGAGAGGTCAGAGAGGAGGGCCTGGGGGGCGTCCCAGCAGGCAGGGTACATGTGGTGCCTTCCTGGTAAAACTGAGGCCGGGAGGTGACACAGCGAGAATCCAGAGGCGCTGGTGCTGTTGGTGCTTTTGGAGGGTCTTGCTCTTTGGGCCACGCACCAGGCAGGTGTGCCACCGTCAGCACCTCTTTTGGCCCTGAGTCCCCCCCGGGGCTGGCGGGCAGCAGAGCATCTCGGAGAGGCCCAGCCCCTCAGTGCTGACCGGCGTCTCTGGACAGCCACCTCCCTCGGAGCACCAGACACTGTGGTCGCCCTTCCTGTGGACAGAGCCACACGCAGGCGTCCCCACGCCAGCTGAGAGAGCTGTGCTGGGGTGTTGGAGAGGCCGGCCCAGGAGCCCCGGTGGAGCCTGGCTCCGCAGACACACCGCTCTGGGCCCGCCCTGGGGCAGGCGTTCCGCGGCTGACACCCCGCCCTCCTCTGCGCAGGAAGATCATGGACTCCGGGGAGCTGGACTTCTACCAGCATGACAGGGTCTGCTCCAACACCTGCCGCAGCACCAAGATCGACCTCTCGGGCGCCCGCGCCTCCCTGGGCAGCCCCACGCCTGCCGAGTACATCCCCCTCACGCCCGCCGCGGCCGACGGTACGTGCTGGGCCGCCCCTGCTGCCGGCCACAAGCGGGGCCTCCCTGTCCACTCAGCTGTCCCTTCCAGGCCCCAGGGCTCAGCAGCCGCCTCCTCCTTCCTCACCGGGCAAGTCTAGCTGAATTGCTCTTCCATCCACAGGGAAGACTGAAATACTTCCTCTTTTTAAGCCATTTTTATTATAAAATACAATGATTCACATGTAGAGGAAAGTATGAAGAATAACAGAGCAAACGTCCAGAGCCCACCCCCAGCTTTGACCAGTTCAGGGAGCGCCCCACACGCCTGGTGTGTTTATGATGTTCTGTGTTGGCATCTGTTGCTCTAACTGGTAGAAGGAGTTAACATTTCCTGGAATTCTTTCCAGATTTTTGAATACAGAGATTCTTTTTAAAACAAGTTAGCATGGAATCCGGTCCCAAGTTCCCTGTTCGTGTTGCCCATTGATAACTTGGTGGGGCCGCCTTTCCTGTGATGGGAATTGCACTGTCCCTAAGTTCTTGCTCCACAGGTCCGTCTGGGCCTGCCGCCGTGTGGCCAGGGACTGTCCTCGTGGCTGACCAGAGGTGGTTGGTCGAGGGGCCTTGTCCTGTACTTGCGAGGATGGAGAGGGAGGATCGGGGGCAACGTGAGGCCCTGGGGTTCACCCCGAATGAGTCCCTGCACCCTACCTGCACGGGCTGGCAGCCGGCCCAGTTTGGGAGTCCCTCCCAGGAGCTCTAGGAACGCGCAGGCTGCCGGCAGTCAGGGCTGGCCCTGGGACTGCACTACACAGTGTGGGAGGGGCTGGGTCACGGCAAGGCCCCCGCCCCCAGGAGACACAGGGAGACAGCACTCCTGGTGGGCCGGTGGCTTCTGTGGGAACAGGGCCTCCTCCGGGTCATTGGGTCCAGACTCTCTGTTCTGCCTTGTAAAAGGCGGCCACAGTGACAGAGCTCCAGGAAGGCTCCGGGCGCTGACGCTCCAGTCAGAGCACCGTGTCCGGTAAAGGCCACATGGGGTTTGGGATTTAGCTCTTAGAAGTCTGTTGTCCCTGGGTGGCTTGGATGGTCTGTCGCTTTGCTTAAACTCACCTCCGTGGTGGTCTCTTCAGCCAGAGTCCTCAGAACACCTGAGTTGTCTCTCGTGGAGTTAAAAGCTCTGTATCAGCCCAGACTAAGAAAGAGCTATTTCAGGCATCTAACATCCCCAGCACGACGTCTTTGTCAGATGTGGAAGAGGCCGGCATGAGGTCAGAAAGCTTACCCAGAGGTTAGGTTTCCAGGCTTGTCTCTAAGCCCCAAATGGCCAAATCCAAACTGTGTCCAGGACTCTGCAGACACTAGAGTCAGAGGTGAACCAGCTTGGGTGGCTTGCATCTCTCGAAGTCCCACTTCTGATTTACAAAACTGGAAACATGGTAGCTGCTGAGATGGACGCTTGGTGTCAGTGAGGCAGAGACCCCAAGAGCAGGCCAGGCAGGAAGGCCGGCCTGTGGCCCCCGGCCAGCAGGCCGTAGAAGCTTGTGACCGCGACAAGGACAGCAGAATGTCGGGGACACGTGGACAGGTTCGAGGAGGCATGTTCCAGCTCCTTCTTTGTCCATGTTTAACAGTGAATTTAGGACGCAAGGCACGCGTATGCTCCGTTGTGCTCGCGCACCTCAGTCAGTTTTGTGACAATGCGGGCAGGGGCGGCGAGTCAGAGCTGGGGTGGGTGGTGGGTGGGGTGCTGGCCTGTCGCAGGCGAGGCTCACCGGGCTCATCTTGGTTGCAGTGAACGGGGCTCCTGCCACTATCACCATCGAGACTTGTGAGGACCCTGGGGACTGGACCACAGCCGTCGGAGGTGCGGGCCTTCCTGGGCTTCTCACGGTGGGGGCGGGGGCCTTCCCGGGGCTTGTCAAGGTGGGGAGGCGGGGCCTTCCCGGGGCTTGTCAAGGTGGCGGGGCGGGGCCTTCCCGCGGCTTGTCACGGTGGGGAGGCGGGGCCTTCCCGGGGCTTCTCACGGTGGGGGCGGGGCCTTCCCGGGGCTTGTCAAGGTGGGGAGGCGGGGCTTTCCTGGGCTTCTCACGGTAGCTTTTCACCGAGGGGGTGCGTTGGGGGCGGGGCTCCGATCTGCGGCTGGCTTCGCCTTTGCGGACCGCCGGGCGTCCTCTTGCAGGAAGTGCAGGGCCGACCCACTGGACTTGCGCATATGGTTGTGGGAGACACTGCTGACCCTCAGAGCCGTGTCCTCCTGGCAGTTCGTTGCTCCTCCGTGTGGTTAGAACCGGCGGTGGGGCTGCCTGCGCAGGATTCCCCATCTCTGAGCCTCTCCTTCTCTCAAAGATGACACGTTTGCCTTCTGGCGAGGGCTGAAGGACGCAGGCCTGCTGGACGAGGTCATACAGGAGTTCCACCAGGAGCTGGTGGAGACCATGAAGGGTCTGCAGCAGCGGGTCCAGGACCCTCCTCTGCAGCTCCGAGGTGAGTGGTCTTTCCCTGCCCTGGTCTGTGGGCCCGGAGGCCTCTTCCTGCTCGTGGTGGTGGTGGGGGTGGGTGGCTTCAGGACGCCCGTGGGTGCAGCCTGCTCCCTCTGGCTCCGAGCTGAGCCCAGCAGCGTTGGCGGGGGTGGGCAGTTAGCTCCCACCAGGCCCCTTCTCGCCACTGGGATGAAGCTGAGCCCGGGAACCAGGAGGCTGCCGGGCCCAGTCCCGCATCTCACGGGGTGGCGTGGAGCGCCCCAGACCCCGCCGTGGGCCGGCCCGCTCCCACCGTGTGCTCGCCCTGCCCTCGTAGACGCCGTCCTCCTCAACAACATCGTGCAGAACTTCGGCATGCTGGACCTCGTGAAGAAGGTGCTGGCCGGCCACAAGTGCCAGATGGACCGCTCTCGGGAGCAGTACGCCCGCGACCTGGCAGGTGCGCCGGCCTTGCTCCGTGACCCCCACACGGGCGCGGGAGCTGCGGAGGCACGGGGTCGGTGACCCCGAGATGACCCCGGCCAGGCTTCCCGTGAACTCGCCCTCGGCCCCACGGTTCGCCTGCGGGGTGGCGCCTTCCTGGGGAGGTGCCTGTGGCCACGCGTGCGACAGGCTGCTTACGCGCTGTTCCCTCCTTATCTTAATACGTCACCGAGGCGCCTTTCCTGCGAGCGCTAGGATGCTTGGAACACAGTGCAGAGAACAGGGAAGGCCTGTCCCCCCGTGGGGCAGCGCAGGGCAGCTGCTCGGGATGCCTCTTGTGCTTCCTCAGAGCGGTGGGTCCCCGTCAGAGCAGGCCCCACAGAGGGCGTCACTGCAAGGGCCGTGGGGGACGGGACGGAGCATCACCGTGAGGACATGAGGGTCAGGCCCCAAGTCAGCGCGGGCCCCGGTCGGGGCGGGTGCGGGTGCCCGCTGTGCCCCGCGGTCACGCCCTGCCGCTGTCCCCGCAGCCCTGGAGCAGCAGTGTGACGAGCACCGCCGTCGGGCCAAGGAGCTCAAGCACAAGTCGCAGCACCTCAGCAACGTGCTCATGACGCTGACGCCCGTCTCCCTGCCCCCCGCCGTGAAGCGGCCCCGCCTCGCAAGGGCCACATCCGGGCCAGCCGCCATCGCCTCGCAGGTGCTCGCCCAGTCCGCCCAGATCGCCCTGACCCCCGGCGTGCCCGTCTCCCAGCTGACCAGCGTGCCGCTGGGCAAAGTGGTGTCCACCCTGCCCTCCCCCCTCCTGGGCAAGGCCATGCCGCAGGCTGCTCCGGCAAGCTCCCCCGCCTCACCGCTGCTTGGGGGCTACACGGTGCTGGCCTCCTCGGGCACCACCTTCCCCGGCACGGTGGAGATCCACCCGGACGCGTCCAGCCTCACGGTCCTGAGCACGGCCGCCGTGCAGGACGCCAGCACTGTGGTCAAGGTGGTGAGCCCGCTGCAGCTGCTGGCCCTGCCCGGCCTGGGCCCCACCCTGCAGAACGTGGCCCAAGTGTCGCCCGGGGGCGGCGCCGTCGTGACGGTGCCCACGGGGGCCGTGGAGAGTGCCGTGGCCGCCCCGGGACCCGAGGAGCACACGGCCACCATCGAGGTGGCCGCCGTGGCGGAGGGCCACGAGCACAAGTAGCCGTCGGCGGAGGGCGAGGCCCCTCGTGGGCACAGCGCTGGCGCCCGGCGGGCCACGCGGGGCTGCTGAACCAAAGAGAGGAAGCGCCAAAACAGACGGAGAGGAGAGGGACGTGGCAGCAGCCTGAGACACGGGTCTCCGAGTTCTGAACCTCCTCCCCTGTTTTCTTGGGAAATATATTTTTCCATCTGTTGCTTATTGATACTGTTTACATGTGGGGCCTTGGTCAGGAGCCAGGTCGGGGAGGCCAGGGGGGCCCGGGTGCAGCTGGCGGCAGAAGCAGGGCCTCGGCCCACCGGCTGGGGTAGGCCGTTACTAACACATGTCTTGGGAACTGTCCCCAAGTGTGGAAACCCATGGATCCTATGGATTTGGTTTCTTCCCACAGTTTTCTGTAGGTTTAGCGTGGCCGGCACCCCGTTCTCCCATCTCTGCAACAGGCATCAGTGGTGCTGCAGGTCTTCAGGTGGGGCTGCGGGGCACCCAGGGGTCAGGGTGCAGACCCCGGGGCACCTGCCTGGCCAGCGGGGCCGCGGGGCCTGAGCAGCACAGGCCCGAGGGGGGCACCCCGCCCCTCTCCTGCCTGGCCGATGCTCAGGGGCTCAGGGGCCATTGCACACGCTCGGGGGGTATTTTTAAGTGAACTCCTTAGTAGGCTTCTAGGAAGAGTCAGGTTTATAGTGTTTTCAACCTAAACGACGCTGAGTGCCTAGGCTTCCCGATCTGTTCTGGGTTCCAGAGTGTTTTGTACACGGGGACTGTCGGGAGGGCCCCCAGGGGAGCGGGATGGTGGGCGTCCCCTGCGGCTTTGGCCTGAGGAGGGCGCGTGGAAAGGACGAGCAGGGGCTCTGGAGGGTTCGCTCCCAGTTGGGACGCGCCTCAGATCAGGGTCGTGATCCCCTGTGTTCAGCGTGCTGGTGGGGCCCCTCCTGGAGGCGGGCTGCACCCCACCGGCCGACACTGGTGCCCCAGGGCGTTCGGGGCCAGTGCTGGGCAAGGTGGGGGCACCCAGATGCTCGCGGAAAGGAGGTCGTGGGCCAGCCGGCCCTCTGCCCTTCTGGTTGTGGACTCAGGAGGAAGACCAGGGAGGGGCCTTCCTGCAGGCCTTGAGCCACTGCAGCAGAGGGTCCCCACGGGCACCCTGGGCCTCCTGTCTGTCACCTGTGGAGACCCAGAGAGAAGCCACTGCCTGCCTCGCACTTTGAAGGGAACTGGGCTCCGTCCATCCATCCATCCGTCCTTCCGTCTGTCAGGTGGCCCGGACCCCACCTCAGCGCCCTTGCCCCGCATCAAGCACCGAGGCTGTTTTGTTTCTGTCACGTCTGGTTGGCCGTTGTCTCGGGCCTGCTGGTTTCAGCGCGATGTCACTTCCCTGTTTGCTACACGCTCCTCTTCCAGGCGCGTCTCTGATACACGTGCGGCGGGAGCCCGTGGACTAGGTGCCCCAGCTCATCCCAAGTCCGGCTCAGACCGTATCAGAACGTGTCGCTAGTGAAACCGGGTGTCTTGTGCTTGGAGCCTCTCCAGTCAGACCTGCCACCTCTCGGAAGCCGCCCCGCCCGCAGGCCACGTGGCACCGGGAGGCAAGTTGGTTTCGGAGCCACACGGACGGAAGCCACCGACAGCTGCTCCTGCGGACACCGGCGCCTAGCGGGCCCTGAGCCCGGGGTGTGGGGAGGGGCCCACTGTCCTCCAGGAAACCTCAGCCCGCTGTGGGGTCGGGCCATCTCGCTGTCGCCACCCGCCACTTCCCCCTTCCACCCACCGGGCGCGTGCAGGCTGTCCCGGCTCGGGCGTCTGGGAAGGTAGGACCGGATCTGTCGGAGGCGGCCTGGGGAAGGGAGGCATCTGAGTTCTACTTTGTATGTTGTTTTGCAAGTATCTGCTTGGTACTTTGATTTAAAATAAAAACGTTTTTCATAACTTGTGTGTGTGATGCAAGGCTGCGAGTGGGTGGGTGACATGGGGACGTGCCCCCTGGGGGCGGCGCCTGCCCGCTCCCAGCCTGCTCTGGAGAGGGTGGTCCGGGGGCCCACGGCCCTTCTGCTGCCCTGAGGCCGAGCGGCTGGCCTTCTTCGATCTCCCCCGTGTGCAGTGGACTGGCCTGGAGTCACCACGACCAGCAGACCACGGCCCGTGGGCTGTGCTCTGCGTTCTCACACGTGAGGGTGGTCGGGCTTAACCGCTCACGGGCAGCGGTGAGGCCTCTGGGTCCTGGAATCAAACGGGGGCTGCCGCGCTGATGGGCCGCGGCCCGATGACCCCTCCACGTGGTAGAGGTTGAGCCGCTTGTCAGGAGCGGGTGCAGGGCCGGTGTGGGAACAGGGCTCCCTGGACGTCCGGGTCGGAGGCTCCTGCCAGCGCGCAGGGCTGGGGTCTTCCTGCCCGTCGCCCCCAGCACCCATTCTCTGCCCCAGGGTCATCGCCCTCAAGCCCCGACAGAGAACGGGCAGGGGGCTCGCCTCGGGGCGGTGCCGACGCCGGGGAGGCCTGTGGGGGGGAGGGAAGCCGGTGTCGTTCGCTGGAGGGGGCTGGCAGGGGCCATCCTTCACCACCGGTTTGGGGGACGCGTTGGCTCTCTCTGGTTGGTCCTGATCGGAAGCTGCAGTTGCTGACTGAGCTGACCGCCTAGGCTGGTCCTTGCAGAGGCTGTGGGTCCCTCTGTGTTTTTGGTCTCTTGCATCTCCACGCAGCCCTTTCTAGGGCTCACGTGACCACCGTCCCCCATCCCCGCTCCTCAGGAGGAAAGCCCCTGGCCACGCCGCAGGGTCCTCCTCGCCCGTGGCCGTGGCCGAGGTGTTTGGGGAGGCTCTGCAGCCCAGGCGGGCGGCCGCCCACCTCCGCCCACTCCTGCTGGCTGCCCCCGTGTTCTCGGCTGCTCCCAGGACCCCGCTGACCCCTCTGAGCCCGGTTCCTGTGGCCCGAGAACCACCCAGGGGGGCATGTCGGGAGTCGAAGGTGTCCAGGGCCGTGAACAGGGCATAGCCACTCCAGGGGCAGAGCGCACGGAGGGGCCCTGGGCGGTGTCAGCGCCTGGGCGGGCAGGAGAGAGCACGTGCGTGCGTGCGTGCGGGAGTGGGTGGTGGGAGGGAGGGAGCAGGCGTCACCGCGGCTCAGAGTGACGGAGGGGCTGTGTCTCGGAGGTGAGGTCTCAGGAGGCTGGCCTGAGCAGCTGGGTGGATGGCGGTGCCCCCAGAACTACGTCCTGGGCCATCAGATCTGGGGTGCCCACAGATGCCCCAGGGACGGTGGGCCCCGGTGAGCCCGCATGGGTGGGGGCGGGGCGGGAATGCAGCTGAGAGCTTGTTAACGCCTGGTTCTTGGAAGAGAGGGCGTGCACGGAAGCACCCCAAGACTCAGAAGGGTGGATTTCCAGCAGGGGCCGTTGCACCCAGCGCCCGGACCCCGGGGAGCGAGGGCCCTGACTCACGGCCCCTGCTGCTTCCTTCTCTAAGTTCCGGACTGACAAGTGGGCCCAGCGTCTCCCTCATCCTCGGCCTGTGTGCGCTGGTTCCTGCAGCCTTGGGCTGGATTTGTACCCCGGCGAGGAGAGCAGCGCCGGTGGAGAGCAGGGTCCAGAAAGGGTGGGGGGCTTGAAGGCGGGGCAGCCTCCTGGTGGGGGCACCTCGGGTCAACCTTTCTCCTCCAGCGATTTGCAGATCACCCTCAAAAACCGGTTCTTTGATCATTGAAAACATACTGAAGAGAGTCACGGGTGCAGGTGTAGCCTCTTAGCACAGCCAGGGGGCGGGCAGACGGCCGCGTCCCCTCGCAGGGGCTGGGGCACGAGGGCACCGTCCACCTCAGGCCAATTCCTGCCCAGTGTGGCCGAGCACTCCTCGTGGGCAGAGCCGCCCAGGGACCCGAGGCGCCAGGGGCCATCTGTTCGCAGCGGGGCTCACCAGACAGGCCCCGGGGGCGGGGCCGGAGGCCAGATGTCCTCCAGAGGGACCCCGCCCTCTCCCGCCTGGTCTCCATCTCCCAGTGTCCCTCCAGCCCCCACACAGCCCTGCCTGAGGTCCTCCGTCTCTGGGGCACCAGCACCCAAACGTGATGACATGTATCCGCCAGCGGGTGCCCATACCACATCGATTCTTGTAAAGGGCCACGTGTGTTTGAAAACACAACGTGCGTTTTCTCTTGGCTGGGGGAGTTTCGCATCTATTGGATCAAGTTCTTAACTGTGCTGTTTGGCATTTCGCTATTTGTGTTTGTTTTTTGTTCAGCTTGATCCATCGGTTTCTGAGCGAGACGACTTACAATCTCCCTCTTGGTTGGTGCGTTGGTTTGACATCCCTTAAATAAAATACTTTAAAATTTATTATGTATTTATTTATTATTCTTATTTATTTATTTATTTATCTATTTTAGGTTCCCAGCAAAGTTGGGTGGAAAATACAGAGATTTCCCAGCCCCCAGCCCCCAGCCCCCAGTCCCCAGCCCCCAGCCCCCTCCAGCTGGCGCAGCGCCCTCAACAACCCACAACGGTGGGATATTTGTTAAAGCCAACGCGCCTACGTGGATACGTCATCATCACCCAGAGTCCGAAATTACATCAGGGCCCACCCTTGGTGTACGTTCTACGGGTTTGGACACACGTATGATGGCCTGTATCCACCTTTACAGTGTCATACAGAGTAGTCTCACGGCCCTAAGCGTCCTGCTCTGCCTGTTCCTCCCTCCCTCCCCCCAACCCCTGGCAACCCCTCATCTTTCTACCGTCTCCATAGTTTTGTCTTTTCCAGAGTGTCGTAGAGTTGGAATCACACAGTCTGTAGCCTGTTCAGATTGGCTTCTTTCGCTTAGTCAAATGCACTTAAGGTTCCTCTGTGTCTTTTCATGGCTTTACAGCTCATTTCTTTTCAGGGCTGAATAATGTTCCACTGTCTGGATGGACCACAGTTCATTTATCCGTCACCTGCTGAAGGGCATCCTGGTTGTTTCTGAGTTTGGGCAACTGTGAATGCAGCTGCTGTAAACATCCGTGTGCAGGTTTTTGTGCGGACATGAGTTTTCAGCTCCTTTGGGTAAATAACATGGAGCACGATTGCTGACTCCTATGGTAAGAGTATGTTTAGTTTTGTGAGAAACCACTAACTAAGAAACCACCTAAGCGGCTGCACCATGTCGCATCCCCACCAGCAACGAGTGAGAGTTGCTGTTGCTTCACGTCCTCACCAGCGTTTGGTGTTGTCAGTGCTCTGGATTTTGGCCGTTCCAATAGGTGTATCGTGGTATCTCATGGCTTAAATTTGCATTTCCCTGATGACCTATGGTGGGGACATCTTTTCGTGTGCTTATTTGCCATCTGTATGTCTTCTTTGGCGAGGAGGTCTGTTAAGGTCTTTTGCCCATTTTTTAAACCATGATTTTTCTTTTCTCATTGTTGAGCTTTCAGAGTTCTTTTGATTCATCTTTTGCTTGTGGATGGATGTCCAGTTGTTCCAACGCTATTTGTTGAAGAGACTGTCTCTTCTCCATTGTATTGCATTTGCTCCCTTTGGCAAAGATCGCCTGACTGTATTTAGGGGGATCTACTTCTGGGCTCTCTGCTCTGTTCGGTTGATCTGTTTGTCTGTTCTTTCACCAGTACCCGCTGTCTTGATTCCTGTAGCTTTATAGTGAGTCTTGAAGTCGGGTAGTCAGTGCTACAGCTTCGTTCTTCTCCTTCAATGTTTTGTTGGCTGTTCTGGGTCTTTTGCGTCCTCTCCACATAAACCTTATATTCAGTTTGTCGACCTCCACGAAATGGCTTGCTGGGATTTTGATTGGGATTCCACTAAACTTATAAATCTAATTGTGTCCTTTATATACTTTAAGGTTAGGTTACTAGGTTAATAGTTGATATAGCTTCTTGGTTATTGTTTTTCAAACAGGTGGTAACATATTTTAGTGTTTGTGAAATCACTTTAGAATATCGTGTTTTCTTAAACGTGAATACAATAGATAGACTACAGTGGAACAGGATGGGACATAGTAGAACAGAATAGAATAGAAAGTTCAGAGTGCATCACATGTTGTAAAAGCAGTACTTTCAGAAGGTATTGCCAATCTTTCTAAGGGTTCTAAGCGGTATCTCATTGGGTTTTTATGTTCATTTCCCTGGTGACCAATGACTTGAGCACCTTTCTAATGTGCTTTTTGGTCATTTGTATATTTTTCTATATGAAGTGTCTGTTCAAATATTTTGTTCGTTTTAAGAAAACTGGGCTTTTTTTGGTGGGGGTGTGCTGCACCACGCGGCACGTGGGATCTCCGTTCCCCGATCGGGGATGGAACCTGCGCCCCCTGCAGTGGAAGCGCGGAGTCTTAACCACTGGACCGCCGGGGAAGTCCCCAAATTACTGAGATTTAAGATTAAAAGAATACAGTTCTTCATCAGATATGTGTGTTTTGAATATTTTATTTCAGTCAATGGCTTGCCTTTTCTTTTTTCTCACTGGCATCTTTTGAAGAGAAGAAATTTTTGATATTTATGAAATCCAGTTTATCAACTTTTTTGTGCTTTTCACGTCTTTTAAAGAAATATTTGCCTACCCCAAGGCTGTGAAGATTTCTTCTGTTTTCTTCTAAAACCTTTGTGGTTTAGCTTTGACATTCAGATGATCCCTTTTGAGTTAATTTTTGTGCAGGGTGAGACTGGGCTAGAGGCTCATTTTCGCTACATTTTTCCCTCCGTTTATCCATTTGTTTGAGCACCATCAGTTGGGAAGGCTGCCCTTTCCCCGCTTTGGTGCCCATTTTAAGACCAGTTGACCGCAGGTACAGGGGTGGGTCATCCCAGACCCTCCCGTCCCTCGGTGCAACGCTTTCCTGACACTGGCGGTGGCTCTGTCTGGCGCGCCCCACGTTCTGGATCCCGGCAACCCAGCATCTGCCACAAAGACCAACCCTCTCCTACGGCTGCAGGTCCTGGAGGCGCCAGATGGGCCGCGCAGCCAGGAGTGCACCTCCCCTGGGCGGGGGCAGGTGGGCTGCACGCCGAGGCTCGAGACCCAGGGGCCAGGAATGTGGACGCTAACGTCTGGCCTCAGGAGCCTGTGTTTCCAGAGAGGACGCGGGCTCTGGCCTCAAGGCCCTGACTGGAAGCCCGATCTCGGCGGACGGTGCGTGCCGGCCTTGGTCCTGAGTCCCCGTGGTTGGGGACGGGACGGGGGAGGGCCGGGTCAGCTGGGGCTGCAGCCCCTCAAGATCACCCGACCCCGGACAGGAGAGCCCCCGCTTCGCTGCCCGTGCAGACTGTCCTCCGGGCTTGGGAAGCACCCCGCCCACCCCGCCTTCCTCAGTCCTGATGAGGCCC
Organism: Physeter macrocephalus; assembly: GCF_002837175.3. Classification (NCBI taxonomy): domain Eukaryota; kingdom Metazoa; phylum Chordata; class Mammalia; order Artiodactyla; family Physeteridae; genus Physeter; species Physeter macrocephalus. Next base: position 562,902 of record NC_041227.1, read on the forward strand.
CTCCCTCGGGTCATCTGCAAGAGCGGGGAGTGGGCCACCACGGGACGGGCGAGGAGCTGACCAACCCACGAGGCGCTGCCTCAGAGGAGCGGTCAGGCCTCAGGTGAGGGAGGGGTTTGATCTGGGCAGCGGCAGCGTGGGGGCCCCCCTCCCCCGGCTCCTGCCCCGGGGAGAGCATCTTCCCCGGAGTCACCCTCTGCCCAGGGGCTGGTCTGGGGCTCCAGGCAAGGTTCAGGGTGGGGGTGGGCGCACAGGGTGGAGGTGAGAACCCGCGGTGAAGGGGCGTTCTGGAGTCAGAACAGAGAGCGTGCGGCGGGGGTGAGACCTCGTGGTCAGACGCCCCACCCCATGGCCATCCGCAGTGGGATGCGTCCCCCACGACCCTCTCCCCATGACCCCACAGGGAAGGACGATTCTAATCCCCACAGGCTAAGCTGGGACCCTCCTGGGGTGCTGAGGAGATCTGGGACCCTCCCGCAACAACCTGCTTGCCCAGACCCAGGTGTGACCTTCCCCCCGGCTGGGAGGGTCCCTGGGTGTGACCTCGGGAGGGTCCTTGATGGCCCTTAAAAGCTCCGCTGGGGTGGGTGTAACCAGAGGCTGCTGGGACCACCAGCTGAGGACCAGACCCCCCTGTCACAGGTAAACAGGCCTGGGCTCCAGGCCGGGCCTCCCCACACGCGGTGATGCTGGGGAGGCTATCGGGGGCTTTTCCAGGGGTTTCAGGCTGCGGCGAGGGCGGCTGAGGAAGAGCTTTACCCACTTGGAAATATGCTGGGTGCCGAAGTTCGGCTTTACCAGGGTGTTAGCAGATGCTTGGTTTACTTTTTAATTTAACGTAATTTCAAACAAAGGTACACAGAAGTTGCAAAAATTGTGCAAAGAACTATGTGCTCTATCTAGATTTACCGGTTGCTTCCATTTTGTCCCATGTGGTTTGTCACATGCATAAACTTTTATTTCTGAACCGTTTGAGAGTAAGTTGCAGGAGCCATGCCCTCGACCCCACACACTTCATTATTAAACCAGGGAGCTCGGCATTGCTGCAGTGATTATACCTTCGCCCAGCCTACACTCAGACGGTAACTGTCAAATAATTTCACAGACGGGGATACATGTCTTCCTGACCGACATCCCCTCTGGAGTCTGAGGTGCAGTCAGGTCTGTACCTCATCATCTCTCCACTCTGGGCCAACTCCTCAGTCTTTGTCATTCACGACCTGGACGGACATCCTGAGAGGAGTTTGCAGAGTCTGTGTGATGCTTCCTCGTGATTGGCTGAGGCCTGCATTTTTGAGGCTGTGTCCCCCGCGGTGCGTCATGCCTGGGGCTCATGAAGTCAGGCTGTCCTGTCTCTGGGGACACTGATGGCTTCTGTACCTCTGATGGCTTTCCCTTTGTAATTAGTAGGTAGCTTGGGGAGATAATTTGAGACCACACGGACGTCCTGCTTCACTTACCACTATGACGGCTGCATACACTGTCCTTTCCTAGACCTCTGCATTTATTCCTGAGCAGAGTTTTGAAAGGCCGGCTGTGTTCCTAGCAGAGAGGGATGAGGATAAGGGACCCAGCTGGGAGGCTGCTTAGGATTCTAGACTTGGAGGCGGCATCTGGTTTTGGATCAACTTGCTGATGGGTGTAGGGAGGGAGGAGGGGCCCAGGATGCCATGTGTGACGCCTGCTTGACGAGGAGGGGAAGGGGATGAAGAGGCCGAGCACTTGGCCCCCCAGTACTCCGTTGAACAGAAACGGCGAGTGTGGGCTTCCCTGGTGGCTCAGTGGTTAAGAATCCGCCTGCCAACGCAGGGGACACGGGTTTGAGCCCTGGTCTGGGAAGATCCCACGTGCCGCGGAGCAGCTAAGCCCGTGAGCCACAACTACTGAGCCTGCGCCCTGGAGCCCGCGAGCCACAACTACTGAGCCCACGTGCCTAGAGCCCATGCTCTGCAACAAGAGAAGCCACCGCAAT